>NC_064641.1:558528236-558855022 GCF_023864345.2 Schistocerca serialis cubense | reverse complement strand
AAAAGGCTTGTGTCGCAATTTTTTTCTGCTTTATAACGGTCCATATACAGTTCGCAAAATTATTCATGATAACACTGTCGAAGTAGAAACTCTTAAATCTCGGCGCTCTAAGGGAGTACATCATATATCGAACGTTAAAACTTTTGTGGAATGACATACTTTTGAGAGACTAACAGTTACATGTAAACATGCAGAGAATACAAGGATACCGCGCCGTGTTCCGTCGGCAGCACATACTCAAAGCAACAGCCAAGTCTGCGCGGCGCACAAGGCAGTCGTTCACCGCAAACAATCACTTCCTACGTCACGCGTACCTACAGCTGATCGAGCGCTCAGTGCGAATGCACTGACAGCCGTAAACAAATACACAGTCTAATTTCTCCGATTAAATTCAGTATAAAGCTATAGTGACTTGATAAATTATGTTATTAACGTTCAGTATTTTTCAGGATACGTTTGTATAAAATATTTAAGAACTTCAGGTAAATTCTGTGTGCGTCCGACGTTAAGAGGACTTGCCATCGAGAAAATTTCAGGAAAAATGTCATTTCGAAGAAGAAAGTAATAAACTAAAAAGGTAACTATTAATTGAGTTTATTTTTCAGGTAACATATTTCCACTTAGGTACGTACTTTAGACGTAATTTGCTGCTCGCGATTACGTGATTCATACTTTGTGCTAATTTCATGTTCTATGAATTTACTTGTGAAGCGACGTGCTTGCGTACATTAACTGATTTGACAATGATTGATTAATGAACAGGGTTGTTATTTGTGTATATTACGCATTGCATGGCTGCACTGCTTTTTCACTGATGTCATATTTTTTTATTATGTGCCTGCTGTAATTATTTATTTAAATTATAATTGTCACCTGATTAATTGTGCTGATGTGGTTATGTATGTAGGTTATACTTTGTGATTTATCTGCTTGCGCCTTCATGTTTACTTGTTAAGATTACATATGAACATTTATTTGCTTATGCTGATATGATGCTAATGACCTGTTTATTGTGTAAGATATATATTTGCTGCTTTGCGTATGAATTGCATATTTATACATTTCTGTTTGTTGTCATAACTACTCTTTAATTTGGTATATAGAAATGCTGATATGAGGTGTACGAACATAGAGTTTAGGTCACACTATGGTATTAATTATAGATAGTTCGCTTGGCAGAGCCTCGTTGTAGGAATTGTGCTGCATCCACTTGTTGACATTCTGTTCTCCACTGGTATATTTACTCGCTATTGCATGTTTTACTTACGCTCAGTGCCTTATATTTTGAAGATAAGAAAATGAACTGCTATAATTCTACGAACGACTTTAGTACAAGAAACTTCATAGAAGTCACATGAGCTGAAGGTTTTATGGAAGCTGTATAAATTTATGCTAATAGGAAGGAAGCTAACGACATGACACACCAACACTAGGTTTAGACCATTGACAGTTATTACACTGCATTCTTCGTGAGCAATTGAAATAGCAAGTGACACTTGACACAAAAAATACTCCACATGTTTGCTTCTGCCATGATTCTTGAAGTGGTGTACACACTGTGAAATATTATGATCATTCACACTCCGTTATCGTACTTAATTACTGAGAGTTATTCGAACTAAAGTCTGTTAGAGGTCATGTATGCATTTCTTTTATTTAATGATAGACAAGGTAACCGAAATGTATTTTATAATTCATAATGAGTAGAAGATTTGGGTCAGATGGATTATACAGAGGTTGTGTGTGGACATTGTGTCTTCAGATTGTATGGGATGATGAATTGAAGTTTGCACTAGGATTTTATCTGTACTTGTTCGAGGAGACTGACAATAGGAAAGAGTTGTTATGGAAGTGAAATGATATTGGTGCTAAGGTTTATATGTATCGACGTATTGAAGAGGTATTATTGAGATTGTGTGAAGTTGATGATTATTGGAGTTTTAGTGGACAAGAGGTAAGGTAAATGATATTGATGATAAGGTTTATATGTATCGACGTAAGAGGTATTATTGAAGTATTGAGATTATGTGATGCTGATGATTATTGGAGTTTTGGTGGATAAGAGGTAAAGTAAGTGAGGAGCATTTTTTTTTTGTTGGTTTATATGGAACAAGGAGGATGAAGATGGCAGACTAGAACACTCAAGTAGAAGGAAGATTGTCTACACACACACTTTGTTAAATCAATAAGCAGTATATACTTTTTTTGGAGAGAAGAAGTATTTGCGTATCTTGGCACACTGACAGTTGTTCAGCAATCGTACATTTTGATTTGGCTTGGCAAACATTGGTCTTGACATGATGACTATGACGTTGACTAACTATTATTGACTGTTATACATTGCTGCCACTACTACTTGATACACATGATGAACATCAAATTTTGACAGAATTGCATTTACACAGTTAACACTATTCAATTACACAGTAGTACTTAATGTGGATGAAAGATGAGTGAGTTTGTTCTGTGTGTTTTCCTTTCCTAATCCTAAATAATTGGTACCGATCTATCTCCTAAATATTATTTTACTTGTTTGTTGTGGCTTGCACTGACACCCATAAATATTATAGGTTTACTGATATTTGTGTATTTGTAATAGTAATATGAGAATTATCTGATATCATTTGTGTGTTTATTATAATTTGTATGTTTAGTGTAAGAGCATTGATAATAATTTTGTAAAAGCAATTGTGTGTGCATTCAAACTATTGTTCATTCTTGAACTGTCTGATTAGTGATGATGAATATTATGGACTGTTACCTGCACTTGTTCAAAATAATGGGTGCCACTTAGAAATGTTTAATTTCTGCTGATGAACCGTGTGATTAGTGATAGTGAATATTATGGACTGTTACTTGCACTTTTTCTACATGATTGGTGCCACTAGGAAATGTTTAATTTCTGCTGATAAACTCTGATGAACAGTGTCATTAGTGATAGTGAATATTATGGATTGCTGTCTGCACCTGCTCAACATTGCTGGGTGCCACTGATGAAACTGTTTCTACTGACATAATGTCATTTGTTGCTGTCTGCACCTGTTCAACATTGCTGGGTGCCACTAATGGAATTGCTTCTACTGAAATGTCACTTGTTGCTGTCTGCACCTGCTCAACATTGCTGGGTGCCACTGATGGACTGCTTCTACTGAGATAATGTCACTTGTTGGTGTCTGCACCTGTTCAACAATGCTGGGTGCCACTAATGGAACTGCTTCTGCTGAATGATGTCACTTGTTGGTGTCTGCACCTGTTCAACATTACTGGCTGCCACTAATGGAACTGTTTCTGCTGAATGATGTGACTTGTTGGTGTCTGCACCTGTTCAACATTACTGGGTGCCACTGATGGACTGCATCTATTGAAATAATGTCACTTGTTTGTGTCTGCACCTGTTCAACATTGCTGGGTGCCACTAATGGAACTGCTTCTGCTGAAAGATGTCACTTGTTGGTGTCTGCACCTATTCAACATTGCTGGGTGCCACTGATGGAACTGCTTCTACTAAAATGATGTCACTTGTTGGTATTTGCACCTGTTGACCATTGCTGGGTGCTACTGCTGGAACTATCAACTACTTGTTTTTTGAATCATTGAAAGCATTTTATGTGAACATTTGTATAAACTGATTTTTTGTGTTTGTGTAAATTATTATGTAAAGTCACATGTATGAAAGAATTTGTATTGCTTACTGTATTTTATATATTAGGTTATTGAAAGGTCAGTGCAAAGCCAAAATTTTATCTAATTATGTGATATTTACATATTAATATTATCTTTTATTTTTGTCTGTATTTTTGTGGACGAATTTGGTGGTATTTTCACCACCAATGCTGGCAAAAATACCATCAAATTCTGGCCCTTGGAGGGAGGCCATATGAAAGGTGGCTACACTGAGCCACAGCGCCAGAGATTGCGCCAAAGAGTTTTATTCCGCCGCCTCCACTGGCAGTGCTTGTCGAGATGTGGCAGTAGTCAGTGCTTGTCGAGATGTGGCAGTAGGCAGTGCTTATCGAGATGTGGTAGTAGTGAGTCGGTGTTGAGATGTTGGAGTAGGGAGTGCTTGTTCCATGTTTTATGCAGTTGTTTGATGGGCTAGACAGCAGATATTGTTTGAATGGAGATATTGTAATGATCAGAGTGCTTTTCGTCAATATATATGAAGGTAAAAAAATTCCCTTTAATTTTCATTATTCCAATGTCTTAAATAATGCGTCATTACAGGTTCAGTCAACAAAGCATCTGGCTTGTGTTCTTGTATTAGAGTGTAATTCTGGTTTCCTTACGCAATTATAGTATTTCTATTTTTTTTAATTACTTCAGTATAAATGGTATTTAAAATTTCTTGTCTTATTGAAGAAGAACCGTGCCAGATGTGTACGTTGAATCACACTTCCACACACAGAACAGCTACACTTGTGTTTTGTTGTTTCCTAGGTTTTATAGTTGCTGGGGACTTAATTAATTAATTGTGTTAACGGAAATTTTCTTTCATTCTTTGTTGTTATTCTATGCAGTCAGATTGCTTACTAAAACTAGTCAGGGCCAACCGTTTACGAGACTTCGTAATCGAACAGACAGCTACTAAATCAAAAAATTAAAAATATTTGCATTAAATATATAATTAATCCCCCATGCAGTGTGTGTGTCGCGCCTTGTCATGTTTGTATTGTTACGCTTGGTGTTTGTATCAACTCAGGTACTATGACTTTCCCAGTATTTGTCTAGTCTTTTCTGCTGAGGAGTGATGGCCAGTTTAGTTTGTGCCGTAAAATTGAATTTCGTGCCATTGTTACCTTCCTCCCCAGCCGGTCAGCCACAGCGCAGCTCCTCTGTTGCTGATAGTTTGGCCAGAGGTCGTAGTTGGTGGCGTTTGAGTCACAGCAGCACTGCTCCGTGACTAGCTGGGCTGGCACAACATAGTAGAAGTAGGTCAGCTGCACCAATCGGTAACGACAACACCATCTGGAAGTCAGTTCCGCTGCTGCTGAAGCAGCGATCAAGCCTATAGCGGACAAGCCTATAGTGCGTCATTAGGGCCAAGAATTGACACGGAGGCCCAGGTTGTCAGTATTGGTGGGCTGGGCTAGGATGTTTTGGTCAGCGGAGAGGGAGATTCAGTGACTATGATTTCAGCCACCACTGGAAGCTGCAATGACTAGTGGCGGACGAATCGTGCAGTGGCACAGCTCTTGCTATGGAGAACTGTCCAGACTTGTTTTGGGTACGCCGTGGTTGACTTAGATTACTTTCAAGGGCCACAATTAGAGCAGAACAAACTGGTTGGTGGCCAGCAACCGTGTCGGAAGTTGCAGTCGGCAATGGGGTGTGCCCCAGAGCTGGGCAGCCTGCACAGTAATAATGGGCAATGCGGGACGTGGCCGAGCTGCCGTGGAATTGCCTACCTGGAGGGCACTCGGTGTCTTTTTCAAATGGCCAGACAAGACGCCAAGTATACCCACAAACGAGGGACGATAGGGATACGTTTCTGCTGTAGTGTACTGAACGCTAGGTTTGTGTTTTTGTTGTCAACAGTCACTGTTACTTTGCATGCTTGCATTGAAAGGTAACAACATGCACTACTTTTAACTGAATGTGGGGTGTACATATTCATGTGTCCAAGTTAGTAATAAACATTCATTTTCAGACTTCTCGTAAATTTGCAACCACGGCCATCTGAAAAGGACACTTCGCATCTCTGCTGAGTACTGCAATAGCGCAGGTTAAGTAACAGGAAAGAGCTCAAAGGGGTTACCGTTTGACAACGAATGACTGGCGACGCAGCGTAGCAACGCTTCCCCAGCATACCAGGATCGACCTCTCCTGACAGAACACAAGATGCTGTGAGCAGGAATCCAAGATATTGCCAGAAACTTGGAACACAGCTATTAAACAGACATCCAGATAAGTAATGTACTGTATGACCACCGCAGGCCGGAGTGGCCGAGCGGTTCTAGGCGCTACAGTCTGGAACCGCGCGACCGCTTCGGTCGCAGGTTCGAATCTTGCCTCGGGCATGGATGTGTGACGTCCTTAGGTTAGTTAGGTTTAAGTAGTTCTAAGTTTTAGGGGACTGATGACCTTAGAAGTTAAGTCCCTTCGTGTTCAGAGACATTTTGTATGACCACGTGATGATGTCACAGTTGACACAAATATCCTACAGCTTTGATATTATTTATTTTACTGTATATTCGTTGAAATAATGATTTGCTGCGAACACTGGCTGACAACACACTTTCAAGAAATTTACGTAGTCTTTCTAAGTATAACAGAAACTGTAATTTCAAACCCATAACAGCAGTCCACGAATGTTGTAAGGAGTGTATCAGAACTCTCCATTACGATATAGACAACTTAACGCTATTCTTTGCATTGTACAGACCTGGAAATAAATAAGCACCAGGTATCGATAGTAACAATCTGAGGGCGAAACATGGGGACGCAATTCTAAGCATTGTTGTGAGACGACATCTGTCTGCGAGAGTGAAAGTAGTAGCGTCGGTTGAGAGCTCGAAGACGGAAGACGTGTTATGCTGCCCTCACGTCGGTGATGCCAGATCTTACCACGCTCAAGGCCTGATTTCATTTATATAGCGAGGGGAGATTTAGATGGCTTAACTACGCTTGAAGATGGAATTCAAGGTAAAATTCGCAGGCATAGCGCAAAAGCAATTGCAGCGTTAGGCTCGTGATTGTTAGTCCGAGTTTGCAATAATCCCATGTTTTGCTTGTCAGTTTAAAGAAGTCTCCCTACCCTCCAAATAATAGTTATTATTCTCCGCATCTAATTAATAAATATGCTGCGGTTATTAAATGTTAACTTAACTTTGAAATTGAGAAAACTGTCAATCTGGCACTCAGCCATATTGATACTTGTACGGTCATTGTGAGGCATTTCGCCATTATTAATACTAGGTCATGATGATATCTGAAGTGTTTAAATAGACTTAATTTATGAAATCCCTTCTCACGAGTTACTTCGTAGTTAACAGGATCCAAACAAATTCCTCTTATTAAATTCATTCTTAGTAACAATAAGCTTTAGCCGCTGCTGCTGCGTATTGCTGTAAACCACTTGGAAAAAGGCAGTCATCTAAAGAGGTGAGTGCAAAACGTGGGCCAAAACAGAGACACTGACAGACCCCATGTCATGTACTCTATTCCAGTAAATTCCGTTGCCAAGCCAGATTCTGTATGACTTGTAAATTCTTGTTCAAAAACGTAGTCAGATAGCTTAGGTATTCATTGTTACAGGTTCATTTGTTCCTGTAGTTTTTCATATTCAAATACGCAATCAGGTATCTCATTCATATGTTAGTTTCAAATTTTTCATGTAACGATGTGTTGAGGGCTTAAACGACAGTGAAACTGACAATCATACAACACGCACACAGTGTTATGCAAGTTAGATTATGTTTACCGATAGGCCTAGCTCAGGTTGCTTATCGAGTCCGTTTTCACTGACGAACGTAGGCATATTTGTTATAGCTACGTTACATATTGGTTGCATATAGGTTACGATGCTAAATTAACTGTTACATGTCATACATCTAAAATGTGAAAATTAATGTGTCGAATAATCGTAGGAGTGGACTGCAGGCTGCTTCTGCACTGGTAAAAAAATTTATCAAATAATGTATTTTGCATTTTTGTAGGTTTTATAATTAAGTAGCAGCTAATGGCTAGACTTACTTACGCCGAATTACGAAATTCAAACTTTAATGGTCGTAAATCATTACTATTTGCAAGATATGGGATAACGTCGACTGCAGAGCGAGCGTATACCAATATTGCAGAGTCCTTTAAGGATTGGGTATTTAAAACCGAGGTACAGATTAAGTGGCATAAAATACACTCCTGGAAATTGAAATAAGAACACCGTGAATTCATTGTCCCAGGAAGGGGAAACTTTATTGACACATTCCTGGGGTCAGATACATCACATGATCACACTGACAGAACCACAGGCACATAGACACAGGCAACAGAGCATGCACAATGTCGGCACTAGTACAGTGTATATCCATCTTTCGCAGCAATGCAGGCTGCTATTCTCCCATGGAGACGATCGTAGAGATGCTGGATGTAGTCCTGTGGAACGGCTTGCCATGCCATTTCCACCTGGCGCCTCAGTTGGACCAGCGTTCGTGCTGGACGTGCAGACCGCGTGAGACGACGCTTCATCCAGTCCCAAACATGCTCAATGTGGGACAGATCCGGAGATCTTGCTGGCCAGGGTAGTTGACTTACACCTTCTAGAGCACGTTGGGTGGCACGGGATACATGCGGACGTGCATTGTCCTGTTGGAACAGCAAGTTCCCTTGCCGGTCTAGGAATGGTAGAACGATGGGTTCGATGACGGTTTGGATGTACCGTGCACTATTCAGTGTCCCATCGACGATCACCAGTGGTGTACGGCCAGTGTAGGAGATCGCTCCCCATACCATGATGCCGGGTGTTGGCCCTGTGTGCCTCGGTCGTATGCAGTCTTGATTGTGGCGCTCACCTGCACGGCGCCAAACACGCATACGACTATCATTGGCACCAAGGCAGAAGCGACTCTCATCGCTGAAGACGACACGTCTCCATTCGTCCCTCCATTCACGCCTGTCGCGACACCACTGGAGGCGGGCTGCACGATGTTGGGGTGTGAGCGGAAGACGGCCTAACGGTGTGCGGGACCGTAGCCCAGCTTCATGGAGACGGTTGCGAATGGTCCTCGCCGATACCCCAGGAGCAACAGTGTCCCTAATTTGCTGGGAAGTGGCGGTGCGGTCCCCTACGGCACTGCGTAGGATCCTACGGTCTTGGCGTGCATCCGTGCGTCGCTGCGGTCCGGTCCCAGATCGACGGGCACGTGCACCTTCCGCCGACCACTGGCGACAACATCGATGTACTGTGGAGACCTCACGCCCCACGTGTTGAGCAATTCGGCGGTACGTCCACCCGGCCTCCCGCATGCCCACTATACGCCCTCGCTCAAAGTCCGTCAACTGCACATACGGTTCACGTCCACGCTGTCACGGCATGCTACCAGTGTTAAAGACTGCGATGGAGCTCCGTATGCCACGGCAAACTGGCTGACACTGACGGCGGCGGTGCACAAATGCTGCGCAGCTAGCGCCATTCGACGGCCAACGCCGCGGTTCCTGGTGTGTCCACTGTGCCGTGCGTGTGATCATTGCTTGTACAGCCCTCTCGCAGTGTCCGGAGCAAGTATGGTGGGTCTGACACACCGGTGTCAATGTGTTCTTTTTTCCATTTCCAGGAGTGTATTTCGTAGTTAACAGGATCCAAGCAATCTCCTCTTATTAAATTCATTCTTAGTAACAATAAGCTTTAGCCGCTGCTGCTGCGTATTGCTGTAAACCACTTGGAAAAAGGCAGTCATCTAAAGAGGTGAGTGCAAAACGTGGGCCAAAACAGAGACACTGACAAACCCCATGTCATGTACTCTATTCCAGTAAATTCCGTTGCCAAGCCAGATTCTGTATGACTTGTAAATTCTTGTTCAAACACGTAGTCAGATAGCTTAGGTATTCATTGTTACAGGTTCATTTGTTCCTGTAGTTTTTCATATTTTTCAAATACGCAATCAGGTATCTTATCCATATGTTAGTTTCAAGTTTTTCATGTAACGATGTGTTGAGGGCTTAAACGACAGTGAAACTGACAATCACACAACACGCACACAGTGTTATGCAAGTTAGATTATGTTTACCGATAGGCCTAGCTCAGGTTGCTTATCGAGTCCGTTTTCACTGACGAACGTAGGCATATTTGTTATAGCTACGTTACATATTGGTTGCATATAGGTTGATGCTAAATTAACTGCTACATGTCATACATCTAAAATGTGAAAATTAATGTGTCGAATAATCGTAGGAGTGGACTTCAGGCTGCTTCTGCACTGGTAAAAAAATTTATCAAATAATGTATTTTGCATTTTTGTAGGTTTTATAATTAAGTAGCAGCTAATGGCTAGACTTACTTACGCCGAATTACGAAATTCAAACTTTAATGGTCGTAAATCATTACTATTTGCATGATATGGGATAACGTCGACTGCAAAGCGAGCGTATACCAATATTGCAGAGTCCTTTAAGGATTGGGTATTTAAAACCGAGGTACAGATTAAGTGGCATAAAATATGTTTTATATCCCTTCTGATAACATAAGTAGTACAAAATACAGGGTGTATCAAAAATTATCATCCGATTTGACACGTCTATATTTCTGAAACTAATAAACATATACAATGAATTTTGTTTTTTGGTGAATGGGAAACTCAAAAAGTTTTTTCATACATTTCAGTCGGTGTTCAATATGCACCTCTTGAGACGCACCGCATATATCAATTGTTCTCACACTGCAGCGAGCATGTCTTGAGTTACAGGTTCCACAGCTGCTGTTATGCGATGTTTCAGTTCATTCGTTGTTGTTGGTAACGGAGGCACATAAACAGAGTGTTTTATAAACCCCACAAGCAATAATCACAGACAGGTCCGGTGACACTGGAAGCCAGTAATGTAAGGCTGAATCATTTGGCCCAGTGCGACCGATCCATTGTTCAGGAATCATTTGATTTAAAAATTCCTGCACTTCCAGATGCTAGTGTGGCGGTGCCCCATCTTGTTCGTAAATGAAGTCGTTCGAATCAGTTTCAAGTTGTGCGGAAAAGGAAGTTCTCAAGCATATCGAGATATTTGCTTCCTGTAACAGTGTTCTCGGAAAAGAAAAATGGGTCGTACACCTTTTCCTGTGAAACTGCGCAGAACATATTAAATTTTGGAGAGTCCCTCTCATGTTGCACAAATTCATGTGCTTGTCCCGTACCGCATATTCTCACTTTATGACGGTTCACCTTTCCATTTAAATGGAATGTTGCCTCGTTACGAACACCGAGCGTGGAAGAAAACTGTTACGCTCCTTCTTGCCAAGAACGAAATTACACAACTCCACGCGTTGTTGTTTGTCACTTTGACGAAGAGCTGGCAGTAGCTGAATTTTGTGCGCTTTCAAGTGTAAACGTCGACGCAGTACGCTCCAGACGGACATGGTTGGGGGGGGGGGGGGCATGTTGAGCTGTCAAGCTGCGCGGCGGACAAATTTCTGCGGACTGCTTGTGAAACTATGGTGGATGCGTTCGACGTCTGTGTCAGGCGCTCTGGGACGGCCCGGCGATTTGCCTCTGCACAAATAACCTGTTCATCGGATTTGTTGTCCACCCCCGGTAGTGGAGTGGTCAGCGCGACAGAATGTCAATCCTAAGGGCTCTTGTTCAATTCCCGGCTGCGTCGGAGATTTTCGCCGCTCAGAGACTGGGTGTTGTGTTGTCCTAATCATCATCATTTCATCCCGATCGACGCGCAAGTCGCCGAAGCGGCGTCAAATCGAAAGACTTGCAGCGCACGAACGGTCTACCCGACGGGAGGCCCTAGTCACACGACATCAAATCAATCGGATATGTTCATGCCGTCGTCTACTGCTCTGTGTTGTAGGAGGATCCATACCATACATAGCATGAAAGGCACGCTGAACAGTTATTACTGACCCGCACTGCTTAAAACGTTGAACACAAAACGCTTTCTCTTGTCGCGACACAATTTTTATTATAATCCGTTCATCATAACAATAAACCTGATGTAAACAAACACAAACGCGATGATTGGTAAGAACTCGTAGCACACGTACACTGGTGTTGTTAAGCTCTTGGAAGTAGGTCCTACTTACGTATTAGATATGTTATTTCTAAGTTACATTATTTTGTGACGGCTCCCAAACCCAAGGTCCTCTGCCGTACTTTTCAGGCAGCCACCACAAATTGTATAAAGCGTGGGTAGTGACCAGGATGTAGCTATGTCTGTTGGCCGAAAAATAATTAATGGCAAGAATTGCGCCAGCTAGAATGAAGAGATAACTTATCTTTATTTCTGACGAAACGTGCACCAGCAATACAAGTCCAAGTAATATTCAAGAGTAATCCGTGTACTGAGCCTAGTCGAATACAATAGCAAATATCACACTGCAATGGCTCCGCTATAAACTCCACGAAAGGCTAGCAATAGACCATCGACGACAGACTGTCCGTCTCGGGGCCAGCGCTCCTCCTCATATGCAAAAGGCAGAGGGCGCTGCGGACCCGAGCTAAGCCATGGCGCGACCTCTTCCGTCGGCGGTAACGCCCTGAGACGCCGACGGCCGCGACAGGAACTGTGGCCAGCGATGTCACGGTCAGTGCGCGAGTTGGTTGGTCGGTTGGGTCCGTGGATACAGCACATTAACCCTTAGCTACACGCGCCGCTGAAAGTTACGCCAGTATACGCGCGCGGCGCTCCTTGCCGCAGTTCCATTTTCCGGCAATCATACCACATAGTATTTTCAAAATATTTATTGAGCAATAAAATTTAAGCAGTACAGCTGTTACAAATGACTCATGATGGCAAATATAATACTTTAGCAAATATTTCAAATATAACTCATTACTTGCGACTTTGCCGCGCGGGATTAGCCGAGCCGTCTCGGGCGCTGCAGTCATGGACTGTGCGGCTCGTCCCGGCGGAGGTTCGAGTCCTCCCTCGGGCATGGGTGTGTATGTTTGTCCTTAGGATAATTTAGGTTAAGTAGTGTGTAAGCTTAGGGACTGATGACGTTAGCAGTTAAGTCCCATAAGATTTCACACACATTTGAACATTTTTTGAACATATGACTAACTAGGTACAAGGTTGCATAAAAAACGTATCGATGAACAAATATTTAGAAGAAATAAATACTAAGATGTCACGCTTCGTCGAATGGAATGTTGCAGGCATTGTAAATAGTTTTGCAGGTGGACTACTTTTTGCACACAAATCGCGTACACTCTGAGCATGTTACTGTAGTTTTGTTGTTGCGATGTTTACCGCACTCATGGCATGAACCAGATCCTGGTCGCTCTCCTGAGGCTTGAGGGATTACTGGTAAATCAGAAGGCTCCTTGTGTTTGACCAAATATGCT
Source organism: Schistocerca serialis cubense (assembly GCF_023864345.2). Lineage (NCBI taxonomy): Eukaryota > Metazoa > Arthropoda > Insecta > Orthoptera > Acrididae > Schistocerca > Schistocerca serialis. The sequence goes on along the minus strand of NC_064641.1, from coordinate 558,842,024 downwards.
TTTATATCTAGGGGCAGTGATTGTATGTGAGCTGTTTCTTTCAGATAACCTTCAAGTAGGCTAAATCCCAAGTTTACACTAAACTGTTCTCGCCATTTCTTTTTCGTTTCCAACGTTGATATGTTGTTGGCAACAAAAATAATATGGGCGTTTACAAACTGCCATATCTAAAAATCTGAAAAATAATGCTAGGGGCCACCTCCTAGTTCTTCGTCTCGTAGAATAATTGGCACATTTTTGATCATGTGAATCAACGCCACCTTTAGTAGCGTTATAATCAAGAATGATGTCTGGTTTTCCCGTTTCCTTGCATACAGATGGCTTATCGTGCATTGTGGACAGTAAAATGACACTTGCAACAGTCTTGGAAGCCAAATAAAGTTAATCCTACTGGGCGATTTCGTTAGGAAGGAACTCAAGAGGGATGTATGGCTTGTTCTTCTTCTTAGTAGCTAGAAAAGTAAGGCCATTTTCGAGAAGGTGTATAGCAATCTCGTAACTTGAATAATAGTTATCAGTTGTTAAATTTCTCTTTGAACCGTACAATGGTTCTACTAATCACTTTACGATGTCCATCGGCTTATTCGATAGTACATACTCCCCTGGACGCTGTACACAACAATAAATCTCAAAATGTGATACGTAATTCCTTTTCACGTCACATAAGGCATACATTTATATTCCATATTTGGCTGGCTTATCTGAAGAAACTGCAAAAAGGTGGTAATTTAAGGAGATGGAACCTGGATAAACTGACGAAACCAGAAGTTGTACAGAGTTTCAGGGAACAATCGACAGGAATCGGGGAAATAAATACAGTAGAAGAAGTATGGGTAGCTTTGAGGGATGAAGTAGTGAAGGCAGCAGAGGATCAAGTGGGTAAAAAGACGAGGGCTGGTAGAAATCCTTGGGTAACAGAAGAAATATTGAATTTAATTAATGAAAGGAGAAAATATAAAAATGCAGTAAATGAAGCAGGAAAAATGGAATACAAACGTCTCAAAAATGAGATCGACAGGAAGTGCAAAAGGGCTAAGCAGGGATGGCTAGAGGACAAAAAAAAATGGTTCAAATGGCTCTGAGCACTATGGGACTTAACTTCTGAGGTCATCAGTCCCCTAGAACTTAGAACTACTTAAACCTAACGAACCTAAGGACATCACACACATCCATGCCAGTGGCAGGATTCGAACCTGCGACCGTAGTGGTCGCGCGGTTCCAGACTGTAGCGCCTAGAACCGCTCGGCCACCACGGCCGGCTGGCTAGAGGACAAATGTCAAGATGTAGAGGCTTATCTCACTAGGGGTAAGATAGATACTGCCTACAGGAAAATTAAAGAGACCTTTGGAGAAAAGAGAACCACTTGTATGAATATCAAGAGCTCAGATGGAAACCCAGTTCTAAGCAAAGAAGAAAAAGCATAAACGTGGAAGGAGTATATAGAGGGTCTATACAAGGGCGATGTACTTGAGGACAATATTATGGAAATGGAAGAGGATGTAGATGATGAAATAGGAGAAATGATACTGCGTGAAAATAGATTAAGGAGAGGCAAGCCTACGTTTCTAGCATTTGTAAACCTAGAGAAAGCTTTTGACAATGTTGACTGGAATACTCTCTTTCAAATTCTGAAGGTGGCAGGGGTAAAATACAGGGAGCGAAAGGCTATTTACAATTTGTACAGAAACCAGATGGCAGTTATAAGAGTCGAGGGGCATGAAAGGGAAGCAGTGGTTGGGAAGAGAGTGAGACGGGATTGTAGCCTCTCCCGGATGTTATTCAATCTGTATATTAAGCAAGCAATAAAGGAAACAAAAGAAAAATTCGGAGTAGGTATTAAAATCCATGGAGAAGAAATAAAAACTTTGAGGTTCGCCGATGACATTGTAATTCTGTCAGAGACAGCAAAGGGCTTGGAAGAGCAGTTGAACGGAATGGACAGTGTCTTGAAAGGAGGATATAAGACGAACATCAACAAAAGCAAAACGAGGATAATGGAATGTAGTCGAATTAAGTCGGGTGATGCTGAGGGAATTAGATTAGAAAATGAGACACGTAAAGTAGTAAAGGTGTTTTGCTATTTGGGGAGCAAAATAACTGATGATGGTCGAATTGGAGAGGATATAATATGTAGACTGGCAATGGCAAGGAAAGCGTTTCTGAAGAAGAGAAATTTGTTAACATCGAGTATTGCTTTAAGTGTCAGGAAGTCGTTTCTGAAAGTATTTGTATGGAGTGCAGCCATGTGTGGAAGTGAAACATGGACGATAAATAGTTTGGACAAGAAGAGAATAGAAGCATTCGAAATGTGGTGCTACATAAGAATGCTGAAGATTAGATGGGTAGATCACGTAACTAATGAGGAGGTATTGAATAGTATTGGGGAGAAGAGGCGTTTGTGGCACAACTTGACTAGAAGAAGGGATCGGTTGGTAGGACATGTTCTGAGGCATCAAGGGATCACCAATTTAGTATTGAAGGGGAGCGTAGAGAGTAAAAATCGTAGAGGGAACTCAAGAGATGAATACACTAAGCAGATTCAGAAGGATGTAAGTTGCAGTAGGTACTGGGAGATGAAGAAGCTTGCACGGGATAGAGTAGCATGGAGAGCTGCATCAAACCAGTCTCTGGACTGGAGACCACAACAATAACACATCTGGCATATAGACGACGAAGCCATATCGGCCTTGAAATGGGTGGAGCATTTCGTCAATGGTGACAAACGCAGATAAACAGTATCTTTTCTGAAAATTTTCATTTATTTCTGAATAAACCTCTCTAATTGGGGCTAATTTATCTACCACACATCTCTGTGGTCGACTGCGGTAATCGTCAAAGCGTAGGGATTGTAGTAAATATCGAAATCTGTTTACTCCAAAAGCAGCCCTGGCCACCATAAGACGGGCACCATTCGTCTTCCAGGCCCGCGAAGCATCAGCTCTGCAACTCTTGTTGACAGCTAAAATATATAAAAGGCCTGACAGACGCATGATTTCGGACCGAGAGGTGTCCTTACAATCTGTCTCTCGAATAAACGCAAGTACTTCTCTTTCTTTCTATATATAGATTAGTGTAATTTACAGTTTTATCTAAAATATCAATTGTCAAATCATAAATGCATCAATTTCAGTTTTAGCATCCCGTGAAAGACGTGTGGGTCCAGGAAAAATTTTCAGCAAATTAATTGAAGACGTTTTCGAGGTTTGGGTCACTGGATTGCTAAGCCAAAATGTTTCAGACCTTTTCCCCTGCCCCAAAATTACTTGAAATTCACTTGACAGTTCCAGAGTTTCTTGGCGTTCGTCTCCTGACTGTTCACTCTCGCTGGAATGGTCATCTTCAATAATTCTCTCTTCTTCGTCACTTTCGTCTGAAAAATCGAAAGTATCTTCTTGTTATAATCTGCCTTCACGCCCTTCATCAGAGAGCTCTCTTAGTAGCTCCACAATCTCTTCTGTCTAGACCTGAAGGATGAGAAACGTGGGAATAATGAAAGGAAAAGCAAAGCAAATAAACGACGAAAGTCAATAGAACAATTAGACGAATGAAGCAAAATGTAGCTTATTTTGTAATAGAAGTAATAATAATTATCCATTTATAAATGTATAGTACTAAAAAAGCAACGAAGTAGTAAAAAACATACATTATCGTGTATTATAAATATAATTGTAGAACACCAACACACGCAAGCGGTACGGGGTGCCGCAACGAGGAAGTGTCTCAGTTAAGGGCTTGCAGACAACTAGCTGTAAATCACACAGGCACAAAGTCATGCGGGAATCATTTGGAGAATCCTGATGGGGGAATACCTGGAAGCTCAACCTCAAACCTCCCATAATAGGTGCCAAAACTCGGAAATGCGCAGATTGCGGCACGGAGTGCCGCTAAGCATGTAGCTAAGGGTTAAATGAAACGTTAAGGTATTCAAATGTATTAAGAACCATAAACGTTTTTCTTAATCACGCTTTATCTCCGTAGTTTTTATTTCAAAAATCGTGTACAGAGGCGGCCTCTGCAGCGTTGTGCTCTGATTGTCGCGCTGTTAATGCGCACTATGAAAATGGCTGAAGCTGCTTTCTGTTCCGCAGTGAAACACGCGCGTGGAACACGGTTAAAAAAGTGCCGAGAAACAGGCTGTTCTTAATGTTTGTCATAAATTTACGGAGATAATCGGCTTGGAACTTTTCCCAGTGTTGAATATCCTGCAGTTAATAAACACATCCGTTAAACGTGTAGCGGAGTTGGTAGCGCAATGCACCTCCAACGATTTGTGGTTATTCGTGAGTTGGTTTTAAACTCTCCAGTATATTTTTTTCTCGTTCAATTTCAGATACCTGCACCTCGAAATTATAAGACTCATCATCATTTTTATGAATAATGTACGTCTTCTCGTTTCTAATTACATATTGGACGCGCAATTCCTGTTTCCATTTCAAGTACAGATTCTTAATTATCGATGTTTTATGAAAGACTGTTCATAAAAGTTGTTTAAATTATGAAATCATAACAATTTAATTTTTAAGGGAAAAATAAAAAACCAAATACTCTATATTTGGACTATCTCCATCGTTTCATACCACAGAGGTCGATAAGTATCGTAGGAACACGAAAAACAATCATTCTCCCAGCATCGAGCACGTCGTATAAATGGTGCATTTTTACGTTTGCTTCTGTCCCATTACAATATGAACCCAACAGAACTGATCTGGAGCCAAGCTGCACGACTTGGTCCGAGAAGTAACAAGACTGTTAAGCTGCCATACATACCGAAACTAATGCACGCAGCTTTTTCACCCGTCACTGCCGAACGCTGGCGGGATATAGTAGAACGGCTCGTCATAGTACGGTTCTAGGCGCTACAGTCTGGAACCGAGCGACCGCTACGGTCGCAGGTTCGAATCCTGCCTCGGGCATGGATGTGTGTGATGTCCTTAGGTTAGTTAGGTTTAATTAGTTCTTAGTTGTAGGCAACTAATGATCTCAGAAGTTAAGTCGCATAGTGCTCTGAGCCATTTGAACCATTCGTCATAATAGAGGAGAAAATGCTGCGCCCGTTAGGCTTCGTGGATTCTGTTGTTGATAGGCTCGTTATCAACGTAGCAGGTGGCGCTTCCAGAACTGAAATGTATTTCTCGGACTCGGATAAGGAAGGAGCTAAGAGTTTACCAGTCGAGTGACGGTAAGTAATACCTTCAATGGCTTCAGTATTTAACTATACGGTGAAATCTTCAGTACTCTCTCACGTTACACACAGCTTACGCAGAAAAATCACCCTCTGGTTATGTCAGGAATTTTCATCATTCTTGTTTTTAATTACAATAGTACGTTAATTAAAACCGATAACGTGTTGCAGTTTTCGTCTAGCCGTGGGAGCAAAAAAATGTTCAAATGTGTGTGAAATCTTATGGGATTAACTGCTAAGGTCATCAGTCCCTAAGCTTACACACTACTTAACCTAAATTATCCTAAGGACAAACACACACACACACACACACACACACACACACACACACACACACACCCATGCCCGTGGGAGGACTCGAACCTCCGCCGGGACCAGCCGCACAGTCCATGACTGCAGCGCCTAAGACCGCTCGGCTAATCCCGCGCGGCCCGTGGGAGCATATTGTGAAAGATTTGCAGTGTATTATGTAATTCCGCTTAAAAGTTAAATTACATTCGAGGCTCGATTGCTCCTCTGCTCGTCTCTTTTTACGTGTGAACTGCAGCTGGCCACATCACTGCTGTACCAGCTGACCTGACAGTGCTGTCCATGTTAAACGCGCCGTTAAAGCTGTTGTCCCGTATTATCCCTAACTCGATGTGCGCGCAACGCGCAGCACAAAACATACCTTATTATCGTACTTGACAGTAGTCGAGACAGCTTGGCTGCAGTCCCACGTGAAACGGAAATCCAATTAGGTTCCAGCAAACGCGGAAGAATACATAGTGCAATGTTTACATCAGGTTTATTCTTATGATGAACGGCTTATAGAACTGAAGTGGGCGCACACTGCTGCAACCCAGCGGGAACCATGTAAAACTCGGGAGATTGCTCTTTCCAACAGTATGTTGTACATGCAAAAATGGTTCAAATGGCTCTGAGCACTATGGGACTTAACTTCTGAGGTCATCAGTCCCCTAGAACTTAGAACTACTTAAACCTAACTAACCTAAGGACATCACACACATCCATGCCCGAGGCAAGATTCGAACCTGTGGCCGTGGCAGTCGCGCGGTTCCAGACTGTAGCGCCTAGAACCGCTCGGCCACTCCGGCCGGCTGTTGTACATACACATATCTTAAATAACATAATAGTTACGATTTTTCTAAATCGAATGATTATTTTTGATACCCACTGTATTATGCCAATATGCTTAAAATATTGCAAACAAGAAATAAGAGTACTACAAAATTTAATTTTTTTATCAAGTACCGAAACCACAAACGCTTTTGAAGGGAAGAAAACTGCAGGAAATGAAAGATGTTTGTAAGGTAAGATAGTAATATAATGATTGTATAGAGTGGTAAAAATAAAAATAAAAAGTTTAGTGGAGGACACTACCGAGCTAACTGGAAGTTGCATGACTACAGGCTTTGACTATAAAGTTGCTAACGAATCATAATGAAGTTACGCTTAATCGCTGCAGATGGTACAAATTAGAAAGGTCCATCTTAGGATTACATCACTCGGACGGTCAGTGTTTGTTAGCAACGTGTATCACTACAAATTAAAAGCATTGCACAAAACATCAAACAGAATATCTGGACTGCATGTGCAATTAAGTTCATTAAGTTCGCAGTTCTCTGCCTATCTCAAATAAAACACTGCCGGGATCCAATTAACTAATGACTCATTGCCGCATTCCCGTCTGTCAACAACATCAGCACTTTTCTTCAAATGTGATTCACAAAATTCAGACCTGAAATCTATTGTATGTCTACATAAGAAGTAGTGAGTTGTCCTCCTTTCTAATGAAATATTACTGAATTACTACCAATCAAGGAACGTCTTCCGGCATTTCTTTGTAAATGTAAGTTTATTTCTACGACAGAAAAGAAATTTGTTTCCAGCTCATATACAGGGTGTCCCATCATCTTGACCATGCCAAACAACTTTTTGTCCAGATGTAAAATAAAAAAATGAATGAAGAAAATGTTTCTTAGTTAGCTGAAGGGCATCAAACACCTTCATTGCCTTCCTTACGACTTTATTGATTATGATACACAAAGCGCAGTACGTGTTTTTAAAATAGCACCCCATATTTTTTATTGGGTAATCCATTTCCTCTCCACAAGACTTGTTCAAAAAATTACAGTATACCAGTCACGTAAATATGGTGCTCCTAAGAACTTAACAGAAAAGGCTTTTGACTCTCTTTTGCTAGGACACAGGGTACGTATCCGAGGTAACAAACTAGTCCGCTCATTGGAGTTGACAGTAAACATTTGGAAACATATAGAAAATAAACACAGATCGTGCAGTGAACCGTGTTCAGTTTAATCTTCGTATGAGTACAATGTACACCACCAAATAGAAGATATAAATGCTATTCGTGTTGGGAGTGTAATTTCTTTGCTTAATCTGTTATCTTTCACTCTGAAAAGACGTCTAAAAAGTATCAACTCACACTCTGTCCATTGCCTCCGATAATTTTTGTGTGCTTTGGTTTTTCTCGTCACTTCTACCTTTCTGTGTATGCGTCCATTACTTTTTTTACCTATTTGTGGTATCTTTTATTTTGTCCAGTTTATAAGCAGTTATTAAGCGTCATATGTTTATAACAGTTCTGGTCTACACTATTTATAGAAATATATGTATCTCCTGCTATAGAAGCTCTTGCTTACCACGTATGTTCATTACACACACACACACACACACACACACACACACACACACTTCCTTTACTTTCCTTATTTGCAAGTTATTATTGTGGTCTTCAGTTCAACGTAGTCTATTCTATGCAAGATTCTTTCTCTCTGTGCAACAAAGTATTTGCACCTGCTTACCGTACACAAGCCTTGGTGTAAGTCTACAGTTGTTGCCCCACATACATCCTTCCAGTACTAAACTGACAATTCCTTGATACCTCGACACCTTATAACCGCAACCCTCTTTTAGCCAGGTGCTGCCATGTATGCCTTTTTTTCCTCAGTTCGATTCAATATCTCCTCATTAGTAATTCGATCTACTCAGCTAATCTACGGCATCGTTCTGTAGCAACATGTTCAAAAGCTTCGTATCTGAACGTGCATACTTTCAGAAAAGCTTTCATAATATTTACATTCAATGTTAACAAGTTTCTCTTTTTCAGAAATGCTTTCCTTGCCGTTGTCAGTCTGTATTTTACACCAAATTCGGCCATGTTCAGTTACTTTGCTGCCCAAACAGCAAACTAGTCAACTCCTCTCAGTGTCTCATTTTCTAATCTAATTCCGTCAGCATTGCCTGATTTAATTCGACTACATTCCAATACCCTTGTTTTACTTTTGTTTATGTTCATCTTTTAAATTCTTTTCAAAACATTACACATTCCGCTCAATTGATCCCCCATGTGCCTTGTCGTCTCTGAAAGAATTACAATGTCATTGGACAAACCTCAAAGTTTTTGTTCTTCTCCCTTAACTTTAACTCCTTCTCCAGCTTTTTCTTTGGTTTCCTTTACTACTTGCTCTTTTTACCGCAAATACTGCGAAAATGCAAAGTGCTATTGACGTGCGGTTTTCACAAAATTGACGGTAGTGAGGTGCTCGTATTGTTCGCCAATGAACAGATCATAGTAATACTTAGAACGTGTATTTTTTGCGCAAACATAAACTTTTTAAGTTAAACAATGCCAATTGAGTTGGTGCTTGTTGCAAATTTCTAGTGTAAGTCGCTTACGAGACACTATTTTGAAAAGTTCCGACACTCGTACAATGCCAGTGGTAGCACACACTAAAGAACAACAGAAGTTCATACACTGGTTATGCGGATTCTAACCAGTGACGAGAAGACTGATTACCACAGGTTATGTTCAAAACAACCACTGGCGTCGCGCGGGGCATCCGCGCGGTATTAGGCTCCCTGTCACGGTCCGCACGGCTTCCCCCGTCGGATGTTCGAGTCCTCCCTCGGCCATGTGTGTGCGTGTTGTCCTTAGCGTAAGTTAGTTGAAATTAGATTAGGTAGTGTTTAAGCCTAGGGACCGATGACCTCAGCAATTTGGTCCCACAGGAACTCACCACAAATTTCCGACCACCGGCAGCGGCAATACACTCTTCCAGCCTGGTAAGGAACGACTGCCACACACGTGTTAGCATTTCAACGAAGATGTCCGAACAGGCTGCAGCAGTACGTCGTTTCATACCAACGGCTGTCGTTGGTATGTCCTTGCAGACAGCGTCTTTCAGGTTTCCAAACAGAAAATGTCTACAGGCGTCAAATTCGGGGAACAGGCTGGCCAAGGTACAGGTCTCCTACGTCCACTCCAACGATTGGGAAACAATTCGTGAAGACATGCTATAGTACTTCGTGCAGTATAGGCTGAACAGCCATCATGTTGGACGCTGACGTTCCACCTAACGAAACCAAAGAGGACTGTTAAGGAACCAATAGTGCATGTCTCCGGCTTTACCTGCCATTATTGGTAAATGTGGCTTCATCACTGAACGGGATCCTGATACGTCTGGAGTATTCTGTCTTAATTCACATATGCAGGGTGGTCCATTGGTAGTGACGGGGCCAAATATCTCACGAAATAAGCACCAAACGAAAAAACTACAAAGAACGAAACTCGTCTAGTTTGAAGGCGGAAACCAGATGGCGCTATGGTTGGCCCGCCAGATGGCGCTGCCATAGGTCAAAGGGATATCAACTACGTTTTTTTTTCTAAATAGGAACCCCCATTTTTATTACATTTTCTATAGTACGTAAAGAAATATGAATTTTTAGTTGGACCACTTTTTTCGCTTTGTGACAGATGGCGCTGTAATAGTCACAAACCTATAAGTACGTGGTATCACGTAACATTCCGCCAGTGCGGGCGGCATTTGCTTCGTGATACATTACCCGTGTTAAAATGGACCGTTTACCAATTGCGGAAAAGGTCGATATCGTTTAATGTATGGCTATTGTGATCAAAATGCCCAACGGGCGTGTGCTGTGTATGCAGCTCGATATCCTGAACGACTCGACTCATCCAAGTTTCCGGACCGTTCGCCGGATAGTTACGTTATTTAAGGAAACAGGAAGTGTTCAGCCACATGTGAAACGTCAGCCACGACGTGCAACAAATGATGATGCCTAAGTTGGCGTTTTAGCTAATGTCACGGCTGGCCGGTGTGGCCGAGCGGTTCTAGGCGCTTCAGTCTGGAACCGCGCTAGGGCTACGGTCGCAGGTTCGAATCCTGCCTCGGGCATGGATGTGTGTGTTTTCCTTACGTTAGTTAGGTTTAAGTAGTTCTAAGTTCTAGGGGACTGGACGATGACAGATTTTTTGCACGCGCTCTATTTAGCGACGAAGCGTCATTCACCAATAGCGGTAACGTAAACCGGCATAATACGCACTATTGGGCAACGAAAAATCCACGATGGCAACGACAAGTGGAACATCAGCGACCTTGGCGGGTTAATGTATGGTGCGGCATTATGGGAGGAGGGATAATTGACCCCCATTTTATCGATGTCAGTCTAAATGGTGCAATGTATGCTGACTTCCTACGTAATGTTCTACCGATGTTACTACAAGATGTTTCACTGCATGACAGAATGGCGATGTACTCCCAACATGATGGATGTCCGGCACATAGCTCGCGTGCGGTTGAAGCGGTATTGAATAGCATATTTCATGACAGGTGGATGGGTCGTCGAAGCACCATACCTTGGCCCGCACGTTCAGTGGATCTGACGTCCCCGGATTTCTTTCTGTGGGGAAAGTTGAAGGATATTTACTATCGTGATCCACCGACAACGCCTGACATCATGCGTCAAGGCATTGTCAATGCATGTGCGAACATTACGGAAGGCGAACTACTCGCTGTTGAGAGGAATGTCGTTACACGAATTGCCAAATGCATTGAGGCTGACGGACATAATTTTGAGCATTTATTGCATTAATGTGGTATTTACAGATAATCACTCTGTAACAGCATGCGTTCTCAGAAATGATAAGTTCACAAAGGTACATGTATCACATTGGAACAATCGAAATAAAATGTTCAAAAATGGCTCTGAGCACTGTGGGACTTAACATCTGAGGTCATCAGTCCCCTAGAACTTAGAACTACTTAAATCTAACTAACCTAAGGACATCACACACATCCATGCCCGAGGCAGGATTCGAACCTGCGACCGTAGCAGTCACGCGGTTCCGGACTGAAGCGCCTAGAACCGCTCGGCCACAGCGACCGGCCCTACGTTCTGTATTTTAATTTTAAAAACCTACCTGTTACCAACTGTTCGTCTAAAATTGTGAGCCATATGTTTGTGACTATTACAGCGCCATCTATCACAAAGCGAAAAATGTGGTCCAACTAAAACATTCATATTTCTTTAAATAATACACGAATATGTAATAAAAAATGGGGGTTCCTATTTTTAATAAAAAGCAGTTGATATCCGTTTGACCTATGGCAGCGCCATCTTGCGGGCGAACCATAGCGCCATCTGGCTTCTCCCTTCAAGCTAGACAAGTTTCGTTTTTTGTAGTTTTTTCGTTTGACGCTTATTTCGCGAGATATTTGGCCCGGTCACGATCAATGGACCACCCTGTATAGAAGTTGACCCAACTCTCATAATTGCTTGTGTGCAGCTATTGATGAAGAGCGATGTGACATAGATGGAATCTTTGTCGGTGGAGAACACGTAGGACACTTGCTTGACTCATGCCACTTCCCTGTGCGACTGGCGCTAACGTGCGGATCAACTCCACCAGCAGCAACAACATTAATTTTCCCCTGTTCTCTTGTCACTTGTTTCCTTCCGTTACGTTGTCAATGTGTTACACTACCACTTTCACGTAACTGGTTGAAGAAGTTCATAAGTAATAGCCGAAGTGGTTGACGTCTATTGGGATATCTTGCCACATATACCACACAAGAACGAACAGCATTCTTCCTACACTCTCCACCCACCACGAGCACGTCGGCTTTTTCTGCATTGGCAAGTCCCGTCGTCCACTCACGATCTATTGCTTGAACTGTCGTACACGGAGTAGCAAGTCGCAATGCATTCAAGGAACAGACAAGCAGACTGCAACCAAGTCTAACAATATCGTACGTAGCGACTAAGATGTCTGAATGGCGTATACAAGTGTCGGTGTCTAAACTTTGCACAACAGGATATCTCGTAAATGACTCGCACTGGACTCCTGAAACAAACACCATTGACATTCCAATTTACCCTACTTTCAGTTTGTTAATGTCAATAGGCATTGTTCATTTAAAAATGTGTACATTTACACAAAAAATACACTTAAGTACTATTATAATCCGTTGATTGCCTAACAATACGAGCCCCTAACTGCCAATCCAGTCTGTGAAAACTTCACATCAATAGCACTTTTCATTCCTGTAGTATCTGTGGTGAGACTTTTAGGTGATTCACCTTGTATACCCTTTCGCTCCCTGAATTTTATCCGGGCTTCCTTCCGAGTTTCAAAGATTTTATTCCAGTCAGATAGGTCTACCTTTCTTTAACTGAACTTCATAATGAATCGTAGTGTCCATATTGACTAGCGTGCTCTTACTTTTCTCTGGAACCCAAACTGATGGTCCGCGATATAGGCTTCTCCAGTATATAATTCGTGTCACTATTCTGCAACCACGAGTTATTGAACTGAAAGGTTTGTAATACTAGAGCGCCTCTGTAGTCGGCCGTTTAGCGTCGCTCTATTTGATGCAGAAAGACATGGCTTCAGTTCCCGGTATCTCCTCATATTTTTTTCTTAGAAGTTGGGAACGGGGTCCACACAGCGTTTGTCTGGAGTTACTAGAAGAGCGGCACATCAGAGTTCATCGACTGTTAATGATGGCTGGGTGGGGGGGGGGGGGGGGGGATGGGGCGAGGTGGCAACATGCTGATCACATGTCCCACGATCATACATCTCTCGTCGTATTGCCTTGCAGGCAGCAGTCGAAACAGGCCTAAGTCCTAATCCTTCAGAGGTATTTATGGTATATTTTGCGTTGTGTAATGTTCAACTCTGCCAGCATATACCTTCTTTGAAACTGGAATTCATGCTAGTTGCAACATCTGTTACACATTAGGTAGATCATTACACAGAAATTATTATTAATAATATATTCATTTTAAATAAACACAGTGCAAGTAGTGACTGGAAAGGCCATGGACATACAATCACAGCGTTTTATACGACCCACCTGCCTCATGAAATCTATTTTTCATATGGTCAGTCATGAGATCATATACGGCTCCTCATGGTAGCAAAACATTGCATTTCCATTAAGTAGTTTTAGCAATCCATACCACTTCTGGGTACGTCTGTATGTAAGATGACCAACATAAAAAACAAAATAAGCTAATATTGTTTAGAGTAATATTGTTCCTTATGAACCAACCTGAAATATTTAGTCTTATTTATACTTTTAATAGACTTGCACAGAGCCTGGTAATGTTATTGCCGTTTTCTGGTCTGCTTTGTTTGCGATAGAAGCGTAATGTAAGCTTTTTTCGGCTCATATTTCCAACCACGAAAATCTTATCAACAGTGAAGAAAAACTAATCTCTCATTAGCGTGTTGATACTGTTTATTTGAGTAAAGCCATTCCCAGGGACCATTGGCAAGACTTCGAAAGCGTTCTTTCTTTCTGATTCGAAGTGCTCTTTCTTGAACTCTTCATCATCGAACCAACTCTCCAAGCGCTAAGTTGTGAAAATAAAAACCCTCTTTCAAGATGATGAAATTACCCGTCTCTAGGTCCAGTCACGGTGAGACCTTCGACAGCATCGAAGGAAACTACGTAGTCACTGCCTCATAGTACAATGAGAAGCCCTTCATTCGTATGATTTAGTGTCACGATTTGAGTGGCCAAAAGTCATGGTAAGGCACTGGATTTGATGCTAAAAGCGAGTCGCTCCTCCACGAGCTCTCAAATCTGCAATTACATACATGGAAGAACCCTGGAGATACTAAAAGGTATCAGATAGATTATATAATGGTAAGACAGAGATTTAGGAACCAGGTTTTAAATTGTAAGACATTTCCAGGGGCAGATGTGGACTCTGACCACAATCTATTGGTTATCAACTGTAGATTAAAACTGAAGAAACTGCAAAAAGGTGGGAATTTAAGGAGATAGGACCTGGATAAACTGAAAAAACCAGACGTTGTAGAGAGTTTCAGGGAGAGCGTAAGGGAACAATTGACAGGACTGGAGGAAAGAAATACAGTAGAAGAAGAATGGGTAGCTGTAAGGGATGAAATAGTGAAGGCAGCAGAGGATCAAATAGGTAAAAAGATGAGGGCTAGTAGAAACCCTTGGGTAACAGAAGAAATATTGAGTTCAAATGATGAAAGGAGAAAATATAAACATGCAGTAAATGAAGCAGGTAAGAAGGAATACAAACGTCTCAAAAATGAGATCGACAGGAGGTGCAAAATGGCTAAGCAGCGATGGCTAGAGGACAAATGTAAGGATGTAGAGGCTTATTTCACTAGGGGTAAGATAGATACTGTTTACAGGAAAATTAAAGAGACCTTTGGAGAAAGGAGAACCACTTGCATGAATATCAAGAGCTTTGATGGAAACCCAGTTCTAAGCAAAGAAGGGAAAGCAGAAAGGTGGAAGCAGTATATAGAGGGTCTATACAAGGGCGATGTACTTGAGGACAATATTATGGAAATGGAAGAGGATGTAGATGAAGATGAAATGGGAGATATGATACTGCATGAAGATTTTGACAGAGCACTGAAAGACCTGAGTCGAAACAAGGCCCCCGGAGTAGACAACATTCCATTAGAACTACTGACAGCCTTGGGAGAGTCAGTCCTGACAAAACTCCACCATCTGGTGAGCAAGATGTATGAGGCAGGCGAAATACACTCAGACTTCAAGAAGAATATAATAATTCCAATCCCAAAGAAAGCAGGTGTTGACAGATGTGAAAATTACCGAACAATCAGTTTAATAAGTCACAGCTGCAAAATACTAACGCGAATTCTTTACAGACGAATGGAAAAACTGATAGAAGCCGACCTCGGGGAAAATCAGCTTGGATTCCGTAGAAATGTTGGAACACGTGAGGCAATACTGACCTTACGACTTATCTTAGAAGAAAGATTAAGGAAAGGCAAACCTATCTTTCTAGCATTTGTAGACTTAGAGAAAGCTTTTGACAATGTTGATTGGAATACTCTCTTTCAAATTCTGAAGGTGGCAGGGGTAAAATACAGGGAACGAAAGGCTATTTACAATTTATACAGAAAGCAGATGGCAGTTATAAGAGTCAAGGGGTATGAAAGGGAAGCAGTGGTTGGGAAGGGAGTGAGACAGGGTTGTAGCCTATCCCCGATGTTATTCAATATGTATATTGAGCAAGCAATAAAGGAAACAAAAGAAAAGATCGGAGTAGGTATTAAAATCCATGGAGAAGAAATAAAAACTTTGAGGTTCGCCGATGACATTGTAATTCTGTCAGAGACAGCAAAGGACTTGGAAGAACAATTGAACGGAATGGATCGTGTCTTGAAAGGAGGATATAAGATGAACATCAACAAAAGCAAAACGAGGATAATGGAATGTAGTCGAATTAAGTCGGGTGATGCTGAGGGAATTAGATTAGGAAATGAGACACTTAAAGTAGTAAAGGAGTTTTGCTATTTGGGGAGCAAAATAACTGATGATGGTCGAAGTAGAGAGGATATAAAATGTAGACTGGCAATGGCAATCGCAAGGAAAGCGTTTCTGAAGAAGAGAAATTTGTTAACATCGAGTATAGATTTAAGGGTCAGGAAGTCGTTTCTGAAAGTATTTGTATGGAAGTGAAAAATGGACAATGAATAGTTTAGACAATAAGAGAATAGAAGCTTTCGAAATGTGGTGCTACAGAAGAATGCTGAAGATTAGATGGGTAGATCACATAACTAATGAGGAGGTATTGAATAGAATTGGGGAGAAGAGGAGCTTGTGGCACAACTTGACTAGAAGAAGGGATCGGTTGGTAGGACATGTTCTGAGACATCGAGGGATCACCAATTTAGTATTGGAGGGCAGCGTGGAGGGTAAAAATCGTAGAGGGAGACCAAGAGATGAATACACTAAGCAGATTCAGAAGGATGTAGGCTGCAGTAGGTACTGGGAGATGAAGAAGCTTGCACAGGATAGAGTAGCATGGAGAGCTGCATCAAACCAATCTCAGGACTGAAGACCACAACAACAACAACCTGTCGAAGTATGGACTATAGGAGGTGACTGAATCGTTCTAGCCACATGATCATCCATGGATCTTGCAGTGCTACCGACAATTGTTCTTGTTTGATTGGAGCTGGGTCATAGATCGTACATGAGTTTGGACAACATCTGATAAATGATCAATTGGGTTAGTACAGAGTGATCTTGGAGGAAGGAGAGCATTATCATGAAATAATTCGACTGTTCATCAAGCCCCCCCCGCGTTCAAGCAAATAGCGGTGACATGCCGCATTGTCCTGTTGAAGTACTGAAATACAGCATATCCACCATGGTACTCTAAACGCAGAAAGCGATGCAGGTGGTCTGCAGTAGAAACGAATCACGTATTTCAGAATCCGCAATTAATTTTGGATTATAAATAAATCAATCAAATATTTAACCAAAAAGCGTGTTACGTAAACATCGTTCTTTAAGAGACAAAGCATTGTGGAAACAGTGCGCTGCTCGCAGGAAATAGCCTTTAAACGCGATGACAGCTACGAAAATAATAAAAAAACTGGAAGTATTCCTAGTGTCTACGAAACGAATACATTAAAATTCAAAAATCTCTTAAGAGTGGTGCGTCAGCAGACGAAATTTATATGCTAACTGTTGCTTGGTTTGCATTGATTACTGGCTGCGATCAGTCCTTTTAAGGTGGTGGTGGTTAGTGTTTAACGTCCCGTCGACAACGAGGTCATTAGAGACGGAGCGCAAGCTCGGGTTAGGGTTGGGAAGGAAATCGGCCGTGCCCTTTCAAAGGAACCATCCCGGCATTTGCCTGAAACGATTTAGGGAAATCACGGAAAACCTAAATCAGGATGGCCGGAGACGGGATTGAACCGTCGTCCTCCCGAATGCCAGTCCAGTGTGCTAACCACTGCGCCACCTCGCTCGGTAAAGTTAACTTAGTAATGAATTAAATTCACAAACACCATATTGTCAAGAACGCAAATTAATTAACTATTTATTCCGAGATAATTGCAAAAGAAATCAGAGATGTAAACTAAAAACTACATCAAGGTGTCAGCACAGGAAAAAAGTTGTTCCCAAAAGTTTACCAAAGCAGGTAGCGCTTTCGTCCTTGGGTGCTATTTTTATTACAGGGCGTTTCTATTCCCATGTTATTCCTGCATAAAATCCATTTTCACATCCAACAATAGCGTTTTCTTTTTCTTGTCTTTAACTACAACGTTAATACCCACTCGAATCATCTCAGCTGACGCCGTATTGAAAAGTGCGCCGCAACGCGGAATTTGTGGCGCCCTGTTTGAATGGCCCTCGTTGTACCACTGCAGCATGCCTCGAAATGTGGCATCACTTTAGCTGCGTATGTGAACACGCCTTTACAGGCTCCTCGCATATCGTGTCTACCGTCGTACCATATGACGCTTCTAGCAACAACATTCGGCCTTGACACACACACACACAAGGAGCACATCTTCAAACGGAGCAACACTGTGACTTGTTCACTCTACGGCTTATTCATCTTTCTCATAATGCTTCATAAAAGTCACGTTAAAATGATTCCATGGTACTGAATCGGTATGCTAGTGACAGCATGCGTACATAATACATTCCAAAACGCTGTGCGTAAGAATGGGATTTTCCGGTTGTCATATCTCGGGTTCTCCTGGCTGTAAAAAGGTAGGGTCAAGTGCTTTTGATAGCTCTTGGGACAGGGCCATTTGTATAGCCAACAGAAGGATCTTCTTTGTGTCACTGTCCTAGTATGAATACCATCAAAGTATGAATATTACACACTTCCTCCTGCTTAGGCAAATGGACCAAATCGGTTGGTTCTTTATGCATTTGATGTAGTGTACGGTGGGCTTGTTGGGGCTTATGGAGGCATCATTAGTTCAAGGACGGTTCCTCGGAAAAACGCACAAAAATATTTTTTTACTATATTTTCGTCGTCACAGAGGACCAAAACCAAACCGACGATTCCAAGGCGGCTACACATAGTAAATGGCTGAAATTTTTACGATATGTTTCCAACATCCCAATTTCCAACTACCTCGAAAATTTTCTTAATATCTTTATCCGTTCCAGTAAACAGAGGTTCTGAGTTGCCTTACTTGTACACGTAAAATACGCGTGTAAAATCCGGTGTGAGGTGAAAAGATAGTTTATGAAGCGTCGTAGCACGGGGCAATAGGCTGTAAAGTGTCTCCGTTGTCATCTGGGAACTCCATGGTGTTGTACTGAAGCACATGGAAAAACGTTTTGCGTATAAAAGGTGTAAAATTAGCTTTACGTTGTTTCGATTTTATATAAGTAAACCACCTGAATTTTATTGAGCAACAGTTTCTTTTCGATGAGTTACATGCCGTGCTGAAGCAGGAAAATGAAGGGAACCCGCGGAAAAATCCTCGTATCGGAGAGAAAAGTGTGAATATGTTCTTGTGCATTTAAAAGAATCAAACAGAAAAGTGAGGTATCAGCTGCCTCCTTCTACCTTCTTCAGAATCTTTAAAAATTTCCCAAAACTTCTGGCATGTGAACATATTCGTGCTCCTTTTTTTTCTGAGAGAAAAGATGATCGTGGCAGTGGCAAAGAGACGGAAGAAGATAGTGACCGTGAGAGAAGTCTGTAATAGTAGCACAGAACTAAGGTGACTGTGGCTGTCACACAGGAGACAGTGACAGAGAGACAGAAAGAGATGAAGACAATGTGTTGGGCTGAATGAGTGTGACAAAGGACAACTAGGATTGGCTGGGTATGAGCGGCTTACAGCTACGGAGTAGCCGATGTGAGTGAGCTACAGTTAGGGGAGTTTGATGTGAGCTGCATGTTAAAAAAAAGTGCGAATATGTTCGCATGCCAAAATCTCTAGGGAAATTTTTAAATCTGCTGAGAAAGCTAGAATGAGGTAACCGGTACGCCACTTTGCAGTTAGAGTCGTTTGGGTAAATTGTACACCGATAGGAGCATTTTTTCGCTGGTATAAAGTGCTCAAAACACAACACACTGAGCAAACAACACAAAAACTGACCATTGTAATCTTCCACGACATAGTGAGCGAGCTAATCTTTAAACCCCCTCTCCCTCCCCCTCCTCACCTGGTTGCATGGCAGCCGCTATCGGTCCGCAGCTCGTGGTCGTGCGGTAGCGTTCTCGCTTCCCACGCCCGGGTTCGATTCCAGGCAGGGTCAGGGATTTTCTCTGAATCGTGATGACTGCGTGTTGTGCGATGTCCTTAGGTTAGTTAGGTTTAAGAAGTTCTAAGTTCTAGGGGACTGATGACCACAGATGTTAAGTTAAACAGTGCTCAGAGCCATTTGAGCACCCGCTATCCTGATGGTGTGAGTGTTTGTATATGGCTTTCGATACATCATGGTAAAGACAACAAACTGAAGAACAAGATCCGTCGCCAGAAGCGAGATAACATAACAGATGCTTGAGAATAGCAGCCAAAGAAAAGGGGTTAACGCGCTACGGGAAATGAAAAAGTAAACATTCCCAGTGTTACCCGCATTGCAATGCTGTCCATCCATGTCACCAGATGATAGCGAGAAGCGAATCACGAGCTCGCTTATTATGCAGGCTACTTTCGGTAAGCGCCGCTAGAAATGCGCAACCACAGACGGAGTGGCTTATCTGATTTCGCGGAGCGTTCCACAAACGAAAGCGCGGCTCTCAGATTCTTATGCAAAGCGGCTGGTGCCGCGGCTGAAGCAGGCGCCGCTCAGGGCGACGACAAACTCGACCCCCCCCCCCCCCCTCCCCGTCCCCCCCCCTTCTCCCCTCCCCCTCTCCCGACACCTGGCACAGAGGGGATGGAAACCAGCTCCGACAACGCAAGCCTTGTACGCCACACTTAAATGATTTTTCTCCCTAACGTTTGCGCTCGACGCACGAGAATGTAAAAAAGCGCAGAAGAATTATTCGTTCGATACCGTTATTGTGTTTCTACTTTACAAGTCAGGACTACGTAGTTTCCGATTGCTAGATCTATGCTACCCGCGCCTCTGAAAAGGCCTTTGTGAACATTATTTATATTTTCTGTCTTTATTATAGAGATAAAAAGCTTTCAGCTTATTACACAAGTCTTTTTTCTGCTGCAGCTTTAGTGTAGCAGTTTCAGTGTCTAGGAAAAGGTGCAGTACAGCTCGCCTTGTACTATTTATAGGCTTATGCCAAGTATGGTATTTATGAACATCCATACACCTATTCCGTCTTTATGCGGAAACCCACTTCCATACTGAATCACGTGTTGCCTCTTGAGAAACCGATCGTAAGCTCCTACTGAACTACCGTAACAGTCTGACGCCTGCACGCTCAAGCTGCTCGTTCAGAGCACGCTTGTGACTGTTCGTCTTACCCGCAGATCAATAGTAACTTAAAATTGCAATTAGCTTCTGAGTAAGAACTGAGGATTATTGAACAATTTACCAGCACGGTTGGAGATGTACATTACCGTTCAAATAGTAAATCTAAGTAACGAAAGATACGCTTCTTGTAGAAAATGGCTCTGAGCACTGTGGGACTCAACTACTGTGGTCATAAGTCCCCTAGAACTTAGAACTACTTAAACCTAACTAACCTAAGGACATCACACACATCCATGCCCGAAGCAGGATTCGAACCTCCGACCGTAGCGGTCGTGCGCTTCTTGTAGAAAAACCTCATAGGTGGATCCCGCTACCCTCTAAGATTCCAGCATACTATGGGTTCTACTAACCCGTTCTCACTCTCTCAGACGATCTGTCACGTCGCGCTACGGGTATCTTACTATCTTTCAGCGATGTTACTCTTTTTATTCTATATGTTAAAGCGCAACGACAAAATATAATTACATGTAGGTGGAAATGTGGCATAAATACCACAGCCTAACGATTTGGTAAAAGACAAGTGGTTGGAGATGGTAAATGACGGACAACAATGAATCATATCAGGTAGACTGAACTTCATAATACCAGGAAGGAAGTGATGCACGACATGCTACGAATAGGAAACTGTCCATTGACACCAGTATGTGAAGCTTGTGGAATACCGCTATTAGTACAATGTATTTTAACTACAAGTTTTGTAGTTTGGATGAAGACCTGTCCAACATACTAGCTGGCAACGGCAACAGTACAACATGCATTTTAAAATTCGGTGAAGTGCAAATTTACTACCTAAAGTATTGGGGAGAAGATCCCAATAAACTACGGATGGTTAAAATGAGTTCCTGGAGAATGGTGGCAACAATTTCGCTTGTGAGAACAGACATCAATCAAACCACGAGATGTATACGTTCATATCCACCAAAGGCATCAATGCCCATGCTGTTGAGTGCTCTAAATCCAACGTCATCTTCATAAGATAGCTACCAGCAGAAGAAATGAGAACTCATCATGCAGGCATGCAGGCTGCGAAGAATGGAAGGATTGGGCGGAAGGGCAGGAGAAGGGGGGCGGGCATTTGCCCAATGTGACGACTCTTATAAGTCCCACAGGACTTAGAATTACATATCGGAATTATTATTTACTACAGGGCTACTGTCTAGAGCGGAAAATTAAGTTAATAATTAGAGCCAGTGTGGACAGACGATCGAAATGTACATGGACAATTATATCGTCAGAGAAGAAGCTGCGTAGCACTGTGGTGTATTGGTTATGATACTAAACTGTTGCATGGAGGGTCCTGAGTTCAAAACTCACCTGGACTGTACAACTTTAATGTCTACATTCGGTTCGAGTACATTCCAGAAGTATCCACAAATGTCAAGAAACATAGCACAGGAATGTTCTGTAGCTGTATATATACCGTAAGTGTTCTGGCGGGAGGCAGTTCGCTCCACGCTCTTGTATGTGCAAGTGCTGAATAAAGCATTCGTTAAGTGAAGTTACTGTCCGTCATTCATTTTATTACACCCTCTTCTACGTGACTTTATTCTGATGGAGGCGCCGGGTATTGGAACTTGTGATAGCGCACATAATCGACGACACAGTGGCTCCCATCAGGACATGACAGAGCCGCCGTTTACATGCGCGAGAAACCCGAGTTCGAGCGATATTCAACAGTTCGCAATCTAACGGTAATAGAAGAAGAAGAGGACGTTACGATAACAGTAACTGTGTGACACCACATGAGACGTCCTTCCGGGTTCTCTGGTGACGATGGCCAAGATCCAAACAAGTGGCTGAAGGTATACGAGCGATAGCCAAATTTAACAAATGGGATGACACCCTCTGTTTGACTAACGTATTTTTCTATTTGGAGGGCACTGCCAAGCAATGGTATGAGAACAACGAGGAGAAGTTCACAAGCTGGGAAGTATTCCAGATGGAACTGCGTAAGTATTTCGGCGACACACAACGACAGAAGTGCAAGGCTGAAGATAAATTAAAGTGCAGGGCACAGCGTCCAGGAGAAACTACAGCATCCTACTTCAAGACGTCTTGGAGCTTTGTAAAATAGTGGATCCTAGAATGAAGGAGGAAGATAAGGTTGCACATCTCACGAAGGGTGTTGCTGAGGATATGTATCAAGCCCTACTCCTGAAGGAAGTTTCGACAGCAGACGACTTCACAAAATGATGCCAGTATATCGAGACAATGCATCAAAAAAGAACTACCCACAAGATGTTTGAACGGCTTCCAAACATCGTATCGATGTCTGTGATGGAGGAAGCAACTGATTTCACAAGTGTTCTTCATCAGATAGTGAGAGAGGAAGTTCAGAAGGCACTTGGATTGCACAGCGAGCAAAAAACCGAGACGTTTCAAGAGGTCATAAGGGAGGAAGTGGAACAGACATTGAACCCAATCTCTCGTCCTTCATTTGCCTTTAAAACGGTGAAATAGTCGAGACCCTGGTGGAGTTAGGTTCGCTCAATGCCACATGAGGAATCTTTTTGGCCACCAAGGAAGACTGACATCTGGAGGACCCAGGATAACCAACCAGTAAATTTCCACTGCGGACGACCGGGACATGTGCTGCGCTATTGTCGAGAAAGGCGGCGGATATTTGATGACGCCCGCGCCAGAAGACAGCAGATCGATTTTAGCCGACGCCAACTCCGGGACGACGAGGATGAACTAGATGTGGGTGAAGGACGACGTAGGTCACCATCGCCGCAAAGTAGATGCTGGAGAGGACGCTCCCCAAAACGCCGATCGAGGTCTCCATCGCCGTTTAGAAGCTCCTGCCGATCACCTAGCCGCCGCAACTTGGAAAACTAAAGGGTGCAACCTTCCTTGGAGGTGAGGCCGCCGAAGAGAAAAATCCTCCATCGTCGATCACTACAAAAATGGTAGGAAACTACGTCGATATCCTCATGGATGGCCGACCAGCCCAAGCTCTTGTGGACTCTGGAGCATCATATTCAGTCATTTCGGAGAAGTACCGTCGACAATTGCGTAAAACCGTATTCGTCGACAGCAAAACTTCTCTGCTGAAGGTGGCTAATGGAAAATACGTAAAACCTGCAGATAGATGTACCATTCGTGTGGGTATAAGTAGCCATACACAGCCCTTAGAATTCAGCCCTTAGAATTCATCGTCTTACAATAGTGTAGTCATGACGTCATTCTCGGATGGGTCTTTTTTAAAGCTTCTCAGGCAATTGTAGAGATGAGATACTGTGGACAGGAAGATGCGCATTCTGAGTGTGCGGAGACTATGTGTGCTGGATGAAGTGATCATTCCTGCAGTCAACGCTAGAACGGTAACTGTCATGTGTCATGCTATGCATCGACCAATGAATCTTGTAGTGGAATGTAAGAGAAGCATACCACTGAAGAATAACTTGGTCATCCCAGCCTCTGTCGTCTCGTTTAAGAACGGATTCAGTGAATTGTGGATAGTTAACTGTCGCCGAGAACCGCAGATCCTTCCTAGACGCATGTGCATAGCAAAAGCTGAGCGATTAATTGAAGAACAGCTGAGCGTCAATAGAAATCTCCCATGCCGAGTCTGTGGGCAAAATTAGCACTACCACTACGAGACTAGATCTTCTAGCTCGACTATCACCAGATTTCACTAAGGAACAACAGAAGAAGCTACTTGCATGATGAAGAATGACATCATTCAGTCTTCGCTGAGCCCATGGTCGTCACCCGTGATCCTCGCCAGGAAGAAGGATGGCAGTTGGCGCTTTTGTGTTGATTACAGGAAGCTTAATAAGATAACTAAAAAGGACGTTTACCCTCTACCACGAATTGATGATACACTAGACTGAAGGGGGTTAAGTTTTTCTCAACCATGAACAGGTACTCGAGATACTGGCAAATCGAAGTAGATGAGGTTGATCGTGAGAAAACTGCATTCATCAGCCCTGAGGGCCTGTATAAGTTTAAGGTAATGCCGTTTGGTTTGTGTAATGCACCAGCAACTTTTGAACGGATGATGGATAATCTACTAAGGCACTAGAACTGGACGATGTGTCTTTGTTATTTAGATGACATTATAGTGTTCTCAGAGACATTTAAAAAGACTGAGGGCCGTTCGTAAGTGTCTCCAACAAGGCGGACTGATACTTAATAAAAGAAAGTGTCTCTTTGGAGCAAGAGAAATCAAAATACTTGGTCAACTCGAGTCAAACGAAGGTGTGCGGCCAGACCCAGAAAAGGTGAGGTCTATAACGGAATTTCCTATTCCTAAAAGTATTAGAGATGTGAAAAGCTTCCTCGGATTATGTTCTTAATGCCGTCGTTTTATCAAAAGCTTTTGTATCAAAGCCAGGCCACTCCAAGAGTTGTTAAAAGCAGATGCTAAATTTATCTGCGGTGGTGTTCAACAAGATTCTTTCGATGTGCTGCGAAAAGTTCTGACGACTGACACTGTACTTGGCCTGTATGATGACAGTGCACCTACAGAACTACACAGAGATGCCAGTGGGTATGGGATCGGTGCTGTTCTGGTGCAAATTTCGGATGGAAAAAAGAAGGTTATAGCCTACGCTTCTAAGACACTTACAAAAGCCGAGAGAAACTACTCAACTACAGAAAGAGAATGTCTTGCTGTGATCTGGGCCATGTGCAAATTTCGTCAGTATCTCTACGGAAGGCCATTCACAGCTGTTACAGACCGTCATTCACTTTGTTGGTTGACAGGTCTTAAGGATCCAACAGGACTTCACGTCAGGTGGTCACTACGTCTTCGAGAGTATGACATTACCATAGTGTACAAAGTGGAAGAAAACACCAAGACGCCGATTGTCTCTCAAGAAACCCTGTGCAAGACCATCAAGACTTTGATGAAGATAGTGACTGTCTCGCTGCACTCCAGGATCTCTCTGTTGAGCAGATGGACGCCAAAGTATCTCAAATTATGCTTGCCTTAAATCGATCAGAGGATGTGAAAGGACAATTTAAGGTAGTTAATGGATTACTTTGCAAGAAAAACATAGATAAACCGTCGCCACAACATTACTCATCACATGACGACTGCCAACCATCTGCAAACTAACGGGCTTACTGAACGCCTTAATAAGACCTTGGCCGACATGGTATCAATGCTCGTCGGTGCTGAGCAGAGCAACTGGGATGATGTGCTACCTTTCGTGATGCTTGCCTACAACACCGCCAAACAAGACACCACAGGATTTACGCCATTTTTCCTGTTGCATGGGCGTGAGGCGACTACGACCATGGACACTGTGTTTCCATTACATCCTGATGACGTGGCCGACGACTACATCGACCAGGTGTTAACCAGAGCTGAGGAAGCTCGGCAGTTGGTTGGACTCCGCACGCCGCAGACTCAAGAAAACGATCGCCGAAGGTATGACGCGAGCCACCGCCCTGTTGTCTACAAGCCTGGTGACCTCGTCTGGATCTTCAGTCTGTTCGGAAAGTTGGTCTCTCTGAGAAGCTCCTCAGGCGCTACTTTCGACCTTATAAGGTTGTAAGGCAGTTGTCTGACGTTACTTATGAAGATTTCTCCAGCGACAGGCAACAAACGGAAAGGTGACGAAGAGCGTAGTGGCAAAAGAAGTTCTAAGAAAATCACCGCCAGAGCGAGAATCAGTCATCGGGAGTCGGAGTATGCGTCACCGATGACGCGTTCCCGGACTAGGAGGACGTAACACAGAGACGCTGTTCTTTTAAGGAGGGAGCAATGTCGCGGAAATAGCTGAGTAGCACCGTGGTGTAGTGGTTTTGATACTATACTGTTGCATGGAAGGTCGTGAGTTCAAAACACACATGGACTGTACAGTTTCTATGTTCAGTTCGAGTACATTCACGAAGTATCTACAAATGTCAAGAATCATTGTACTGGAATGTTCTGTAGCTGTATATATTCTTTGTGTTCTGGCCGGAGGCAGTTCGCTCCGGGCTCTTGTGTGTGCAAGTGCTGAATAAACCTTCGGTAAGTAAAGTTAGTAGCTGTCATTCATCTAATTACACCTTACACCTCACCCCCAACTGCTTTTTATTTACAACAACCAATAAGTAAATGTTTTGATGTTATGAAGCCGCTCACATTAAATAAAAGTATGGCATTAGATGTACAGTTTCTAAAAATGATTTGCAGAGAATACCCCCCCGGGGGGGGGGAGGCTAACTATTCAACAATAGAGAAAGAGATGACGGCAGTCATACATAGTATTATGTATTTTCGATGGTAGGAAGTTTAAGTTGTGACAAACCATGCCTCATTGAAATAGTAGCTTGGTTTGAAAGTCCCACCTAGTAGATTACCTAGGTGAGCACTTAAGCTTAGTGAATTCTAGTACGAGGTAATCCATAAAGCAGGGAGAATATACACCGTTGAGCCTTGTTAAGTACGCTAGGGAAGAGTTGTGAAGATGGCAGTAGGCACAGGCAACGGTTAAGGAGGGTCAGGCATTTAAGTCACAATCACATTTCGTTATGCATGAGCGTTTGTTTTGTAGAACGATGAGGTGTGGACCATGTGTGGTGGTTCCAGAGAGTTTTCGAAAGGAAGTTTTGCAGCAAGCTCACGACCATATATTGTCAGGTCAGGATGGGCGACGTGCATTGGATAGACATGTAGCAGAGCAGTTTTGGTGGAGAAACAGGAAGTGTGATGTGGAGCAGTACATTAAGGAACGTGTGTCATACATGCAGAGGGCCAACATGGGCATCAGAAAGGGCCATTGAAAATGTTACCAGACGCTTCCAGTCAATTTTCTATGTTAAGGTTGGATGTCCTTGGGCCATTTAATAACACACCCGAAGGAAACAGGTACGTTCTCACGACAATCGATCATTTTTCTAGATTTTGACAATGGTACCAATGCCAGACCATTGGGCTAGTATTGTAGCGCAGGCGTTAGTAAAAAACCAGATACTAAAGTTTGGGGTGCCTGAGACCGTAATTATGGACCAGAGTGCGAATTTTGTCTCGGATTTAATGAAACAACTATGCCACATGTTGCGTATATGGAAGTTATGGACAAGTCTGTTTCATCCTCAGACCAATGGGAGAACTGAACGCGTGCACAAGGGCAGAGATGTTGAGCTATTACGTAGGTTCCAGGCACGATAATTGGGACGCCTATTTACTTTACGTACAGTGTGACTGTAATTCGGGGTTCACACTGCAATGGGCTGGTCGCCATTTGCGTTGGTGTACAGCAGGAAAATGCCATCTTCCTTTGATGTTTTGATTCCGAAATTAGAACGAGATGGTGAGCTGGTGAGGAAGTTTGCCAGAATAATTAGGAAAGTTTCGAGGAATATACAAAAGGCAAACACTAAGTCGCTAGTACGCCAGGAACAACAAAACAGACGAATAGGCAAATTTCCACAATACTGTTTGGGGCAGTGGTTAATGGTCAGTAGTCCCTATACATCAAAGGAGAAAATGAGGAAGTTCTTAAAAGAATATCGAGGACCAGGTCTTAGAAATGACATTACCGGTTAACGTGAAGATATAGTTCCCCACAAATACTTCTATTATAACATCTGTGCATAAAATCGTTTAAAGGAATGATAGGGAGGATAACACAGTTATCGACAACCAGCCCGGAGGTGAAAGTTACAAATTTTAAAAAGCAGGGACCTGGAATTGGTGAGCAACAAATGGTGCATGATGTGCCTTATAGGCTGAGGTCACGTAAGTAATTTGTGTAATTGTAATTTGTGTAATTGTAATTTGTTGGCGGATGTTTTTGTTCAGTATATCAGGAAGTATATTTTTTAATTGTCATAGGGATATTTGTTGCTGTTTGTTCCAGAGTTGTTAGTTTTCATGTCGTTATTGCTGAAATTGTTTATTTTGTGAATTGTGCATTCTTGGAAGGAGGGAGGGGGTGATAGAGTAATTTTGTTCTGTAGGTGGCGAATATGTAAGGACAAGCTGGGGAGCGGGAATGGTCCTGCGTTGCTGTACGTCTACAAGGGCGAGGAAAGGCGGGTAACGGTTCTCATGCCTCTAGAATCAGGTGTTCTCGAGACAACAGGATCTGTGGCTTACTGATCATAAATGGACGCTAAAAGTAACACTGGAGATCTGGGAGATTAGGAAGGAGATGCGTAGATTAGAGGATGCATTTTCGGAATTATATAAGGAGGCACAGGAGAACAATTTATTTAGGGAGATAAAGGGGGAATACCAGGAGCTGCAGTTCGCTTATAACAAATTTAGGGTGCAGTTGTCACAGCTAGTGGATGTGGTTCCTCAAGCTAGGAGTCGGCGGAAGAGGGGCTGGGTAAATGTTGGAGAAAAATTGTAAAAGACAATATTGAGAACATCGAACGAAGAGAAAGTACAGGAGTTAAATAGCACAGTTGTTCAGGTTCAGCAGAGGGCAAGTTCTACAAAGGATGCCATGGTGTGGCACACAACGCGGTTACCGAACTTAGGACAAGGGGTGTTGAATACCACAGGCTAGTAGAGGAATTAGCAGCAGAGCTAACCCGATGTGCCAGCAAAACGAGAGAGGTGCTGAATAGAGATTTGGAGAAAATACAGAAGCAATTGACCGTGTTGGACAACGAATTGAATGTAGCAAGATTGCTGCTTGGTCTAGCCGACTAGCTTGGGGATGCTAGGAGTGGACTGGCGATATTACAGGACGCCTTGTTTCAAGTGGTGAACAGACAACTTAGTCTCGTATTGGTTGCTCTGAAGGAATTCATGACGATATTTCGGCTGTCAGGAAGGCAGTTTTCCGCACAGTTACAACATATAGTCAAAGTGCTACACTGTTCTCCTACACAGCCAGGGTGGAGGTGAAAACAGATGGAGCCAGGGGCATATAGCATTCCGTGTACCTTTTGCAGGGAGAAACTTGGGAGTTTCAATGCTTCGCTATTCGCCCATATCCAGTGAAATGGGGGACATGGGGGAAGTGGGTGCAGGTAGAATTCCCGAGGTATCGCTAGTCTCCAAGAGCAGACAGATTCACGTGGTAATGCCGTGGGTAGGGTTCTAAAGATGCGTACAAGAGAAGGCTGTGATCTGTCTGGGTGGCCAAATACGGACTGAAATGTGAACATGTGAAGCGAGTTTGCTTCTGGGGGAGGCAAATAGGACGAGTTATGGGAAGCTAGCCCGAACGTACTTCCACAAGACGGATACACATTGGTTATACTCCGTATTCACGAAGGAAGCTGTATAGATGAATTGCTACGAAGGAGGCCGACCAGTAGGGCTGGAAAAACTCAAGCTTCAGGAAAGAGGAATGATCATTAATGGCACGAGCTTGTGAGGTAGTCGGGACGGATTTTACGTCTTCTGACTATGCTTACAGGCCCAGCTGTTTTGACACTGTGGCAGAATACGTTGTATTGGTCAGAAGGCTCTCTGAGAGTATTAGCCGTTCAAAATTTAACATTCTTAAATAACACATTCAATCCACAGCTTTGATAGTACTTGGACAGATTAATAGAGTCCCACAAGGGGGAATTTATATGGAACAAATGTGGCAGCATGTACATCATTTCTGGGAAGAAGAGAAGCACAAAGTATTAGTGATGAGCATATCAGCCACCAGTAGCGGCGTGTTTCTAGCACGCTTTTGTGTATTGTATTTCTTGTATGAATATCAAGAGCTCAGTTGGACACCCAGTTCTAAGCAAAGAAGGGAAAGCAGAAAGGTGGAAGCAGTATATAGGGGGTCTATACAAGGGCGATGTACTTGAGGACAATATTATGGAAATGGAAGAGGGTGTAGATGAAGATGAAATGGGAGATATGATACTGCGTGAAGAGAGTGACAGAGCACTGAAAGACCCGAGTCGAAACATTTAATTAGGACTACTGACAGCCTTGGAAGAGCCAGCCCTGACAACACTCTACCATCTGGTGAGCAAGATGTATGAGACAGGCGAAATACCCTCAGACTTCAAGAAGAATATAATAATTACAATCACAAAGAAAGCAGGTGTTGACAGATGTGAAAATTACCGAACTGTCAGTCTAATAAGCCACGGCTGCAAAATACTAACACGAAATCTTTGCAGACGAATGGATAAACTCGTAGAAGTCGAACTCGGGAAAGATCAGTTTGGATTCCGTAGAAATGTTGGAACATGTGAGGCAATACTGACCTTACGACTTATCTTAGAAGAAAGATTAAGGAAAGGCAAACCTACGTTTCTAGCATTTGTAGACTTAGAGAAAGCTTTTGACAATATTGACTGGAATACTCTCTTTCAAATTCTGAAGGTGGCAGGGGTAAAATACAGGGAGCGAAAGGCTATTTACAATTTGTACAGAAACCAGATGGCAGTTATAAGAGTCGAGGGACATGAAAGAGAAGCAGTGGTTGGGAAGGGAGTGAGACAGGGTTGTAGCCTCTCCCCGATGTTATTCAATCTGTATATTGAGCAAGCAGCGAAGGAAACAAAAGAAATATTCGGAGTAGGTATTAAAATCCATGGAGAAGAAATAAAAACTTTGAGGTTCGCCGATGACATTGTAATTCTGTCAGAGACAGCAAAAGACTTGGAAGAACAATTGAACGGAATGGATCGTGTCTTGAAAGGAGGATATAAGATGAACATCAACCATAGCAAAACGAGGATAATGGAATGTAGTCGAATTAAGTCGGGTGATGCTGAGGGAATTAGATTAGGAAATGAGACACTTAAAGTAGTAAAGGAGTTTTGCTATTTGGGGAGCAAAATAACTGATGATGGTCGAAGTAGAGAGGATATAAAATGTAGACTGGCAATGGCAATCGCAAGGAAAGCGTTTCTGAAGAAAAGAAATTTGTTAACATCGAGTATAGATTGAAGGGTCAGGAAGACGTTTCTGAAAGTATTTGTATGTGGGTAGATCACATAACTAATGAGGAGGTATTGAATAGGATTGAGGACAAGAGATGTTTGTGACACAACTTGACTAGAAGAAGGGATCGGTTGGTAGGACATGTTCTGAGGCATCAAGGGATCACCAATTTAGTATTGGAGGGCAGCGTGGAGGGTAAAAATCGTAGAGGGAGACCAAGAGATGAATACACCAAGCAGATTCAGAAGGATGTAGGTTGCGGTAGGTGCTG
Organism: Schistocerca serialis cubense; assembly: GCF_023864345.2. NCBI lineage: Eukaryota > Metazoa > Arthropoda > Insecta > Orthoptera > Acrididae > Schistocerca > Schistocerca serialis. The sequence goes on along the minus strand of NC_064641.1, from coordinate 558,810,221 downwards.
GAAGATGAAGAAGCTTGCACAGGATAGAGTAGCATGGAGAGCTGCATCAAACCAGTCCTAGAACTGAAGACGACAACAACAACAACACTTCTGGGTAAGACGGAAAAGAGCACAGGCTGTGGATTTATCAAAACATCGATTACCAGTAGAATGGTTGAATAGCGTTGGTCGGGGAAGCCATTAGTATGGGAAGGGGTATATGGTAGTAGTAAAGTGTGAGCGGAAGCCCAGTATTGTGAATTCAGGAGATGTCGTGAATACGTAAATTATTAGATAAATTATTAGAGTTTAGGTAGTTGAGTCGGAGCATGATGTTAAAGATTTGGGACGAACCTTCTCCGAAGGAAGGAGATATACTGCTCCACGAATAAGTACAGGCGTGAATTTGTGGAATTCATGTAAATTGCGCGCAGCTATGGCTGGAGGGTAGTAGTTAAGGGACTGATCGTCCATCGGATGGCAACCAAGGGCAGTGTTGATATTTAGCAAATGATTCTGTGAGGCAGGTTTACGAATCCGCTCTTAGGCGAGAAAGCACGACAATGTGGCACTGTATACAAGTGTGAAATACACTACTGGCCATTAAAATTGCTACACCACGAAGATGACGTCCTACAGACGCGAAATTTAACCTACAGGAAGAAGATGCTGTAATATGCAAATGATTAGCTTTTCAGAGCATTCACACAAGGTTGGCGCCGGTGGCGACACCTACAACGTGCTGACATGAGGGAAGTTTCCAACCGATTTCTCATACACAAACAGCAGTTGACCGGCGTTGCCTGGTGAAACGTTGTTGTGATACCTCGTGTAGAAATGCGTACCATCACGTTTCCGACTTTGATAAAGGTCGGATTGTAGCCTGTCGCGATTGCGGTTTATAGCATCGCGACATTGCTGCTCGCGTTGGTCGAGATCCAATGACTGTTAGTAGAACATGGAATCGGTGGGTTCAGGAGGGTAATACGGAACGCCGTGCTGGATCCCAACGGCCTTGTATCACTAGCAGTCGAGATGACAGGCATCTTATCCTCATGGCTGTAACGGATGGTGCAGCCACGTCTCGATCTCTGAGTCAACCGATGGGGACGCTTGCAAGACAACAACCATCTGCACGAACAGTTCGACGACGTTTTGCAGCAGCATGGACTATCAGCTCGGAGACCATGGCTGCGGTTACCCTTGACGCTGCATCACAGACAGGAGCACATGCGATGGTGTACTCAACGACGAACCTGGGTGCACGAATGGCATAACTTTTTTTTCGTATGAATCCAGGTTCTGTTTACAGCATCATGGAAGCGTGTTGGCGACATCGCGGTGAACGCACATTGGAAGCGTGTATTCGTCATCGCCATACTGGCGTATCACCCGGCGTCATGGTATGGGATGCCACTGGTTACACGTCTCGGTCACCTCTTGTTCGCATTGACGGCAGTTTGAACAGTGGACGTTACATTTCAGATGTGTTACGACCCGTCTCTCTACCCTTCATTCGATCCCTGCGAAACCCTACATTTCAGCAGAATAATGCACGACCGCATGTTGCAGGTCCTGTACTGGCCTTTCTGGATACAGAAAATGTTCGACTGCTGCCCTGGCCAGCACATTCTCCAGATCTCTCTTTTTTTTTTTTTTTCATCAGTCTACTGACTGGTTTGATGCGGCCCGCCACGAATTCCTTTCCTGTGCTAACCTCTTCATCTCAGAGTAGCACTTGCAACCTACGTCCTCAATTATTTGCTTGACGTATTCCAATCTCTGTCTTCCTCTACAGTTTTTGCCCTCTACAGCTCCCTCTAGTACCATGGAAGTCAATCCCTCATGTCTTAGCTGATGTCCTATCATCCTGTCCCTTCTCCTTATCAGTGTTTTCCACATATTCCTTTCCTCCCCGATTCTGCGTAGAACCTCCTCATTCCTTACCTTATCAGTCCACCTAATTTTCAACATTCGTCTATAGCACCACATCTCAAATGCTTCGATTCTCTTCTGTTCCGGTTTTCCCACAGTCCATGTTTCACTACCATACAATGCTGTACTCCAGACGTACATCCTCAGAAATTTCTTCCTCAAATTAAGGCCGGTATTTGATATTAGTAGATTTCTCTTGGCCAGAAATGCCTTTTTTGCCATAGCGAGTCTGCTTTTGATGTTCTCCTTGCTCCGTCCGTCATTGGTTATTTTACTGCCTAGGTAGCAGAATTTCTTAACTTCACTGACTTCGTGACCATCAATCCTGATGTTAAGTTTCTCGCTGTTCTCATTTCTACTACTTCTCATTACCTTCGTCTTTCTCCGATTTACTCTCAAACCATACTGTGTACCCATTAGACTGTTCATTCCGTTCAGCAGATCGTTTAATTCTTCTTCACTTTCACTCAGGATAGCAATGTCATCAGCGAATCGTATCATTGATATCCTTTCACCTTGCATTTTAATTCCACTCCTGAACCTTTCTTTTATTTCCATCATTGCTTCCTCGATGTACAGATTGAAGAGAAGGGGCGAAAGGCTACAGCCTTGTCTTACACCCTTCTTAATACGAGCACTTCGTTCTTGATCGTCCACTCTTATTATTCCCTCTTGGTTGTTGTACATATTGTATATGACCCGTCTCTCGCTATAGCTTACCCCTACTTTTTTCAGAATCTCGAACAGCTTGCACCATATTATATTGTCGAACGCTTTTTCCAGGTCAACAAATCCTATGAAAGTGTCTTGATTTTTCTTTAGCCTTGCTTCCATTATTAGCCGTAACGTCAGAATTGCCTCTCTCGTCCCTTTACTTTTCCTAAAGCCAAACTGATCGTCACCTAGCGCATTGTCAATTTTTTTTTCCATTCTTCTGTATATTATTCTTGTAAGCAGCTTCGATGCATGAGCTGTTAAGCTGATTGTGCGATAATTCTCGCACTTGTCAGCTCTTGCCGTCTTCGGAATTGTGTGGATGATGCTTTTCCGAAAGTCAGATGGTATAACGCCAGACTCATATATTCTACACACCAACGTGAATAGTCGTTTTGTTGTCACTTCCCCCAATGATTTTAGAAATTCTCATGGAATGTTATCTATCCCTTCTGCCTTATTTGACCGTAAGTCCTCCAAAGCTCTTTTAAATTCCGATTCTAATACTGGATCCCCTATCTCTTCTAAATCGACTCCTGTTTCTTCTTCTATCACATCAGACAACTCTTCACCCTTATAGTGGCTTTCAATGTATTCTTTCCACCTATCTGCTCTCCCCTCTGCATTTAACAGTGGAATCCCCGTTGCACTCTTAATGTTACCACCGTTGCTTTTAATGTCACCAAAGGTTGTTTTGACTTTCCTGTATGCTGAGTCTGTCCTTCCGACAATCATATCTTTTTCGATGTCTTCACATTTTTCCTGCAGCCATTTCGTCTTAGCTTTCCTGCACTCCCTATTTATTTCATTCCTCAGCGACTTGTATTTATGTATTCCTGATTTTCCCGGAACATGTTTGTACTTCCTCCTTTCATCAATCAACTGAAGTATTTCTTCTGTTACCCATTGTTTCTTCGCAGCTACCTTCTTTGTACCTATGTTTTCCTTCCCAACTTCTGTGATGGCCCTTTTTAGAGATGTCCATTCCTCTTCAACTGTACTGCCTACTGCGCTATTCCTTATTGCTGTATCTATAGCGTTAGAGAACTTCAAACGTATCTCGTCATTCCTTAGTACTTCCGTATCCCACTTCTTTGCGTATTGATTCTTCCTGACTAATGTCTTGAACTTCAGCCTACTCTTCATCACCACTATATTGTGATCTGAGTCTATATCTGCTCCTGGGTACGCCTTAAAATCCAGTATCTGATTTCGGAATCTCTGTCTGACCATGATGTAATCTAATTGAAATCTTCCCGTATCTCTCGGCCTTTTCCAAGTATACCTCCTCCTCTTGTGATTCTTGAACAGGGTATTCGCTATTACTAGCTGAAACTTGTTACAGAACTCAATTAGTCTTTCTCCTCTTTGATTCCTTGTCCCAAGCCCATATTCTCCTGTAACCTTTTCTTCTACTCCTTCCCCTACAACTGCATTCCAGTCGCCCATGACTATTCGATTTTCGTCCCCCTTTACATACTGCATTACCCTTTCAATATCCTCATACACTTTCTCTATCTGTTCATCTTCAGCTCGCGACGTCGGCATGTATACCTGAACTATCGTTGTCGGTGTTGGTCTGCTGTCGATTCTGATTAGAACAACCCGGTCACTGAACTGTTCACAGTAACACACCCTCTGCCCTACCTTCCTATTCATAACGAATCCTACACCTGTTATACCATTTTCTGCTGCTGTTGATATTACCCGATACTCATCTGACCAGAAATCCTTGTCTTCCTTCCACTTCACTTCACTGACCCCTACTATATCTGGATTGAGCCTTTGCATTTCCCTTTTCAGATTTTCTAGTTTCCCTACCACGTTCAAGCTTCTGACATTCCACGCCCAGACTCGTAGAACGTTATCCTTTCGTTGATTATTCAATCTTTTTCTCATGGTAACCTCCCCCTTGGCAGTCCCCTTCCGGAGATCCGAATGGGGGACTATTCCGGAATCTTTTGCCAATGGAGATATCATGACACTTCTTCAATTACAGGCCACATGTCCTGTGGATACACGTTACGTTACGTGTTATTGAAAACGTCTGGTCAATGGTGGCCAAGCAACTGGCTCGTCACAATACGCCAGTCACTACTCTTGATGAACTGTGGTATCGTGTTGAAGCTGCATGGGCAGCTGTACCTGTACACGCGATCCAAGCTCTGTTTGACTCAATGCCCAGGCGTATGAAGGCCGCTATTACGGCCAGAGGTGGTTGTTCTGGGTACTGATTTCTCAGGACTTATGCACCCAAATTGCGTGAAAATGTAATCACATGTCAGTTCTAGTATAATATATTTGTCTAATGAACACCCGTTTATCATCTGCATTTCTTCGTGGTGTAGGAATTTTAATGCCCAGTAGTTTAATCAAGGTAGCACAGGGCACTGACATGCTCTGAAGAACCCGTGTGTTGCAATTACAACAGCGCCCAGTGACCTGTGTGTAGAGGGGCCAAAGCAGGCTGACGTTGTAAATATTAAATAGCGCTCTTATTGTCTCCCCCTGCCCTCCTCCTCCCAGAGGAACTACGTCAGAGATGTAGGGAAAAGACGTGTAAATAAACGAGCCCAGAGGCTCATATCGGGAAGTTGTGTCGCCATTTTGTCCACTTCCAGAAACGGAGAGAATGAAGTTGCAGGGCAACTACAACGAACTTCTGGTGATGGATGTCAGCGGCCAGTCGCCCCGCTGAAACAACCACCAACCTCCGATGCACAGACGTGCCGTAGCTGTGGTGGGGCGGAGCGCACCAGCGTGAGGAGCAAGAGAGCTGCTAGCCTCCGCTCTCTGGGTGACACCGTCCGGCGGACTGCAAGCTGCCGTCCTCAGGGGCGGGACCAGGGTGCGAACTCGCGGCCTACCGGGTGCACACCTCTCTGCGGTCACTGACTGAGCTGCCTGGGCAGATGGCCGGAGCTGCTAAGGCTCACTGCAACGACGACGGTCGGATTTTTCCCTTCGGCTCTCTACGTGGCACCCACGAGTTGTGCTTGAGGGAGCATTGTGTGTATGTGTGTGTGTGTTTGTGTGTGTGTGTGTGTGTGAGTGTGTGTGTGTGTGTTTATACAGGGAAGGCTGTCATGTCTAGGGATTTTTTGTTATCTGTTGCAATTTTCTTTGTATCTTGTGGTCGACAAAATGAGTTTATAGGCAGAGATCTGGGGAAAATTCGGGTCTGTGATTAAAAGAATATATGAGTTCATGTGTATAGCCTGAAGCGGCAAGTGAAAGTTTGTACCGAGACCTGTAATCGAATATGGGTCTCCCGCTTACTAGGCAGGCAAGTTAGCCACTAAGTCGCCTTAGCACAGCAGTTTACACAACTGCACGGATTACCGTAGTACGCCTCCCTCGATCCAAATTGTTACTGCCACCCGAGTGTACTTTAAAATCCCCCTTAAACACGAAAATAACTGTCGGGCCTCCCCAGCTTCTGGAATAGTCCCTCAGCATCGAACGTAAATGGTGGATCCAGCCTGAAACCCAGGTATATATATGCATAAAATCATATCTCTTTGAGACCAGTAAAGCCACTGAAATTGTGTCATATCATTTGTATAAGTACCTGCACCTGGATTTCAGGCTGGATCTAATATTTACGTTCGATGCTGAGTTGCTATTCCTGAAAATGGAGAGCCTCGGCATTCCTGTTTGAATGTAAGGGGGAATTTAAAGTAGACTGCGGTGACAATGAGAATTTGGATCGAAGAAGGAGGCATGTGAGGATAATCTGTACAGTCGTATGAACTGCTGTACCGAGATGGCTCTTTGGCTGATACATCTGCCTAATTAGCAGAAGACCTGGGTTCGATTTCCAGTGGTGGTACTCTCATTCGCCCCTCCAGCCTTTATACATAAAATCATATCCGTATGCCACCAGCAAAGTCTTTGAAAACGAGTCATTTCACTTGTCAAAGAAGATAATAATTGCTTAGAATTTAATTATGTCTTGAATGTAAACATTATTTAACTTGCACCCATAACTGATCATCTCAAATTATTTTATCATTTTTTGTCGTTATATTCCAGCTGGCACAAATGGCCACCATTTTAAGAGTATGACTATATCAGTGATTCCTAGTGGTAGAAAACTGTATGAAATAATCAAGACCGATGTTCAGGTGAAACAATTCTTTAGAGAAAAGTTTCAGTAGATGAGGTAGATTCTTTTGCTCTCTTTTGCAAAAAATCGTCAGAGGATACATAATTTGTTATAAAGTTAGACTTTCTCAGTTATCTGAAATTGAACTGTTCTCAGTATAATCATCTTGAGGTTGAAGCTCCTTTTTTTCTGTGTTTGCTTTCATAATACATATGTTTTTGGATGGGGTCAGCCTTTAGCAAAACACAGTTTCGTTTTTTATCCCAAACATATTTCATTGCAGTTGAAGCATCATCAGTGGGTTTTTATTTTATGACTGTTAAACATAAAGAATGTTCTTTACTGTTTGTACACATGTAAATATTAGTTTTTAAAATCGTAATTACAAATTTTTGAAGGACACTTAAAATTTTGTATTCATACCTTCTTACCATATGGTGTGGTTTTCCAGAGGACCTGTGCTTCTATAGTGACGCAATACCTCCAGAAAACCACACCATGTGGTAAAAAGGTATAAATACATTACTTGAAGTGTTCTTCAAAAATTTGTAATTGCGATTTAAAAACTAATATTTACATTTTTTTTATTTACATGTCAAGTTCCTTAGGACCAAACTGAGGAGCAAATCTCCAAGGTCATGGAACGTGTCAGTACATGAGCTTACAACATAAAAGTAATAACAGATAAAAATAAATGTTCATGAACCTGAAAGAAAATCAGTCCATAAGTTTAAGCAAACGCTATCAGCAATACAATGAGAATCAGCTTAATTTTTCAAGGAACTCCTCGACAGAATAGAAGGAGTGACCCATGAGGAAACTCTTCAGTCTCGATTTGAAAGCGCGTGGATTACTGCTAAGATATTTGAATTCGAGTGGCAGCAGTATACTGCACACCTTTTTGCACAAGAGTTAAGGAAGTCCGATCCAAATGGAGGTTTGATTTCTGCCGAGTATTAACCGAGTGAAAGCTGCTTATTGTTGGAAATAAAATAATAATGGTAACAAGAAACGACGATAAGGAATATATATATTGAGAGGCCAATGTCAAAATACCCAGACTCGTGAACAGAGGTCGACAAGAGGTTCGTGAATTCACACCACTTATTACCCGAACCGCCCGTTTCTGAGCCAAAAATATCCTTCTAGAATGGGAAGAGCTACCCCAAAACATAATACCATACGACATAAGTGAATGAAAATAAGCAAAGTAGACTACTTTACGTGTCGAAGTGTCACTCACTTTCGTTACTGTTCGAATAGTGAAAATGGCAGTATTAAGTCTTTGAACAAGATCCTGAACATGGGCTTTCCACAACAGCTTACTATCTATCTGAACACCTAGGAATTTGAAATGTTCAGTTTCACTAATCATATGCCCGTTCTGTGAGATTAAAACGTCAGGTTTTGTTGAATTGTGTTTAGAAACTGTAAAAACTGAGTCTTACTGTGATTTAATGTTAGTTTATTTTCTACAAGCCATGAACTGAGGTCATGTACTGCACTACTTGAAACCGAGTCAATGTTGCACACAACATCCTTTACTACCAAGCTAGTGTCATCAGCAAACAGAAATATTTTAGAGTTACCCATAATACTAGAGGGCATATCACTTATATAAATAAGGAACAGGAGTGGCCCCAACACTGATCCCTGGGGCACCCCCCACTTGACAGTACCCCACTCAGATCCCACATCACATCCGTTATCAACATTGTGAATAATGACCTTTTGCTGCCTGTTGCTAAAGTAAGAGTTGAACCAATTGTGAGCTACTCCCTCATTCCGTAATGATCCAACTTTTGAAGCAATATTGTGAGATCAACACAGTCAAATGCCTTTGTTAAATCAAAAAATACGCCAAGCGTTCGAAACTTTTTGTTTAGCCCATCCAGTACCTCACAGAGAAAAGAGAATATAGCATTTTCTGTTGTCAAACGACTTCTAAAGCCGAACTGTACATTTGACAGTAAATCGTGTGATATAAAATGATCAATTAACCTTACATACACGGCCTTTTCGATAACTTTTGCAAACACTGATGGCATAGAAATAGGTCTAAAATTATCTACATTATCCCTTTCTCCCTTTTTATAAAGCGGCTTTACTACTGAGTACTTTAATCGCTCAGGAAACTGACCATTCCTAAAGGAAAAATTACAAATATGGCTAAATACAGGGCTAACATGTGCAGCACAGTACTTTAATATTCTATTAGACACTCCATCATCACCATGAGAGTCCTTAGTCTTCAGTGATTTAATTATTGACTCAATCTCCCTCTTGTCTGTATCACAGAGGAGTATTTCAGACGTCAATCTCGGAAAGGCATTTGCTAAGAAATTTATATGATTTCCTGTAGAAACTAAATTTTTATTTAATTCACCAGCAATGCTCAGAAAATGGTACATATATCTGATTTATCAGTAACAGAAATATTATTAATGCGAACTGACTTTATATCAACCTTGTGCTGCTGACCAGACACTTCCTTCACAACTGACCATATGGCTTTAATTTTATCCTGTGAATTAGCTATTCTATTTGCATACCACATACTTTTTGCCTTGCTAATAACATTTTTAAGCACCTTACAATACTGTTTGTAATGGGCTACCGTAGCTTGATTGTGACTACTTCTAACATTTTGATATAATTCCCGCTTTGTTCTACATGATATCCTTATCCCACTAGCCAGCCAACCGTGCTGCCCATTACTGCTAGTACCCCGTTTAGAATGTTCTAATGGAAAGCAACTCTCAAAGAGCATGAGAAATGTGTTATGGAAAGCATTGTATTTATCATCTATATTATCGGCACTATAAACATCTTGCCACTCTTGTTCCTTGACAAGTTTTGAAAAACTCTCTATTGCTGTTGGATTAACTTTCCTACGTAGTTTGTAATTAAATACGACGTTTGTTTGAGTACAAAAACCTTTTAATGTTAAAATTTGTGCATCATGGTCTGAAAGGCCATTGACCCTTTTACTAACAGAATGCCCATCTAGTAATGAAGAATGAATAAAAATATTGTCTATGACTACGCTACTGTTCCCCTGCCCCCTAGTTGGAAAAAACACTGTTTGCATCAGATCATATGAATTTAGGAGATCTACTAACATCCTTTTTCTTGCACAATCATGTACAAAATTAATATTGAAGTCACCACATATAATTACTTTCTGGTACTTCCTACAAAGTGAATCAAGTACCCTCTCTAGCTTAAGTAAAAATGCTCTGAAGTCGGAGTTAGGGGACCTATAAACAACAGCAATTAGAAGTTTAGTTTCACTAAATTCAACTAATGCTGCACAACTTTCAAATATCTGTTCAGTGCAGCGTCGTGATACGTCTGTGTACTCAAATGAAATACTGTTTTTTACGTGTACAAACAGTAAAGAACGTCCTTTATGTTTAAGAGCCATAAAATAAAAGCCCACTGATGACGCTGCAACTGCAGTGAAACATATTTGGGATAAAAAACAAAACTGTGTTATGCTAAAGGCGGACCCCATCCAAAAACATATGTATTCTGAGTATATTTCTAAAATTCTGTGAGATCTTCAACGGCTAAATATAACAATAATTACATTTCTATAAATAATCAGTGAACTCTTTCCTATTTATTCATTTGTTTTCTCCTTGCGATTTGCACGCAAGGCATTTTGACAAATGCCGATTACTGCAAGCAACTGCATTTCGAGGTCAAATTAGTATCACGTTACTACGACGAGAGCAGATTTGTGTGGTGAGTACAGAGACAATTTTTGTTGTACCAAGCGATTCTGATTCATAAAAACATGATCGTTTATGTAAGTAAGTAAGTACCAGGCGATTCACTTCCAAATATTGTGCATTTCAGTGAAGTGTAAGGTGTTCTTTCCTTGTCCAGACAGTAATGCTGGATTGTACGTTGAAGTAACTGAATCATACAGTTTCTATGCTTTGTGGTGAATGAAAGTCAATTAAATTTTTATTATTCTTTATATTAACAACATTTACAGCTAGTAAGATAACCACAGTTAGACTAATGCTAGGCAAAAACAATATAGTTGTATATTTTTCTTTCTATCTGTGTCTAGGTTTATCTGAAATCGAAGTCTAGGACCTTCTATTTCACTGTAAATATTCCTATAACTGGAGCAGAAGAATACAAAAAATTTTTGGAAAGCACAACAGTCAAATGTTTTGTGAAATGGTTTGTCTAAAGGCAAGAAATAAAACAGATTAGAGAAGCATTTGACGAGCCTTTGAATGGAACTCGAGATCATGTACAGCAAATGAGACTACAGTCTACATAATCCACCGGGGAGTTATACTTTAGTGCTGTTTAACGTTCTAAGATTGTAAGTTAAACACTGAACTTCACACTGTCAGTCGGCACCTTACTTCCTGTAGGCCTACATGAGTCCGAGCATTATTCGAAGTTGCGTCAAATGCATCTCCAGTCTATTTTATTTCTTAGTTGTAAAAAATAATTTGACGAAACATTTGACCCATTTTTTTTAAATTTATTTCATAAGTTTTTATTGCGGTTAAATATCACACCAACTCAACTTTTTAAGTGCAAGATAGCTAGGCCTTGCAAAGATGAACTCTTTGACACTTCATGTTTGTGAAACGCTTTAATTTTTCCCTCATATCACTAATTAAGTGTTTCTCGGTTACCCCAATTACCTTCAAGCACTTTTTTTGTTAAACTGTACCTCACGCTGATCTACTTGATACCACATTTGCCCTTATAGTAACAATTTCGTGTGGCTCACAATGGCTTGGTGCAAGTCTTTGAGCGCCACTCCCTAATCTACCCTAGTTATCCAGTTGGAGAAAGGGGGCCTACTTTTGAATGTGAAATCAGGACCACCATGTGATTTATCGCGACTCCTCACTGCGTTGATAGCTGAATGGTAGGTCAAAACGCAGACTGAAAAATCCATAGTCCGACCGAGATTGAGCCCCGCGACTTCTTGGTTTCCATCCACGCGCATTACCAATAGTCTACCAGACCGGATCTATTTGGCTATGAAAACTTAGCTATGAAAATTCGGACAAAAATCCACTGTGTAGTTTCTTGAGTGTATTGTTTTCTCTCCGCTCAAACATTTGACGAAAAACACATGCGTCTCAATATTGTTCTGCCTCACGTGAACTTACTTTCGGACGTTGAACGAAATAGCTCCACGCAGTGACGTTCATAACTATTGCTTTTTAGATACGGTGTGGCATAAGATAGTGCGAATCGCTACATATCCTAGATACGTTTCACAGTGTACTTCAGTTTGCTTTTTCGTAACCATGCCGATGTGAGCAGTACAAGCAGAAAAACAAGATCAGGGTGTATACGTTCCGGGACAACCGGGAAATCCGAGAAAAATCCGGGAATTTTTTCGTCCGGGAGAAAACCGGGAAAAATCCCGGAACTTTTAAGAATTCAGGGAATTTTTAATTGTTTTAGCTTTCAGTTAATTTTTTTTTTTTAGTTTTGACTGGTAAGAACTGATCTCTAACAAAGAATTTTACTTTAGCCCCTTACTGCAACATAAACGAAGAAAAAAAAATAAAACGTAAGTTGCAAAGGAAATGCGCCATTTACAGCAACAAAACACAGCGCACACACCAGCGTCTGCAAACAGCAAAATGTGTCGAAGGCTTTAGGGCGAAGACTATGCAATACTTCACAACAAAAACTTCTTCCGATGGGTGTGACGTCACAGCAGTTAATATTAGGTTCCTTTGAGCATTGCCAGCGGGTTTACGCGCATGCGCAGTTGAGTCGCGAATGAGCAATACCTTCTCCCGCTTCTGGCTACTTGAAGTACTGCTATTAGCTGTATCTTAGGTAACTAGACACGAGATGTATCAGCAGTAGCAACGAGTAGCCAGATGCTACGCGGAAACATTTTTCTGGCGCACCCAAGCTTCCAGATTCGTGCATGCGCAGGGTAGTCTGAGTTCTATTGGGATGAGAGGTAGTCTCCACGTGAACCGTGTTTACGTTTAGTGATTTTGCTGCCTCTCAAGAACAAAACGGATTTCCGTGGCTGGAAACCATAAAGTGAATTAAAATATTACATAATTATGAAAGACTAAAATATGTAATTAGTTTCAGTTTTCTGATTTTATTTCCAGGTTTTTGGCAGTCTGGTATTAATTGCCTTGTTGAACAATTAAGTTATTTTTGTCGAATTGTTAAAAAAATTTGGCTTTAATTAAGCTTTTCCGCAGAGGTAGTCAATTTATTTGAAGCACTATTGGCTAGTGTCAACTATTTGCGGTATTTCAAGTGCACGTTGTTATCTTTTGCGATGTATGGCTTTATACAATAGAATTAAACATGAGATAGTACAGTACTGGCACTTCAAGAAAATTTGCATTCCGAAAACCACACTGAAAAGTTTAATATCAGCTTGGGGCCTACTTCTTCGTGAATCTGGACATATGAATGTGCTCTTTAAGTCGAATTATGGATTTTAATATGGTTTACGAAATTCCGATGCTCTTGGAGTATTCTCGATGTCCTGTTTCGTTTATGACGTAATGTAAGATATCTTAATACCATAAAAGTACGAACATATTGGCTACCTACTTCATCGTGGTTGCGCAGGCACAGTAACGCCGTTTCCTGGCGCTCTCTGACAACTGTGGAAACGAGTTCTAACAGGTCGCGGGAAAATATTGCAGTTGGTTGTTTGAAAAGCGTTACTTTCAAAGTACATTTCATTTTACACAATATGAGTTATGTTAAGTGTGCGAACGAGCTATGAATTTCTTAAATCACAGTGCGCTTGATTTTGATTTAAAGCTTTGAGGGCAGGCCATTTAGAATAATTAAGAGCCCAGAAGACCAGACATTTACGTCATTACTTAAAATTGTACCGGAACATTTCTATGATGTATCGAAGTGTAACACACGCAAAAAAGACAAATATTATATGTGAAACCTTAGATCTTCTTGTAGCTACACTACGTACATTAATTTTCCTATTTGTGTGTTCGTGCTACATAACAGTGATGTTACTATAGGCTGACTACATCACGTGTCCTTTGTCCTGAATCACTACTTTTACATGCGACACATCTTGCGAAAAACGAAAACTGAATTTCGAAAACCGTTTTTCGCTGTCGTGTTTACATGTGAAGGTCTGAAGCGGACTTGCTAGCCCAGTTAACTACGGCGTCTGGAAGACAGCAGATGTAATTTATGATTTAGTCAGCACAATCGCTATTTCTCTTCAGTTAGACGAGGTGCAAACAGCTCCAGTCTAATTTTTCTTCTTATCCTTCACTATACAAAAAGCCACTCCGTCAGTAATAGCCGAAATTTTTTAAAACAAAACGAAACATGACAGTCCAAGCACGTTTCAATACCGGTTGCGTTTACATGCAGCTAAAATCGATTGCGGAACTGGAAAACCGGCAACCGGAAGCGTTTTTCCAGAATCGATTTCGAAGCGTTTACTTGACCACCCAGGAGCGGTATTGGCAGATCGGCTTACGGAATCCGGTTTTGGGAGCCCCATGTAAACGCGATGAATATCTGCTATCATCGGCTCGCGATATCACGTGACATGAGCTATGAGTGGCTTACAAAATGGTATCGCGATCTCCATTTCAGTGCTTCAGAAACTAACGTTCTGTATTTGGTGGTTCGACTATATACTTTTGTAATACGAAAATATGCAGCGTATATGTTGGTGAAAATCAAAGATCCTTCCAAAACGCATTTTTTTTCTGGGGTTCGTTTCCCAAAGTGGCGGGAGGCTCTACGCCGGTGTACAAAATCTTAACCATTCAAACGATTGATAAGTTTTACGATCCCGAGGGAAAGTATACTGTCGCTTAACAAGGAAAAAACGTATTTTAGCCCGGGAGAAAGTGTATTTTTTAATCGGGAAATCCGGGAAAAACCCGGGAATTTTTTTTTTCCTTGTCCGTGTATACACTCTGAAGATGTAATGGCCATAACAAAACAATACATCTCACATCCAGTGAAGAGCTTTATTCCGTATTTAGAGGCGGAGCTACGAAGTCCGCCATGCTAGGATGTTTACGGAAAATTGTCAGTAAGTTTTCAATTTCATCACGAGCAAATTGGACAACTCGTTCCCTTTCCTTCCTCTTCGTTTTGGAAGTCTCCAGCACGGCAGCAGGAGGTATCGCCTTTACAATTTCGTCGCGCACGAACGTCGTGGGAGCGGCAGCAACAGCGGCAGGCAGTATAACTTCTTTTTCCACGAACGCAGTCGTACTCTCTTTGCGCTTCTGCCTGTACTCATCTATCTGGTCTGCCGTAGGTACTAAATCGATAACTTCACCTTGCATAAATGCAGCAGTACTCTCCTGTCGTCTTCGCTCTGCCTCTGCTTCACGGATTTCCCTCGTCGCTTCTTCTTCGCGCTCGTGTTCAGATATACGCTCCATAACCGCGTTGAAAAGACTCTCCATCGCATCCGTAACTTTCTTCCACGCCGTTCCTTTAATCTTATCTTTGACGGCATCAAGCAGTCTCTTTCTGTCTATCAAAAAGGCGGAATGTTCTGGAAGAGACTTCAGAGCGAAGGCGACGAACTTCTGAAATTCTTGCAAAATTTCATCCACCTTTTCCTGCCACACTAAGGCCTCAGACCTTCCTTTCATGATCTCCAGCCTCGTCACGGCTATATCCATTTCCTTTTCTTCGATTATCTTTTTGAACTTGGCCACAGTCTCGTCATATCTCTGCCAGATCCTTCGTTTCTCCTCCTGGCAGCTTTTCCTCTCCCGTGCAGTTACGTAACATATGTCAGCCATGTTAGCAGTTTCTAAGTCGTTTCGAAGTTTCTGAAGAGCGTGCATGTGGTGCATATCAATTTCGTGGAATAAGTCTAAGGTTGCCTGCCGTATGTACCTGTAAGAACAAATAACAGTATTACGGTCAGACATAATGAAACATATCAGCATTTTGACAAACAGAAAAAAGAGTTTGGTGGAAGAGACGGGGAAGAACACAAGCCTTGCGGATCCCTTTTTATCAGCGCAAATATCGGGAGGCTAATAATTAGTTACCTGCAGAAAGCTCTTACTGCACTGTGTACTTTCCACCACAGACGAAAAAAAAAAACACCACCATACGCATTGAAAAAGTCATTTGTATGCAGAACCTACAATACTGCGGCACGGACGTCCATTTTCAGCGTAAGGAGACTTGTGAACACGTCTTTGTGAAAAACAACCCTAATAGCAAATTAATCAATTTTCCCAGACACAACCTTTCAACAAGATTCCATTACACCATTCGATGTGCCCCAGATGAAAATAAATTTGCGAAATGTATGTTAAAAGGAAAGATTGTACAGTATCATGAGCGAAACAAAATAGTGGCAATATTCGAGGACCAATGTTTTTCCACCAAATCATAACTTGAAATAAATATGTGAACAGTATATGTTCAACTTTTTTTACTGACAAAAAGAGTTGTGGTTACTTGATGCATATACTAATGCAATACTGTATATTCTAATAGGATAATAATCTTAAAAGTTTTACTTTCTAATCCGTCACATAACTTATAATAGCTATCCAGAGATTATGGAGATCCAGAATGAGTTTATGAATGGTTCACCATACAAGACAACGCAGATAAAATGTGAGAGCCTTCTCTATGGAACAGACTGAAATGCGAATCCATCAACAATCATTTCTACTCAAAAAGGAGGCTACCTGACAATAAGGAATGGGGTTTGATTACTGCACCGAATTAAGATTCACATAGATTCCTAATACATAGAAAGGATGAATGGTGCTATATGTTTTAAGAATGTCAAGCAGTTCTGGCAAAGGGGAACGTATGGGGACAGAAATAAACTGAGGTGACAATTAGCTCCGAAACGACTTGTTTTCAGGACCATGTATACTGAGGCTACAAAAGTCATGGGTTACCGCCTAATATCGTGTCTAACCTCCCTTTGCCCGCCGTAGTTCAGCAACTCGAAGTGGCATGAACTCAAGAAGTCGTTGGAAGTCCCCTGCAGGAATACTGCGCCATGCTGCCTCTATTGCCGTTCATAATTGCGAAAGTGTTGCCTGTGCAAAATTTTACGCACGATCTTACCTCTCGTTTATGTCCATAAATGTTCGATGAGATCATGTCGGGCGATCTGGGCGGCAAACCATTCGCTCGAACCATCCAGAATGTTCTTCAAACCAATCACGAACAATTGGGGCCTGGGGACATAGAGCATTGCCATCCATAAAAATTCCACCGTTTTTTGGGAACATTACGTCCACGCATGGCTGCAAATGGTCTCCAAGTAGCCGAACATCCGGAGGAACTAGTCCGTACCATGTAAACACAGCCCACACCATAATGGGGCCACCACTAGCTTGCACAGTACTAGTCGACTACTGGGGTCCATCTTTCGTGGCGCATGTGCCACACTCAAACCCTGCCACCAACTCTTACTATCTGAAATCGGGACTCATCTGACCAGGCAATGGTCTTCCAGATTTCTAGTGACCAACCGATATGATCACGAGCCCAGGAGATGCGCTGCAGGCGACCTCGCGCTGTTATCTGAATTCGTAGAACAATCGACATTGGAGTTCTGAAGATCCTCATCGGTTATTCTGCACTGTGTGAAAGTAGGAGTGTCCAACACGAATAACTCGACCAATTTTTTTCCACCAAACTATACCTGGTAATAGATATGTGAACAACATACAGCAATCTTTTTTTTTCGTTAATTAACAGCTTTACGCAAGAGAATGCAACGTCTCGGTATCTGGATGTTATCTCATGATACACAACAGTGAAGCCTCTCCGACTTCCAGCATGACTTTAATGATTAGAGAAGATTGCGGTTTTTATGCATCTGAATGATTTTTTGGAGGCGTGGCTATTATCTGCACTCTATCATTGCCTAAACTGAGAGTTGGTTGTAAAGATAGGCCTTTTATTTGAAGAGCAGGGGTAGTGTGTGCCTAATAGGTTTTCAGACTTCTTCTTCATGTACGTAGAGATGGATGTTTCGCCGAGCTGATCCCTAACGTGAGTGTTTGGCGTGTATCGGCTGGCTTCTACTTTGCTACGAATGCACACTACTGGCCATTAAAATTGCTACGCCAAGAAGAAATGAAGATGATAAACGGGTATTCATTGGACAAATATATTATACTAGAACTAACATGTGATTACATTTTCACGCAATTTGGGTGCATAGATCCTGAGAAATCAGTACCCAGAACAACCACCTCCGGCCGTAATAACGGCCTTCATACGCCTGGGCATTGAGTCAAACAGAGCTTGGATGGCGTATACAGGTACAGCTGCCCATGCAGCTTCAACACGATACCACAGTTCATCAAGAGTAGTGATTGGCGTATTGTGACGAGCCAGTTGCTCGGTCACCATTGATCTGATGTTTTCAATTGGTGAGAGATCTGGAGAATGTGCTGGCCAGGGCAGCAGTCGAACATTTTCTGTATCCTGAAAGGCCCGTTAGGACCTGCAACATATGGTCGTGCATTATCCTGCTGAAATGCAGGGTTTCGCAGGGATCGAATGAAGGGTAGAGCCACGGGTCGTAATACATCTGAAATGTAACGTCCACTGTTCAAAGTGCCGTCAATGTGAACAAGAGGTGACCGAGACGTGTAACCAGTGGCACCCCATAGCATCACGCTGGGTGATACGCCTGTCTGGCGATGAGGAATACACGCTTCCAATGTGCGTTCACCGCGATGTCGACAAACACGGATGCGACCATCATGGTGCTGTAAACAGAACCTGGATTCATCCGAAAAAATGACGTTTTGCCATTCGTGCACCCAGGTTCGTCGTTGAGTACACCATCGCAGGCGCTCCTCTCTGTGATGCAGCGTCAAGGGTAACCGCAGCCATGGTCTCCGAGCTGATAGTCCATGCTATTGCAAAACGTCGTCGAACTGTTCGTGCAGATGGTTGTTGTCTTACAAACATCCCCATCTGTTGACTCAGGGATCGAGACGTGGCTGCACGATCCGTTACAGCCATGCGGATAAGATGCCTGTCATCTCGACTACTACTAATACGAGGCCGTTGGGATCCAGCACGGCGTTCCGTATTACCCTTCTGAACCCACCGAATCCATATTCTGCTGACAGTCATTGTATCTCGGCCAACACGAGCAGCAATGTCGCTATACGATAAACTGCAATCGCGATAGGCTACAATCCGACCTTTATCAAAGTCGAACGTGGTGGTACGTATTTCTCCTCCTTACACGAGGTATCACAACAACGTTTCATCCGGCAACGCCGGTCAACTGCTGTTTGTGTATGAGAAATCGGTTGGAAACTTTCCTCATGTCAGCACGTTGTAGGTGTCGCCACCGGCGCCAACCTTGTGTGAATGCTCTGAAAAGCTAATCATTTGCATATCACAGCATCTTCTTCCTGTCGGTTAAATTTCGCGTCTGTAGGACGTCATCTTCGTCGTGTAACAATTTTAATGGCCAGCAGTGTATTCAATTTTGTGTTGATTGCAGTTTGCTCAGATATGTGCTCGACGCTATAGATCATACCTCTGGTCCCCACAGAATCGTTGGCAAGTGATGATGGATAGGATCGCGGTCTTAAGAATAAATTTATGGATACCAGTCAATGAATACTGGCTCCTGTTTTGACTAGACCAGAGGTGGGAGTCTTCCTAGAAGTCGGTCAGGAGGCCTGAAGATGGCGTAATGTAGTGCTGAAACTGGTTGCTCAAATAAAACACAACTGGAAATTTAGACGGCTGGAGGTGTTTTAATTCGACATTTTATGCTGAACACCCGAGGTCCCGCAACTATCCGTATAAAGATGGACTTACAGAGAGTAGACCTATGGGTTGGTGGATTGGCTGTCCTCTGGACGGAAGCCAAACAAAGCAAGGTTACACACCATCGATCTGTCTATGGCAGTGCTACGAGTGTTTTGATGATGGGATGATTCACAAATCCGACATGCTGTTCTGTGAGTTCACTTAACCAGATAAATGAAGCCATGCTTCATCTGGATCAAACTCTCTATCATTCACAGACTGCAACAGGCACTTGCATCCTTTCAGATCGTTAGTTCCACATTTATTGTCGGCTATTGCAGAGTCTTACGTTTAACTCCCGTGGCATTAGACTTTCTGCGAACTAAGGTGTTGCGGGAAAAGAACTGGCAAGTCGATTTTGAAAACTAATTCTAAATTTGATTTTAGTTTAAATTAACTGGGATGGAAGCCGGAAAATAAAAGTTTAATCAATGATGCGGAGTAGCCCCACAGACCAACAGTTCGTCATTAATTATTATGTAGACTGTACACAGAAGGTATGAGATTTTGTACTGGAATGACTATTTACAGTTCGTAGAGCAGTTTATTTTTCTTCTTTCTTTCGCTGGAGGAGCCTTCGCTCATTTTAATACAAAACTGATTAGTTGTTGAGCACTCTGGTTGCAATCTATTTAAACCCACAATTTGCTATTAAATGGACCCATGTGGTTCTTATCAATTACTTAAGCTTCTTAAGCATTCCTCTATCTCATGTCATCCACCACACCCCTGGTGCTATTGACAAAATCTGCCTAGAGAGCCTTTGTAGACAGAGCGCACGATTGTCCAACGGTCACCATGGGCAGTGGTGTACCAAACTTAAAGAGTGAAAGTACCTTTCACGTGACCAATTAAACTTGGAACGTACGCAGATAGACGTGTTACAGTATAATGCTGAAGGAAATTGAAAAAAAAAAACACAATGAGACGAACAAAGACAATAACTGAACAGTCACCGCAACTGGACCATCAAAACTATCATGTTCGACAGTGCTGGGCGTATACTCATATGATGAGAGGTGGGAACGCGTAATTGACCCGGGAACATTGTCGAACATTACAGTTCTGGTGTTCAAAGTGATATGGTGTGGGGAGACATATTGTTGGAGAAGCATACTGACCTCCAAATCTTTGAACACGGTACGCTCACCTCTCAATGTTGTTATGGTACTGTACTCCCTCGTCATGTGGGTCTGTTCAGAGCACTTCGTCCTTATGGATGACAATGCGCGACCGCATCGAACTGCGTAGGTGGCGACGCTCTTGGTACGAGAGGATATTCGGGGAATGGACTGGCCTGCCCGTTCCTCGACCTAAATCCGATCGACCACGTTTGGGATGCATTTGGGAGAAGTGCTGCAGCATGTCCACGTGCACCAACGACCATAAAACAGTTTCCAACAGCGCTGGTGGGGGAATGGAATGCCCCACCACAAGAAGACATTACCAGCCTTGTGGCCAGCAATGTCGAACGACGTAGAACATACACTGCCGGCCGTAATGATCACAAAACCTATTAAGAATCATATTCTGCCTTTTGTAATGTCCAGGGGATGTGCCTTCAGTGTAATTACTACCTCTGAATTACAATGTTATTTCTGTTCGTCTCATTATGTATTTCGGTCTGTTACTTTCTGTGCTATACTGTAGCAGTTCCCTCTACGTATGATCCAAGTTTCATCTGTGTTATTTGGCAGTGACATATCACGGTAAAGTTACTTTCATCTTTAAGTTTTGCACATAAGTTTATTTAAGAGACTGAGTGCAATACTTAATTGCTGTGTAAGCCTTTAGATACGGTACGCAAGCGAACTCATAAATGCACCACACACCAGGCAGTCTCCAGCATGGCGCCACATGGCGTCAGTCATCACACAGGTGGCACCCATATCAGGAACCTTATTATGCTTATAAATAGTCCCATCCACCAGCCTACCATTATATTCGAAGCCATAGTAGGCGCTTCCTTCATAAGTCAAATACCCTGAAGCTCCAAAGAAATTGGTATAGGCATGCGTATTCAAATACAGAGATATGTAAACAGGCAGAATGCGGCGCTAAGGTCGGCAACGCCTATAAAGACAACAATTTCGGGGGCAGTTGCTAGATCGGTTACTGCTGCTACATGGCTGGCTAGCAAGATTTAAGTGAGTTTGAACGTGGAGTTATAGTCGGAGCACGAGCGATGGGACACAGCATCTCCAAGATAGCGATGAAGTGGAGGATTTTCCCATACGACCATCTCACGAGTGTACCGTGAACGTCAGGAACTCGGCAGAAAATCAAATCTCCGACATCGCTGCTGCTGGAAAAAGATCCTGCAAGAACGGGACCAACGACGACTGAAGAGAATCGTTCAGCGTAACAGAATTGCAACCTCTCCGCAAATTGCTGCAGATTTCAGTGCTGGGCCATCAATAAGTGTCAGCGTGCGAACCATTCAACGAAACACCATCGATATGGGCTTTCGGAGCCGAAGGCCCACTCGTGTACCCTTGATGGCTGCACGACACAAAGCTTTACGTCTCGCCTGGGCCCGTCAGCACCGACACTGGACTGTTGATGGCTGGAAATAAGTTGCCCGGTAGGACGAGTCTCGTTTCAAATTGTATCGAGCAGACGGACATGTACGGGTATGAAGACAACCTCATGAATCCATGGATCCTGCATGTCAGCAGGGGACTGTTCAAGCTGGTCGAGGGTCGGTAATGTTCTGAGGCGTGTACAGTTGGAGAGATATGGAACTCCTGATGTGTCTAGATACGTTCCCTCACAGGTGACACGAACGTAAGTATCCTATATGATCACCTGCATCCATTCATGTCCATTCTGCATTTCGACGGACTTGGGCAATTGCAGGAGGACAATGCGACATCCCACAAGTCCAGACTTGCTACAGAGTGGCTCCAGGAACACTCTTCTAGTTTAAACATTTACACTACCAAACTCCCCAGACATGAATATTACTGAGCATATCTGGCATGCCTTGCAGCGTGCTGTTCAGAAGAGATCTCCACCCCCTCGTTCTCTCACGGATTTATGGACAGCCCTGCAGGGTTCATGGTGTCATTTCCCTCCAGCACTACTTCAGGCATTAGTTGAGTTCATGCCACGTCGTGTTGCGGTACTTCTGTGTGCTCGCGGGGGCCCTCACGATATTAGGCAGGTGTACGAGTTTATTTAGCTCTCGATCGCAGATAAACGTTCTTACACTGACCGCAGATTTTTGCGACCGTGCCCTTTCACTTAGCAATTGCAGTCTCATCTCCAGTTGTCGCAGTCTCATTTGCATTTATCAACAAGTATCGCCATATTGAATAAAATAATTTTGGGTACTGGGCCGCGCCATTGCAAACTACTAAAACAGCTGAATTGCCGGCTTGCTGCGATCCTCTTCAGGGCGATTCACTGCTGTTTACTGGCGAATGCCTTTCTTCGTATTCTGTTATTAAAGGTTATCAAATGACTACCGATGTCACATATCTGAGATGTCACTGGACAATCTTGCTGTTGCCGCAATCACTACTAAGTGTCGCAGTCTACACCTACTGACAACCTTAACTTAGATATTGTCACCGACAGAAGTCCAGACTGAACACTTGCTGGATTAGTTAGTCAGCGTTCAGTGAGTTAGGTTATACTAGTGTTCAGAACTTTTGCTTCAGGGTCTCACCCTCTCATCAGACTACAGCTAAGTATTTATGGTGTATAGAGGGTGTTTCAGTAACAGCGTGGAAAAATTGAAAAGAACATAGAGCAAGCTCCACTGAACAATTTGAGGTAGGGAACCCAGAGCCGGAGAAGCCAGATTAAGGAGATAATAGGAATAAAATCACACCACTGTGTAATTTTTTATTTACATTAGTTACAGTTAATTACAAATATCATCAGTTTCACAAAATGAACGTACCATCTGTTCTGTACGGTACAAAATGTGCTGAAACTACAAGCATGACATCGGCGAACAAGATTCTGACGCACCGTGACAAATATCCCTGGTGAGTTTCGAATCACATCATATGCAGCTTTAATTCTGGCAACTAATTCCACCTCCGTATCCACTGAGGCCTCATACACAAGTGAAATGACTTTAGATATCCCCATAGGAAATCAATGTGATTCAGGTCAGGTGATCTCGCAGGCCATGGAATACAACCTCCTCCCTTGCAATACAGCGACCAGGAAATATAGCACCGAGATGGTTGCGGACATCTACACTGCAGTGAGGCGGTACAGCCTCATGTTGTATCCACATCCTCTCACGAACTGGCTTCTTCTGAATCCCAGAGCGGTACGCAAGTTGTACGCCATCCTGAAATGTCCAACACATAATACAACCTTGCCAATGCTTGCCACCTAAAATGTAAACAATAATCATACTGACAGGTACACTGCCACCGCTCTTTTTCCGTCGACAACTTGTGAACAAGCCTATATTTTGTTCTACCCTGATTGGGAGACCTCACTGCCTGTGAGGCCATTTTCTAGGATGGCCTTCGGCTGTGCGTCTGAGCAGGACTTTGAGGTTTGTATTCACTGTGGTTCTAATAATTATACCATAAAGGCCTGTACCGTCCCTGTCGTCATGACTTCCTAGTAATCATGGTCATCTTCCTTGTTTCCTTGGAGGAAATAAAGAATGTACAATTTAATAAAAAGAACAATGGTAAACTGATACGCATGTTAGTTGTAAATAAACTGCAAAGAGTAATGTTAGACAAAGCGGTAAACAAGTTTACTTCCACATCTCTTTAAGGTGACTTCTGTGACCCCAGGTTCAGGTTGTTCAGTGGAGCGTTCTCTATGTCCTGTTACACTTATGCACGCTCTTACGGAAACACCCTGTATATTCTAATAAATGATTGTTATTTGTTATTCTTTGTGTTGCCGACATTATTTTGCTTTAGTCAACTAGCGTCCTGCCATATGATTTTAAGGACGCAAGCGCGCCACTTCAATACAGCAGCTACTTTTCGTGGAAGACGGTTCGCTTTCTGCCAGACTTATTTCGTGACTACAACATAAAAGTAAGGTAGCTTATAATGAGGTAGCGTTGCAAGGTGAAATGCGGCCACTTATCAGCTACTATTTATTGGACAATAGTTTAAAACAAACAGCATTCCTCTACAGTTATGCAATGATGAGACTAAACAGTAAAACTTCCTGCATCGTAGATTGTTGGTTCACTTTTTGAATACAATACAGCAGCGATTCTTCGTATCGTGGATTACGTGATTCCTAGGTAGGTTTCGGAGGAGTATGGCGTATGATGTCTACGTACAGGTCACGCAATTCTACATCTACATCTACATCTATACTCAGCAAACCACCGTGAGGTGTATGGGAGAGTGTACATCCCACTGTACCAGTTAATACGGTTTCTGCCTGTTCCAATTACGTATCGAGCGTGGGACGAATGATTGTTCGAATGCCTCTGAGCTTGCTGTAATTATTCCAATCTTATCCTCACGATCCCTACGTGAGCGATACATAGTGCATTATAGAATATGCGTAGATTAAATATTTAAAGCCTGTTCTTGAAACTTTGTTGTTAGACTTTCTCAGGATAGTTTACGTCTATCTTCAAGAGTCTACCAATTCAGTTTCTTCAGTATCTCTGTGACACTCTCCCAACGATTAAACCAACCTGTGACCATCCGTGCTACCCTTCTCTGTATACATTCAATATTCCCTGTTAGTCCTTCCTGATATGGGTCCCTCACACTTGTACAATATTCTAGAACCGGTCGCACGAGTGATTTGTAAACAATCTCTTTTATAGACTGATTGCTCTTCCCCAGTATTCTACCAATAAATCTAAATCTAGCACATCCTTTACCAACGACTGAAATAATGTGATCGTTCCACTTCATATCCCTACAAAGTGTTACACCCAGGTATTCGTGTGAGTTGACTGATTCCAACAGTGACTCGTTGATATTATAGTCATGGGTATTGCCTTTTTCCGTTTTTTGAAGTGCAAAATTTTAGATTTCTGAATATTTAGAACAAGTTGCCAATCTCTGCACCAAATTGAAATGTTATCAAGATCTTACTGAATATTTATGCAGCTTCTCTCATATATTACTTACACACATCCTGGGCACTCCTGAAGTTACTTCTACATCTGACAATGACTCTCCATCCAAGATAACGTGCTGTATCGTCCCTACCAAAAAGTTCTTAATCTAGTCACAAATTTCACTTGATACCCTGTACGATCGTAATTCCCGTAATTACGGGCCGATGGTCCGTGGGGGAAAAGCCGTGTGCCCGGTAGCGTCATTGATTAATCAGTCCGGTTCCATCGGGTTCAGATCAGGCAATCTTGTAGGCCAAGAAATCAGCGTGAGTTAACTACCATGCTCCTCAAACCATTGTAGCGCGATTCTGGCCTTGTGGCGCGGACAGTGCTGTGTTGTTGCTGACAAAACACGACACTGCAGGCGAACCGCTCCAAAATCCGCCGACTTTGATAACAAGTTGTCCGCCAGAACACCCCGCTCTCTCCGGATTCTCCGTCACACGCCACAAACCAGACAGGTGGCGCTACATACGAAAACAGAGATTGCCACTAATGATCATACCCACAACGGAACAAATTGCATATTTCTATGCTTTTTTCAAAGTTGGTAGGCACAGAGATTCGAGCTCACTCACTCGACCACATCTTTTCCAGATATACACTACTGGCCCTTAAAATTGCTACACCCAGAAGAAATACAGATGATAAACAGGTATTCTTTGGACAAATAATTATACTAGAACTGCTATGTGATTACATTTTCACGCAATTTGGGTGCATAGACCCTGAGAAATCAGAACCCAGAACAACCACCTCTGGCCGTAATAACGGCCTTCATACGCCTGGGCATCGAGTCAAACAGAGCTTGGATGGCGTGTACAGCTTCAACACGATACTACAGCTCATCAAGAGTAGTGACTGGCGTATTGTGACGAGCCCGTTGCTCGGCCACCATTGACCAGACGTTTGCAATTGGTGAGAGATCTGGAGAATGTTCTGCACAGTGCAGCAGTCGAACATTTTCTATATCCAAATAGGCCCGTACAGGACTTGCAACATGCACTCATGCATTATCCTGCTGAAATGTAGGGTTTCGCAGGGATAGAATGAAGGGTAGAGCCACGGGTCGTAACACATCTGAAATATAACGTCCACTGTTCAAAGTGCCGTCAGTGCGAACAAGATGTGACCGAGACGTGTAACCATCACGCCGGATGATACGCCAGTATGGCGATGACGAATACACGCTTCCAATGTGCGTTCACCGCGATGTCGCCACACACGGATGCGACCATCATGATGCTGTAAACAGAACCTATATTCATCCGAAAACATGACGTTTTGCCATTCGTGCACCCAGGTTCGTCGTTGAGTACACCATTGCAGGCGCTCCTGTCTGTGATGCAGCGTCAAGGGTAACCGCAGCCATGGTCTCCCAGCTGATAGTACATGCCGCTGCATACGTCGTCGAACTGTTCGTACAGATGGTTGTTGTCTTGCAAACGTCCCCATCTGTTGACTCAGGGATCGAGACGTGGCTGCACGATCCGTTAAAGCCATGCGGATAAGATGCCTGTCATCTCGACTACTACTGATACGAGGCCGTTGGGATCCAGCACGGCGTTCCGTATTACCCTCCTGAACCCACCGAATCCATATTCTGCTGACAGTCATTGGATCTCGACCAACGCGAGCAGCTATGTCGCGATACGATAAATCGCAATCGCGATAGGCCACAATCCGACCTTTATCAAAGTCGGAAACGTGATGGTACGCATTTCTCCTCCTTACACGAGGCATCACAACAACGTTTCGCCAGGCAACGCCGGTCAACTGCTATTTGTGTATGAGAAATCGGTTGGAAACTTTCCTCATGTCAGCACGTTTTAGGTGTCACCACCGACGTCAACCTTGTGTGAATGCTCTGAAAAGCTAATCATTTGCATATCACAGCATCTTCTTCCTGTTGGTTAAATTTCGCGTCTGTAGCAGGTCATCTTCGTGGTGTAGCAATTTTAATGGCCAGTAGTGTAGTATTACCACTGAACTGAACATCCATAATAGATCCTCATTCTTCTGGAAATAACGAGAACCGAACAGAGGAAATAAATTTTGCTTGTTTTATTTGAGCGACAGTACGGCCATTTAAATTTTTCCAGCTGCGATATTCCTCGATGAAATCAGTAGCCACCTAGCCGTAAAGATCTTCCAACTATGCACAACATATTTTCAACGTATCGTTATGGCTACCAGAACTTACGTTGCAGTGGAGGAATACAAAATGCGCTTCCCTTTACTTAAATTTCGAATCACTAAATTGTCAAACACTTGATTCACTTATATGCTATATGAATATGCCGTAAAATGTAAAATAAGCAACCAATGGAAATGTATAAAGAGTCACAAATTTGACAAGTTTTGTCAGTAAACCCTTGGAAAAAGTGAGGAAGTATGTAATGTCGTTTGATAAGACAGGTAGTGTCATAGAAGTAGTTATCCATTAGCTGCAGCGTTCTATACAATAAATGAGAAACGATTTTAAAGATCCGTATATTACTATCGCTACAGTATGACGACTTTTTGGCGATAAAAGTACGATTTTTTTCTGTTACCAAAATAAAAATTATTCACTACAACACTAACAAGAAATTTGACGGTCGACACTACGAAATATTGCCGGTTAGACATTACAAACGTAGAATCACGAGCCGAAATATTCACTTCAAATAGAAATGAATGTCTTGTATGTCTTCACCAAGTGTCTTTAAGATTTCCTTTTTCCCAAGTAACTGTCAAAGACTACTCGAAAAATATTTCTAGAAGTCATTTCTGGTCTTACTTTACAAAAAGCAATTAAAATCAGTAAGACAAAATCTATCCTATAAGAACTACTCTGAAAATCTAATTCGTAAACCATCGTCAAAGACCCGACTTACAGCACAAACGCATGATGACGATAAACGCATGTTGATGTTAAATTGCATGAAATGGATTGAAAAAAGACATCCAATAGCGCATCGGCACGTTAACGTATTTCCACAAATAAATAATATAACGCGTAACCGGTATTTAGAGCTTTAAAACAATTTACAACAAGACTTCAGTCACTATACTAGCCAAAAGCAAAACAATACAGGTCAAATTATGGCGTCTTGAGCTGTCAGCCAGTCAGCGACGCTATCATCGTTAACCACTTTCTGCCAATGTGGCAGTCTACATTCACTAAAAGAACTGTATGCAATATTCTCAAACTTGAAACCTCGCTCTCTCTCTCTCTCTCTCTCTCTCTCTCTCTCTCTATCGTTCCAAGACTAGGTAGACAAGCACCGAGCGAGGCAGCGCTTTAGTTAAGATACTTGACTTGTATTTGTGAAGGCTGGGCTTTAAATCCTCTTTCGGCAGTCTCAACTTAATCAGTCAGTAATTATCATAAATTACTGCAGGTAAATACAACGATAATTCCTTTATCAACACCACAGCCAGATTTCCTTCTCCCCACGGATATGTTTACTCGACCTCCGTTGAGCTCCGATTACCTGAAATTCACCAGATGTAATTCCTATTCGCTGGACAATAAGATCCATCATTATCTACTAGATCCCGAATTCAAGATGACTTTAGTCGATCACCTACAAAAATATTTAAACATGCACAGGAGCAGATCCCCAGAAAATGTTAAACATTATTGCAGGAAACTATTCGAATTTATGTAAAGAGGTCTGCTAGTCGTATTTCCTACCGTATTTTCCTAGAACTGGAATCTTTATTCCTAATGAAGTCCTCTTTTAAAACCGCTAAAGGTTATGTTATTTCATGTATGCAATATAATCCGACAGCTCTCTTTTAATGAACTTGGAAGTTCTATATCCAGAATCCGAAATTCCCATGTGTGATGTTGTACAAGGGCAATAGTGTCATTTGTGTGTGTGTGTGTGTGTGTGTGTGTGTGTGTGTGTGTGTGTGTGTGTGTATGAGAAAGAGAGAGAGAGGGGGGAGGGGGGGAGAGAGAGAGAGGGGGGGGGGGAGTGGGGGAGAGAGAAAGAGAAAGACAGAGAGAGAGAGAGAGAGACTGAGATTCTTGCTACATGACAGAATCCTATTGTAGGATAAATTGTTTCTTCAAAACCACAAACGACCGGTCTTTTACTCGAATCGTTTCATATTTCGTAGGTCTGAAACAAGCCTTCGTGTTGCCAGAAATAATGTACTGCCGTAATTTTTAAAAAGTGATATTTCTGTTTCCTCTAATGGCGATACAAAAACATGTCAAATATATAAAGGATACAGCCAGTTGCATAAGTTTAATGTAAAAACTTTTAACCTTGACCAGGTTTTAAAACCACTAAGGATATCTTTTTGAGACGGCAAGTCCCATAAATTACATGACGTTAAATATACACGATGAGCTAAGAAACTCAAGCAAAACAGTAGAAAATACGGAATGAATTCCTCCACGGAAACAGTCAAACTGTTACACGGGTACAGTCTCCTAAAAGAGCAGACATTGGATATTATTTTATATTTTCTGCTGTTTGACATGAGCTTCTTAGCACATTATGTAAGTTACTATTTTAACGTCATGGTGTTTATGCGACTTTCCTTCTGAAAAAGATACCCTTAGTGATATTGAAACTTTATTTACGGTTGCTGCTGTCAGCCATGTTTAAAATTCTGATAATAAGATGTCGTTGTTTAAACCAGAAAACCGATTTTGCTCTTCGGTTATGACTCCCTCTCTCTGTATATAAGTGGTTCCGTTTACACTAAAAGGAAAAGCATCGACAGAAAAATTTTCAAGCTTTACTTTCTCGGGCTGGATATGGAATTTTTTTATTTTTTGCTTTCTCTAATTATGTACCCAAAATTTGTACCGTTTGTAACTGTCCCCAGACTGGAGGAAATAAAGGATTTCTCCTATAATACATACTACAGTTACTTTTTAAAAAGATGACTGTCTCCTGTAATTTTTGTACTTTTGCCGTGAAACAACATACGTTGTAACTAACAATTCTGATGTATTCCATTGATTATCGGGATATGCGTCACAACATCCATATGAAATATTTAAACTAATCATGCCGTCACGCATGAAATTAGTATTATCAGCGAGCATTGTGACTGTAGAATTGGCGATAAGCAGCTATTCATCAACAGAATTCCCATGGTCGAGCTACACTGGCCTGCGTAGAAGTATTTCTCCTGTGATGGCGTAGTATGCAGCCAGTCTTGTAAGCAAATAATTTCTTTCTGTAAGAGAGGCAACGTATTTTTTTGGAAGTGTTGTACATGTGCATGTGCTTGACGTACGGCTGATGTCTGCGGACAGAGAAACAGGCTCTTCTTCTTCCACATTTTATGCAATAGCATATTCAAAAGAACCATGTGAATCAGGAACTGGATGAGAGTCGATGAGTTTGTTGAAGACAATACTAAACACAGGATGGTTCAAAAAGTTGTTTATTAGAGAAAAACTATGAAAGATAGAAACACTTTGTGCATATAACTGGATAGACGATGGTTCAGAGTTTAATGTCAGCACCGACACTATACCATACACTCAACATGAGCTCCATGGTTTCTCGAAAAACATCGAAACGCTAGTCCATTTCATTCCACACACGAATCAACAAGTCTCTGTTCATTGAATCGACAGCTTCAACAACCCGATTTCTCAGCTATTGAAAAGTAGGTGCCGTAGATTGAACAAGTATTCTGTCTTTCATGTGTCCTCACAGAAAAAAATCGCAAGATATGAGGTCTGGTGAACAACATCTTGTTATGTATCCCTTACAATCTAACATTGTGGGATGGGGTTATTAAGATAAGTCGCACCTCAAGGTGAAAGGGTGGTGGGGCGCCGTCATGCATAAAAATGAAATCATAAGAATCTTCGTGAAGTTGAGGAAACAAACGATTTTGTAGCGTGTCCAGGTACGACATTCCTGTCACAGTTTCCTCCGCAAAAAAGAAACAACCATAAACTTTGTGAACAGAAACGGCACAAAACACATTAAATTTCAATTAGTCTCTTTCACGTACGGCAACGACGCCACAATTTTGTGACCACCAAATTCATACATTATGATGGTTTATTTTACCCGATAGAGAACTGAAATGCGGAATATGGTTCAAATGGCTCTGAGCACTATGGGACTTAACTGCTGTGGTCATCAGTCCCCTAGAACTTAGAACTACTTAAACCTAACTAACCTAAGGACAGGACACACATCCATGCCCGAGGCAGGATTCGAACCTGCGACCGGAGCGGTCGCGCGGCTCCAGACTGAAGCGCCCAGAACCGCTCTGCCACTCTGGCCGGCCTGCAGAATATGTACCTTGTGTTACGGACGATGGGATGCAATTGCTACAATAACTGCAACTTGTAAGGCACAACGTCGTTTGAGGAAGTTGAAGTTCCTGGCCTGTCCGTCTTATTAACTCCCGAGGCACTGTGTGAACGCACATCGGATACGCTCGGCATTTTCATCAGACGCGCGTGGCCAACCAATGCTCCCCCACCCCCTTTGTATATATAAGCACCTTCCAAGAATTTTGTATGCGTGATATAAATCAGTTTGTGCAGATGCGGCTTCTTGCTGAATCCACGGCGGAATGCATTTGAACATTTGATTGACTTCGCCCAAATTCCAGCACACAAGATGATTTCTCTTGTGGCACAGTCGCCACGTTCCTACAAACAAACAACAGCGCAGCTGTGTCAAAACTTCGAACCTTCCCCTATCCAGTGACATGCGCAATGTGTTTTTACCTTCTGTAGTTTGTCTGTAATAAACAACTGAAATCTGTGCTCTCTTGTTGAATCACCCTGTAGTCTAGAATCCCACCCTTTGCGGTTAGATAACTGACTATCGAATTCTCCACAAGCAGAAAACGCGAGTTCTTTAAAAGCCCGTAAACATATACCGTGCTGGCGTATTCAATACATACTACAGCGTGTACATAAAGTACGGCAACACTTTCAATTATTTATTGCACAAGAACCAAACACTGTACAGATATGATACATATGTCATTTTGAAGAGAAACCCTGAAAGTAGTTTGGTAATTTGCCGACAGTCAGCGCTAGTTGAAAACATGGCGAGTTCAGGTGCAGAGCGAGATTTCTGTGTGTTGGAGTTCGACAAAAACACCAAATCTCACTCCGTGTGACTTTTTTCTTTGGGGACACATTAAAGATCTGGTGTATGTACCGCCTGTACCACGTGATGTAGCAGAGCTCTGGGAGCGAATACGGGAAGCGACTGCCACAGTCGACGATGCCATGCTGGGACGGGTATGGCAAGAATTCGATTACCATCACTCATGTTTCACTCATGGTTCGCATATCGAATGCTTGTAAAAAAAACTTTCAGAGTTTCTCTTCAAAATGCAATACGTATGACACCTGTACAATGTTTAGTTCTTGTGCAATAAATAATTGAAAGTGGTCCCGAACTTTAGTACACTCTGTACTTTATACACGTTTATGCACGTACACCAAGATTTTGAAACTGTCGTTTCGGCTACTTAGGGTATCAGAGATTCAAGTGCTTCCAATGCTCAGGCTTATGCATGCATCGGATGTATTCGTCCCATCTTCAACCACATATATTCTTATGAACTTTTTAATTGTAAATTGTCCATACAGCAGATTATTTTTCCATTTTCCCCGTAACATCGTCAGTTCCGTCGACCAGGCAATATACGCATGGGACTACATGGCTCTAGTCACACAATAAACACAAAATAAAAATAATTAAAATTATACAGTATGAGAAGGAGCAATACTCACTGCAGGTACGCATGGAAGTCTGCCCGTTGGTTAGCTAAGCGGTTTAGCGTATCCTCCTTGAAACGAGCTTCCAGAGCTTCTATAGTGGAGCTCAGTTTATACTCAAATTGATCTCTCAGCATTTTGTCGAGTTCTTCGCAATCTCTCTGAACTCTCTTATCGCATTCTCTTTGTAATGTTTTAACAACACTGCTGACTGCAATCTGCAGTAAATGATAAAAATAGCTGTATTAGTCATGCAATTTTAAGCAACTCACATCAATATGTGCAAATTTGTAGTATTAATTAGTTCTCTAGCTTTCTACCGAGTTTAATAGTTGATTCCACATAAATTTTCCAAACGAGACTTGCTGCTAACCCGACCCATCATTCAACAGCAGTCATCTGAAGAAGCTAGCAAGTGACGTTTCTGGAAATTCATGAAGGACCAAGCAACCGAAACAAAATCCGAGGGAATTTTTTTAAACAAGTTATTGTGATGATTGGGTGTTCTGTTGGTTCGTGAAAAAAGCTACTACATAAAGTCCAGAAAGGGAGGAAGATGAACCAACTTGAAATAATGAAAATTAGGAAACTTAATTTTATTTCCTCAAACTTACTTCAAAATGATCAGACACAGTTCTCTCATTCACCACTTTCAACCGCAGTTTTGTAAGTAAACCCTTACAAACTTCTTTGTAAATTACCGCTCCTACTTATGTGCGTCATACTTTACGTTATTTCTCTTACTGCGATTTCACTTGCCCTATAATTAAACTTTTTATAAAAGCAGGTGTTTGAATTACCAGTTTAGTATCATCATGTATCACATGTAATATTATACTTGTTTGTAATGTTATACTTTTTTATGACAGTATTACCTTTTCAGTCAGGTCCTTGAAACGTACCAAGAAAGTTTACTGTATTTTCCTCATTTTACGTTTCTTCTCTGAACAATTGTTGTAATTTGTCATTTAATTCGTTAACTCAATGTGTCATGTATTTTGTCTAAGCTAAACAGTTTTTACTTCACATTTTTATCGAAATGATTCTTCTCACTTTAGTGTTATATCAAACGTTAATACCAGCTTTTTTGTCACACAATTGAGAGACTCATTGGACACACTTAAATTAAAATCTTCGATCTCTCAAAATTGATAGCCATACATATTTTTTCTTGTTCCTGATGATAGCTTAACAGCCGAACACCAGTTAGTTAAATAGTAAATACTGTAGAATATTACACAAGTATCATGTGTTTTTATCCGTAAAGTGTTTATACCAGTAATAAAACTACCCATTGCAAATATCGCAATCATAAACTACTGATATTGCCTGTGAAGAGCCATAAGAACCACCAAGAAGTTAGAGTACGTGACAACATGCTACATCTGCATCACTTTGTGTTACAGCTTGTACAACTAGATTTATTAGTTCAACTGCATGTTCATTATAGGAGCTCAGCGAGCAGTGCTGTGCATAAATTTCTGCAAACTGCTAACTTGAATAACTATCCACCGAGAATGACCCTAACCAATAACACAACAACTATCCACCGAGAATGACACTAACCAATAACACAATATTATACATATTTGGACTGGGTTAATTCTCTTTCTCTCATGTTTCATATTAAGCCATTTGCATCCCCAGTGTCATATGATAATTCACGTTTAGCCGACTTTACGTTTTCTTTCCTGAGAACTGTATAAAATCTCATATCGAAACAGCTTAATAACTTGCTACACACTGTCTAGTCTGACTTACCTGTGGCTAATTTTTATATGCTCCAGTTCCTTAAATAAAAACAGCTGTAGCATTTCCAGGACAACACTCCTTGTTGATATTTACGCATCCATGCAAATACTTATTCACCCAAAACCACGTTTCTTCATAGACTGTAACAGGTGATCCGCCGATCAGTGTCATACAACGGGACCAATAGTCTGAACATTTTCTGGTCCATAATGGAACTTTTACTTCTGGTACAGCTTTATGTACGAAAAATAGCAACTAGTTGCGTTGCGGTTTGTATTACATGTTAAACTCCATTCTGTACTACGGTCCGCTTCTCTAATACGTATTGTCTAATAATACATTATTCATCTTCCCCGCAATGTAGATGCTCTCACAAGGCCTCTGCACTATATTTCTCACCTTTTCTTCTTCTTCTTTCTTCTTCTATTCCTCACATTCCATGTGCGGCAATTTACTGTCTGTTACGGTTCTCATTTTTTTTATCTGAGCGGCCAAGATAACTTTTCCCCTTTTCTTTTGCTTGCGTACTTTATGTATGACTGATTGGAAATGTGGTCATACTTCAAGTGGTTCTATGAGAATTCAATCCAAATTCTTTTGTAGTCTTCGAGTTTTCTTGCAAGTACCAAAGCTTTTCCAATGAAAATACTGAGGCAAGTTCGAGCGCACCAAGTAATTGCCCTCTTTGTAAAAACTGATTACTAACCAACTGTTCAACCCCCAAGCTTCCAGCAAGGATTTATCGTGACAGTATACTGCTGTAAGATGGTTGTGTTCACGTCACCTAGCAGTGCCCTTCTAACATTCTGCGTGGTGTCTGTTTGTTCCAAGTCGTGTCTCCCTACCACTTTCGCGCAACGACGCTCTGAGCGTGTTTTTCAGGGAATTGACTAGTTTGAACCTGGGACCTGTTGCTGGTAAGGAGACGCCAGACCACACATGACATATAGAATTCAGAAGAGTTCAGTGAGACTAGCGATGATATAACCAAATACTTAATGATTTCAGCGTCAGCTCCACTGCACTCCCTGTAAAAGAATCTTAATACTAACTAATTTTAGTGGAAGGGGTTCAAGGCTTTCCTATTTTTAGTTAGCTGGTAAAATAACGTCGAAAAAACAGTTAAGTTTACCATTGGAAATTTTATTCTACGCACAAAACATTGTTTATAAATTGCACTATTGATAAAAGGAAATGTTTTAATACAGGATGATAAAACCAACTGCGTTCAACAAATATGTGAACGAATATTCCCTGAATGGGTTTCCAAGTTCTACAATGGATCGAAGGATGACCTATGCCATATCACATCTATAATCTAGGTTTAAATTAAGTTTCACAAAAGAGAAAACTATCAAAATGGTCTACAGTGATCCTCAATTATCTTTAATTACTTATCTAACTTGTCGTAAATTACAGTGGCTGATGTGGCTTCTCAATAATTATATAACAGAAAAATCATCGCGTTTCAGATTTTACTTCAAGTAGCAAATGTGAACACCATGAGATTTAATTGACAATCGACACTAGTATTACGTAAAAAGGGGGTGTAACAGATGAGACTTCTCCAGTTCTGAGTGAAGCTTTATGCGCTGTTATGCGACATCGCGTGCGTTCATTACCTTGTCGTTGGTTAGGCAGCGTCAGCGGGCAGCGGGCGGCGCAGCTCCATACCTCGCCGTCTCGGAAGCAACTCTCTCCTAACTTCTCCTTACTACAATTTACCGAAGTTGTTTTAAAAAAAACTATCTGGCTGTGTTTTCATCTGACCAATCAGGGTCTCAATGTTAACCTTAAGCTCCGCCTACAAAAATTCTGTCTATCAAATGACAAACGTTATACTTTTCGTGGTGGGGCAATGTTTTTACCGTTTGCAACGTAACAGAGACGCGAAAAAGTCTCACGCTAAAACTTGCAGCTGGTGTGGCCCTTTTAGTGTTATCGCAAGATCTATACTGTTCTTCTGGAGGGCTCTATCTTTTAACATGGGCTGCGGTGTGGTCCTGGCGGTTGGCTGGAAACGTGGGTGTCCGTCCCTTCTCGTAGGGCCTTCTAGCTTAACACGGTTCTGCTCTCGGCTTCTGTTCTCGTTTCTCCCCTCGGAACTGCGTCTGTTCCACGGTGGGAAGGTATGACATGCATTTAGGCATTCTTGTGTTAGTCTGTGGTATTCCATTTGCTCACTCGTTAATCGTATTACTTTAGTTAATTTAATGTCACGATTTATTCGGAGCTATGTGACATACTGCTGGATTTGCTTAGGGTTTTCATGGAAGGTGTTGGATTTGCCTGACACCTCACAGCCTCCTTCCCGAGGTTGTTGAATATTGCCGTTTGAGACCTCTCTCAACTTCCGTCCTCCTTGGGTTAGCTTTCGGTAGTTTCGTTATTCCTGGCAGACAGAGTATCATATTTATCCTGAACCCCCGAAATAACTTTATGTCCAGAAACAACCTAAAAAATGTGTCAAGCACATGTGAAATTTCCTGGCAGATTAAAATTGTGTGCTAACTCGAACTCAGGACCATTTTCTTTCACGGTCAAGTACTCTTGGTAGAGCACTTGGCTGCGAAAGGCAAAGGTCTCGAGTTCGAGTCTCGGTCCGGCATACAGTTTTCAACTGTCAGAAAGTTTCGTATCAACGCACACTCCGCCGCAGAGTGAAAATCTCATTCAAGCACACGTTGTTTAGCTACAAGGGGGACATAATATTCTTTTCGAACATATGAACAGCAGTACGTCTTTTTTTAAGTGGTATCTTTGAAAGTTGACTGCCGTCTTCATTAATTCAACGACTCAATCAATGCTAGATCTCTTTTACAAGTTGTTCATAGGCGGTTTTCTTTCTGGCAAATCCATGAAAGTACGCTTCTGACTATAATTTAAGTGGTGACATTAACTGAGCTCCTCAAGCGCAACGGTAAACAGGCTCTTAAGTATCAAAAGGAAGTAACTGAAGATGATAATCATTACTTATTTATGTAAACAAATACGTGCACTAGGGATAGCAGAGTCTACGAACTCTTAGTGTAACGGAGACCTGCACTCGTTGGGCAGTTTGTATAATTTGTAAAATTTCTATACATTGCTTAAATATGTAAACACTAATCAAGTGAATACAAAACGAACTTTTATATGAACATTGGGTGAGAACTGGTCTGTAGCGAATTCTGGCTGTGCTGCTGCATTTGCCGTCAGTCTCCTGTATGATCCCTAACACGAAACTGCTAAAAGTCACGTAATATAAAAGGACAGTCGAATGAAAACGAGGCAGATGGAGAAAAGTAAATGACTTATTATTTCAAAAGTAATCGCCATCCCTGTTAATACACTTATCCCACTGTGAGATAAGACGGTCAATGCCTTCATAGAAAAATATTTGCGACTGCCAACGGAACCATGAGTGCACCGAGGCGTGCACCCCTTCGTCCTAAGTAAGTCGACGGCCACGAATGTCTTTCTTCAGGGCTCCAAAAACATGGAAATCTGATGGGGAGAGAGCGCAACTGTAGGGTTTATGTGTAAGGGCCTCCCAGTGAAACGTCAGCAACGTAATCGAAACAACAGGCACGCCACTTCCGGGTGACTCATGATCCTTTTCTTTGACAAGGAGCCGCTGCTCATTGACTCTGTGGAATACAGCGCCACAGTTAACGCAGCGCGGTATGTGGACATTTTGCAAAAACTGAAGCGCGCCACCCAGTCCAGACGCTTCGGAATGTCGACGGACGGCGTCATTCTGTTGCAGGATAATGCCCGCCCACATATCACCAAGCTTGAAACTTCCTGGCAGATTAAAACTGTGTGCCCGACCGAGACTCGAACTCGGGACCTTTGCCTTTCGCGGGCAAGTGCTCTACCAACTGAGCTACCGAAGCACGACTCACGCCCGGTACTCACAGCTTTACTTCTGCCAGTATCTCGTCTCCTACCTTCCAGACTTTACAGAAGTTCTCCTGCGAACCTTGCAGAACTAGCACTCCTGAAAGAAAGGATATAGCGGAGACATGGCTTAGCCACAGCCTGGAGGATGTTTCCAGAATGAGATTTTCACTCTGCAGCGGAGTGTGAGCTGATATGAAACTTCCTGGCAGATTAAAACTGTGTGCCCGACCGAGACTCGAACTCGGGACCTTTGCCTTTCGCGGGCAAGTGCTCTACCAACTGAGCTACCGAAGCACGACTCACGCCCGGTACTCACAGCTTTACTTCTGCCAGTATCTCGTCCCCTATCTTCCAAACTTTATAGAAGTTCTCCTGCGAACCTTGCAGAACTAGCACTCCTGAAAGAAAGGATATAGCGGAGACATGGCTTAGCCACAGCCTGGGGGATGTTTCCAGAATGAGATTTTCACTCTGCAGCGGAGTGTGCGCTGATATGAAACTTCCTGGCAGATTAAAACTGTGTGCCCGACCGAGACTCGAACTCGGGACCTTTGCCTTTCGCGGGCAAGTGCTCTACCAACTTTTTTTTTTTTTTTTTTTTTTACGTCAGGGGGCAGAGTGGGCAGGGGCCTGGCCACGGTGTCCCCGTCCCCTGACAGGATAAGGGAGAGGCAGCAGGAAGGAAACATTGATATTGTAATTTGTTTTAGTAACAATAATATTTTATTTATTCATTTAATTTTAATGTCCCAAAAGAAAAATCATATATAAAAAAGAAGGGAAATAAATATAGGGCCGAAGTGACATCCTCGTCACCTCACTGGGAGTAAATCCTATCCCTCGATCCAACGTAAACCTGGGACTCCCCACCGCTTCGGGGGGTTATGAAACATGCTGCCTAGAAAGTTCGCAAAATGCGTTTTATATTTAGAGTGGCGTCTGATGATTTCGTGTTGTTCTAGTAGATAATGCCAATAGTCCATGACC
Source organism: Schistocerca serialis cubense (assembly GCF_023864345.2). Taxonomy (NCBI): domain Eukaryota; kingdom Metazoa; phylum Arthropoda; class Insecta; order Orthoptera; family Acrididae; genus Schistocerca; species Schistocerca serialis. The sequence goes on along the minus strand of NC_064641.1, from coordinate 558,770,240 downwards.
GATATCAACGTCCGCGAGAGCACGTAGTGTGATGCGTGTCCTCCAATCCATCGGATTGCCGATGTTTTGTGTGAGGGGAAAAAGACAGGGTCAGGGAAAAATAAAGCGTCCGTCGTGATCGTAGATTCGTCGGTGCGTCGGAGGAGGGCCATGATGCGTTGCGTCAGCCGCCAAACATCCTTTGCCTCACCGCACTGCAGAGAATGTTCGTCGGTGTCCTGCATGCCACATATAAGGCAGAGCGGGGAATCTACCATGCGAATGTCGTACAATCGTTGGCGGTTGACTGTCTTGCGGTTGATTAGTGTATACCATGACGATCGCGCTGCTGTGGTGAGGAGAGGTGTGTGGACAGCTCGCCAAATCTGTCGCCAGTTTCGTGTTGGGTATTTAAGTTCGACAACATTGCTGCCATGATGACGCCGCAAGTATCGATATATCTCACGGGTAGTGGGGATTCTGGTAGAAGGTATCTGTAACTGAACATAACTAAAATCAACAAAAAATCGCGCGACGTGAGAAAACGAGGGCGAGATGGTGCCTACTGCTACCGGTGGTTCAAAGGACGTGGGAAGAAGCACATCCAGGATGGCCGACGTGATGGCGTGTTGCCGCTGGTTCCAAGTTCGTAGCGTCGCTCGCAGGTATAGAGCTAGAGCCTTGTTCCGCACATCCGTGAGGTTAAGTCCTCCAGAGTGGTATGGGAGAGTTAAAGTCTCGTATTTGATCTTAAACAACATTCCTTGGCTGACATAGTATCCAAAGGCCGCCATTAATCTGTCAGCGAGACCATGTGGCATTGGCAGTACCTGTGCCAAGTGCGGCAGTCGCGAGGCCAGGTGAACATTAGTGTAGTCCACCCTTTGGAGCAGGTCGTGCGTTCGGAGTGAATTGTTGCGTATGTGCAGTCGGACGTTCTGGAGGAGACGTCGATAGCTCGCCGCCGCTGATTGCCGTAGCGATCGGGTGAACAAGACACCTAAGCATCGCAAGATGTCCACCGTCGTAAACGGACTTCGCAGAGCGTCCAGCCCTCGACCGATGTGCATGATCTTGGTTTTATTCATGTTGACCCTGCTTCCCGCAGGTACCCCGTACGTAGTAAGAAGGGTAACCACCTGACTTACTTCGTTCTCCGACCGGACGAGTATCATCAAGTCGTCGGCATATGCACGACACGTGAAGGAGCTCGCACGGAGTCGGACGCCTGTTAGAGTCCGTCTAAGAGTCTGCATCAATGGTTCGAGCGCAATTGTAAACAGTATCATCGACAAGGGACATCCTTGCCTAACTGAGCTGCGAACAGGAATCGTTCCTACCTCCCTGCCATTGACTCTCACCGTCGAAGAAGCGCCGCGAAGGAGGCGCATGAGGACGGTAATAAAATCCTGTGGTATCGCCATGCGTCGCATGGTCGAGTCAAGGAAATCATGGTTGATCCTGTCAAAGGCACGATCAAAATCCACCGATACGAACGCCGCTCGCATACGACAAGCGTCCGTCAGGGAAATTACGTCACGGTATTCGCCGAGGATAGAATGTATGTTGCTCCGAACCCCTAGACAAGCCTGGTCTGGTGGTATTGTTTTGGATATTACAATCTTGAGCCTTGCCGCCAACATTCGCGCAAAGATCTTATAGTCAGTATTGAGCATCGTGAGCGGTCTAAATTGATGGGCGCTGTCACTCGCTGTCGATTTCGGTATTGGTATAAGCAGTCCCGCCATGAACTGCGACGGAACATCCGTGTCAGGGCTCAATAACTCGTTATACATCAATACCAACTGAGACATCATTAAATCCGCAAATGCGCGGTAAAATTCGAGTGTCAACCCATCTGGCCCAGGGGATTTATGCACCGCACCCTTCGCGAGTGCGCCCCGGATGTCATCTTCCGTTAGGGGTGCCAATAGCACCTCTGCATCCGGACCATCCACCTCCGTTTGCATCTGTCGCAAAATTTCTTCTTCTGTCCGATTGTCCGTCGGCGTCCCAGTGAAAAGGAGGCGGTAATGCTCCAGAAACTCAGCAGTAATGGCCTGTTGTGACGTCAAGGGCCGACCATCGTCATCATGGAGGACTGTGATTAGGGATCGGCGATTACGCGCATGTCCCTTGGACACTTGATGCATGCCAATACGTTCTCCATCGACGTTGTCCAAGCACCGAGCACGGATCGAAAGTCCCTCCAGTCGACGTCTCGTGATTGATAAAATGCAGGCCTGAATGCGATGGACTTCCGCTTGACGTTCGGGCGATGGGGCCCTGGAGGACAGGTCGCGGAGCACCATGTAGTAATAGTCAAGTGTATCTCGGAGCCATTTTGCTTTTTCCTTGCCATACGTTATGAGAGCTCTTCGTATCGCCGGTTTTGCGCACTGCAGCCACCACGAAAGAACCGTACGGTGCAGCGGCAGACGGCGAGTGCAAGTCTGCCATGTTTCTTCGATCCGCTGGCGACATTCGAGATCCACCAATAAGGAGGAATTAAGTTTCCAGGAACTACGACTCCGCCAGACCCGCTGCCGTGGGAGGGTTAACGTGCATAAATACGCAAGGTGATCCGTAAAAGCTGTGGGCCAACGTTCAGCAGCCAACACGTAATCTCTTAGTCCTTCAGAAACGTAAATCCGATCCAGCCTGCTCGCCGAGTGGCTAGTAAAATACGTGTAGCCCTCTCGCTGCCCATGGATCTTTTCCCACGTGTCCATAAGGGCCATGTCCCGGCAGATCGTGTTCAATGCGTGGCAGGAGCTGAAATTAGGAGTTTGATCCTTCGGTGTGAGTACACAGTTAAAATCCCCCCCTACCAAGATGTGGTCATACCTCCCATGGAATAGGGGGGCAATCTCCTCCGAGTAGAATCGTGCACGCGCCTGTCGATTGTCAGATCCGGAGGGTGCATAGATGTTGACGATACGAATGCCGTTCACGGTCATAGCCAAACCCCGAGCCGAAGGAAGGTAATCGAGGTCACACATCGGAATCCCTTCCCGGACTAGTATCGCTGTGCCACGTCCTCCATCTGGAGTCGGCGCTAGATAAGTGTTGTATCCATGCACGTCGGGAAAAGCAGCATTAAAGGTTTCCTGCATCAGCAAAATATCAACGTCTGTGGCGTAAATCATGTCCCGGAGAAGTTGCATCTTTGCAAGCGAACGTGCGGTGTTAATGTTCACTGTGCCCACCTTATATGCTTGGTTCGTTGTCGTTGTCATGCTCGTGTCATGTCATTGAGAACTCCAAGAGCTGTAGTCCACTATTCGTGCTCAGAGGGGTGCCCGCCAACGGGCTGCCCTCCTTTGTTGTCGTTCCGTGGTGTGCATCCTGTAGGTGAGTGGTCATCATTTGGGGGTGGCAATTCCTGTAGGTCTTCGACTGGTTCCGCCCAGTCGCAGTGGGCATCCATCCGAGAAACGTCCTCTGATGTAGTTCGACGTGGCTGCCGGGACATTGGTGTCCCTGACTCCTTCGTCGGCAGCGCTGGGTCAGTTGGTGTCAATGAAGAGGGACCATCTAAAAGGCAGGACATCCGGTCACCATCGGACGGAATCCTGTCAGCGTCCTCTGAAGACACGTGTTCTGTGTCAGACAGTTCTTCGGCTAGGATACCTTCCGTGTCCCCTAGGCTAGGGGGGGACGTGTCACCCGAACTATGGCGACGCTTTTTGCGACGCTTCGGCAATCGCTGTTTGCGTGCCCTGCCCTCTGTTGCCTCACTGTGTTCGTCGGTCGTTCGCTGGTCCGTTGCCGGCGCCACCGTCTGGACATCCACTTCCACGTCTCTTGCTACATGTGAGTTTTCGGAAGGTTCCTCCCTCAACTGTCGTGACATGGGTGCAGAGACATTCTCCGAGTCACCTCCATGCTCCCGTAACTCGGTCTGCTCTTGCATAAACACGTCCTTGTCACGCTCCGAACTTGGCAACACCTCCCGGCGGGCCACCGACACGTACGTCATCGGCAGTTGCGTGGGAACTTCTCGCTGTGACGCTTCTCCACGTGGCAGTTGCACGACGCGGCGTTGTATGCACTCCGAGCGGATATGTCCTTCTCCACCACAGCCAGAACAGGTGCGTGGCTGGCCATCGTAGATCACAATAGCTCGACATCCGCCAATGTATAAATAAGACGGGATATGTTTAGTAAGGACGATCCGCACCTGTCGCACGCCGTTTAGCACAGGATAGGTATTAAAACTAGCCCAGCGTTCAGGCGTATGACTAAGTACCGTTCCATATGGTCGCAGCGATTCAGTAACCATCGATTCTGGCACCTCAAACGGCAACTCAAAGATCCGAATGACCCTCACACCCAATCCTGAAGGAGCTACTGTTACATCGCTGATATGGCCATCAGAGTGTCGAAATTTAAAGCCTCTTTGAGCAGCGGAGAGAGTTCTTTCACACGCAGCGTCATCGGTCATCTTTACGTACATTGTACTGCTTACAATGGACAGGTGTATTCCAATTATGTCTGCAGCAGGTAAACGAACTTCTTCCCTCAAAAAACGCTCTATTTCGAAAGCTTTGGGTCTGGCAAATTCGTTGTCGAACGTAAATTGGAGTGTAGTCTTTCGAAAATTGTGTGCCATGGCGATCGAGTCAGACAACAACACGCGCGAGTACCGGCGGTGTAAACACTTCCTCGTTCACGCGCGCCCGCGGCCGGGACAGCAGGTCCGTGCCGCGCCACTGCCTAAAGCAGACTGACCAACTGAGCTACCGAAGCACGACTCACGGCCGGTACTCACAGCTTTACTTCTGCCAGTATCTCGTCTCCTACCTTCCAAACTTTACAGAAGTTCTCCTGCGAACCTTGCAGAACTGGCACTCCTGAAAGAAAGGATATAGCTGAGACATGGCTTAGCCATAGCCTGGGGGATGTTTCCAGAATGAGATTTTCACTCTGCAGCGGAGTGTGCGCTGATATGAAACTTCCTGGCAGATTAAAACTGTGTGCCCGACCGAGACTCGAACTCGGGACCTTTGCCTTTCGCGGGCAAGTGCTCTACCAACTGAGCTACCGAAGCACGACTCACGGCCGGTACTCACAGCTTTACTTCTGCCAGGTTCGCAGGAGAACTTCTGTAAAGTTTGGAAGGTAGGAGACGAGATACTGGCAGAAGTAAAGCTGTGAGTACCGGGCGTGAGTCGTGCTTCGGTAGCTCAGTTGGTAGAGCACTTGCCCGCGAAAGGCAAAGGTCCCGAGTTCGAGTCTCGATCGGGCACGCAGTTTTAATCTGCCAGGAAGTTTCATATCAGTGCACACTCCGCTGCAGAGCGAAAATCTCATTCTGGAAATATCACCAAGCTTGTTTCGACAAGGCTGCAGAAGTATCATTGGGAAGCCCTTACACTTTCTCGAAACAGTCCAGATCTCTTACCTCGTGGCGTCCATATTTTCGGAGTACTGGAGAAAAAGATTCGTGACCGTTGACTTGCTTCGAGCGAAGAGGAGAACGTCAGGGTGCGTTCATGTTTACGTAGGCAATCGCAAACATTTTTCCATGAAGGCATTGACACTCTTGTTTCGCAGTGGGATAAATGTATTAATAGTGATGGCAGTTACTTTTAAAATAATAAACAGTTCACTCACTTTATTTCCTTCTACCTCGTTTTCATTTCACTGCCACTTATACTCGCAACGTTGAGGAATTCGCAAAATATTTGACTTGTCGTACAGTTAAACAGAGCATGGGCCCATAGCATAGCCTGTGACAGACTGTAAACTTATATAAACCATATGGTTGAGGGGAAAATAAATGAAGTTCTGGAAAAACAGTTATACTGAAACCGATTTGCTAATAATTTGCTCTATTAGAAAAAGCACACCTTCTACATAGTAAAAAGATGTACAATGAAAATCATTGATCAACATCGAACTTCAGACCAATTACGAAAACTAGGTCACTTTACTGGATACATAAAAGAGTTAGACTGATTTATTACCTAATGAGAAGGGTGTTTATTACTTTGTATGAGCATGGATTGCAACAGAATGCATGGACAGCTCGGTCCGCTTGAGCACACTGCTCAACCCAGTCCGCAATGAACAAAAGCGCTGAGGAAGACCATTTGCAAAATTGGGCGGAACGTCGGATAATTTCACATATTGACAATGCGGTCAACGAACCAGAAGAATTTTATTGACAGTGACAACGCAGCGGAAGCACACGATGAACTAAGTTCCGCTTTCAGTCAGAATGTCGAAAAAAAGTAATAGATTTACTGTGAATAACCGCGACTTCTAAAACATAAGTTTGTCCCACATGAATGCAGCCTATTATACTTCCAATGCACCAAAAGTGTTTAGAGACCTGAGCAATAGATTTGCAGCAACGTGACGTGAACACGACACAGTAACCGACGACCGAGTGATAGCGTGGACGCGTGGCCACCTGCCCAGAGAAACGAATCACCACGCCGAAGTTCAATTGCCGTAAAAACGAATCCCCAGGAATTACTTTTCATAATACATATAAATGATCCAGTAGATAATGTCGGAAGTTCCATGAGGCCTTTCGCGAATGATGCTGTTGTACACAGAGAAGCTGCGTCGCTAGAAAGCAGTAGCGAAATGCAGGAAGACCTGCAGAGGACCGACGCTAGGTGCATGGAGTGGAAAGCAAATGTAACGTCCTGCGAATAGATAGACAGAAAGACCCTTTATTGCAAGCGCAGCCAACCTTTTTTACGTACCACCCACATTTCTATCTCCTTTTTGTAGTAAAACTTTCTAAGCGCCTACCGGTTTAATGGTAATAGTGATTTATAAATTAGGGAAGTAACTTTATAAAATTTTAAAGCAAAGTTACAGCAAGTTAAAGCATATGATAATAATTACATACCAATTTATTTATATCAAAATTTTATGAAAACCTAATTAACATGTTTTTAAAATCTACGTCACCTGTCGTCCGCGGTAAAAGGTGGAATACCCACCAATGGGTAGCAGGGACCAGGCTGACTACCACTGCTTTATTGTATAAATACACAATTGCAGAACAATCACTGGAAGCAGTTACTTACAAAAAATATCTAGGAGTGTGCGTACGGTGCGATTTGAAATGGAACGACATCATAAAATTAAACGTGAGTGTGGCGGATGCCGGACAGACTCATTGGAGGAATCCTCAGTAAACGTAGTCCATCAACAAAGGAAATAGCTTACAAAACACTTGTTCGACACATACTTTAATACTGCTCGCCAGTATGCGATTCTCACCAGATAGCAAATAAAGAAGATCCAAAGAAGAGTGCGCGTTTTGTTACCGGTTCATTGAGTTAGCACGAAAGCGTCACAGAAATGAGCAACAAACACCAGTGGCAGACGCTGTAAGAGAGGTGTTCTTCATCACGGTGCGGCTTATTGTTGGAGCTACGAGAGCGTACGTTCCTAGAAGGGGCAACAAATATATTGCTTCCTCCTACATACATCACCGAAAAGACGTCGAAGATTGTATTAGAGAGATTAGAGGCTTACTGACAATCGTTCTTCCCGTGAACTATCGCGACTGGAGCAGGAAAGGGAGGGGGAAGGGGGGGGAGTGTTCGTAGTACACAACGCATCCTGCTACTTTCGAGTCAGAGGAGCTATGCAGGACAGAGCAGCATCAACATCTGCGTATATACGTATGTTTCACTTTGGACATTATAGGACAACGTCATGTTTATGTGTAAATGAAGTGAGTCCACTTCCTCTCCCCAAGCCCTGTTATAACAAACCACAGTGTACCATTCACGTAAGCATGACATTATTAAAAACGTCAAAAGAGAAGTGACTTTGATTTGACTGTCTTGTACTGCCATACAGTACAGATATTCGGGTAACGTAACTCATCCACTTGCTGAGTTGACAGTAAACCAATGGAAACGCTGTTGGCGATCTTTTGACCCGAATTTGTTGTAACAGGCCGTGGTAGTCGCGGGTTGCTTTGCGCGTATGTCGTCGTGAAATAATGCTCCAAGGTATCTGGTAGCACCACTAAGCCGTAGGTGGTCGAAACAGGCTGGGGCTAATCCCACTCCTATGTTTGGGCGACAGACCTGGTGAGACTGCGACAGCTGCTGGAAGACACATCGTATGGTCAGTCCGTTCTGGTGCGTTGGTTACATCGTTACAGTTGCAGAGCAGGAGCACCAGTTTGTCTGCGTATGCTGTACAGAGAAATGTGACGACAGGGCATAGAGTAAGATCGAAAGGGACCAACCTTGACGCACTGATGTAGAAATCTGTTGGGACAGCATGAGAAGCTAGTTGACAAGCTCCTTGGGGGTCGTCCTTGAAAAAGCGCATGACAACGTCTGTGAACTGCCGCTGGTGCTACATATGTTGGAGAACGGACGTCAGGTACACGTGATCCACCTGATCAAAAGCTTAACTAAAATCTAGCGACGCCAGCGCTCCCGGGATGCGGCGTGCCCCCGCCTGAGCTTTTACGTCGCGGTATCGACACAGTGCTGCGTGGATGTTATTGATGCTCCTAGGAAAGCCTGATCTGATGAGATGATGTGAGTGAGGCAGGGTCGGCCATATACTGGTCGTTAACAGTCTGGTAAATATCTTCATAGCAGAGTAGAGGAGTGTCGGCGGGCGGTAATCATGAACTCGAGCGCCACTTGTCGCTTTGTGGTCCGCCATAACCATTCCTTCGACGAAGGCTGCTAGCAGCGGCATTGCGAAGGATATAAGCACCCTACAGGTCCGACCACTTGGTAGCCAGTAAATACTGAGAAGTTTTATAAAACTCCACGGAGAGTCTGTTGGGGCCAGGAGACCTGTTCGGCGCTCTTTTACCTATGGCGTCGATAACTTCTTCTTCTGTAATTTCGTCCAATAATTCAGTTTGCAAGTCCTGTGGAAAAGTGCCATAAACGAATCGCGTAAAATGAGTGATACCCGGCTGATTTCTATGGACATATCCCCATGTATCTAGCAGCTGGAGATCGCTGATATGCGCACCAAATTCGGAGGAGGGTGAATGGCGCGGCAGCTGATCCTTGGGCGGCTGGACGCTGTTGAAATCACACCTTAGCCCCAAGGTGTCGTACCTACCCTGAAAGAGCGGTGCTACTCCTTCCGCGAAGGAGAGCGATCGTTCACGACATCGATTCGTTCCAATCACAATCACATTGTGATTGGCTGTTTCATTCTAACGGTCTGTAAAGTACTATTCAATGCACCCTTTACGTAATTTTATTTATAAATGCTTTTGGACATGGTGGGAAGAAAATTCAGAACATTCAGATATTTTTCAGCATGCTCAAGATGACTGAATTGTGATTGTCTGCTTCATTGTAATGGTCTGTGAAATACTTGTAGAAGTGGAAATATCACAAGTTATATCCTTACGTAATTTTTTAACAAATACTTCTGAACAAAAAAATTAGATGGTTCGGATACTTCTGTGCACATTCAAGATGGTTACATTGTGATTGGCTGTTTAATTTTAACGATCTGTAAAGTACTTTTAGATGTAAAACCACTGCAAGTTACATCTTTGACGCTACTTTTTGCATATATGTAGTGCGACCGGGAATCGGGCGATTTGACAACAGCGTTTCTTTTGGTTTGACAGGAATGAGGAAATCGACACTGCATTCACGTTGTAGAAAACTTTAAAGCATTGTTAGTTACAATGGAGTAGTGGACAGAAACACAGCGTGCTTATATTGTAATGCACGGCAACTGTTACGTGATCCCTCAGAATGAATTTCGAAGAGAGTTGAAGAGTCATAAAAACGATGGTATTCCATTAGCCCATGCCATCAAGACCTGGGTATGAAACTTCCACAATGAATAAGAGAGTCGGCACTGGAGCAACAGAAGGTTCACCCGCGAACATAGCGGCAGCAAGAGAGACCATTGAACTGAATCCACGTCGTTCTGCATACCGTCATTCTGTGGCTCTCGGGTTTTCAGACTGCAGCGTTCAACAGATCCTACAGAAAGATCTTCATTTACACTCCTACAAGATTTAAATTCTCCGTACACTACAAGACCAGGACTATAGAAACAGACTTCAGTTTTGCCTTACACTTCTCCAGTGGATTAATGGAAACCAGAATCTTGCTAACAACTTACTGATGACTGAAGAAGTTCAATTCCATTTGTCATGATATATTAACAAGCAAAATTCTCATTATTGGTCTAATAGAAAATAGCAATAAATCCATGAGAAACCACTCCACAGCTTGAAAGTTACTGTATGATGCGGGACATCTTCTTTTGCAATACCTGATAGGTATTTCTTTGAAGATGAGAGTGAAAGGGAAGTAAATGTGACAGGGAAACGCTGTGTCCACATATTGGAGACCTCCTTGGCTCATGCAATTGCTCATCTGCCTGTGAACCAACACAAGTTCTTCCAACAGGATGGGGCTACCAGTCATACCACACGAAATTCCATGGCACCTGTGCGGCACCTCTTTCCCAGTCTTGTTATTTTAAGACATGGGAATACTTGATGGCTGGTCAGATCCCCCGATCTTTCAGCCTGTGATTTTTTTCTGTGGGGCTACTTGAAATTACAAGTGTTCAGCTCTCCAGCACCAAACCCAGTTCAGGAATTTAAACTTCGAATTCAGGAAGCAACACAAAGAATTCCTGTGGAGATGCTGCAACAGATAACGAGTGATGTCAACAAAAGACTTTCTGAGAGCAGACGGAGGGATGGTGGAAATCTAAAAGATGTAATCTTTGGAAAATAAAGACTTTTCTAAGTTTTTCAGTTTGAAAACTAACTTCTTTTATGTTTACTGTGTGTTCTTGTGAATTTCAAGTAAATAAAGCTAATTGCACACCCCTGACAAAACCTTTAAAATCGCCAGTTTCTATGCAACACACTTACTTTTAAACATTTCCCAAAAAAATTCAGACCCTTTGGCTAATTTTGAGGATAGCCAAGAAGGCTGCTCTGAGGGTACATTGGGATTGGCTGTTTCACCTTAGTGGTCTGTAGAGTACTAGGCTCTGATTCAAGGATTGGGGAGGGGGGGAGGGGAGGGGGTATTACTAATTAAAACTGGGCTGCGTGCGCCATCTCGGATTTTTTCGTCTTTTTTTTTATTTCCCACCATCTCTCATTTGAATTTTTAAATTTCCTGCCTTTCACCATCTTGATGACATCACATCTTCAAGGCCATTTATGACATCATCTATGCACTTGATGGACATGGGATGACCTTTAGCAGACGCTTGGAGGTCAAAGTAATCCGGGTAATAAGAAGATATACTACTCTTGTCTAAATCGTTGTGCCATTATTTTCGATTTTTTTATGACTTCACTAAATCCTAAACGAAACCATCATCCAAAAACAATTTAAGACGACTGAAATCGTTTATACTGATTAAGAACAGCAGAGCGTCTATAATACCTTCTTGTTGAACACCAGATATCACTTCGGTTTCACCTAAATGGCTTCCCATCTATCACTACAAACTGTGTCATTTCTGAACAAGAAAACACGAATTCAGTGGCACTGTTGGTACGATATTCCATAGTCACGCATTTTCGTCAGAAATCCCTGGTTAGCTGTCAAAATCTTTCTAGCTATCGAGAAATATAGGATAAACTTGACATCCTCTGTCAATAGCGCTCATCTGCAGTGTGTTTTTGCCACGTGATCTTGCTTCTACTCATGAAACTACTAAGTTTCACACGGCCCACATTATACAACAGCCCAAAGAGCCTAGTGTAATAAAGACTACATATAACTGCTGCGTTTGTCTTCATTTAGTTACAATTTATTTGACTTGAACTACTCTTTGATTGCAACGAATAAGACAATTGCTTCATGAATTGCCTTAGGAGCTTCCTTTCCGCTAAAAAGTAAAGGAGTCAATATATCTGTTAGGCACACCATCTTTTAACTCCTGTATGTATGACATTACTTCTCAGGATACAAGCTACTCGTACCCTCTTTTCTAAGCAGGACATTTAGGTTGCCAGGGCAATATCAGTAACACTAAGCGTTTTGGCGTGCTGAACAGGAGCTCATGTGATATGCGCTAAAGTGCTTTACTATGGTCAGAAATCATTTATGACATGGGTTTCATTATCCTTTTTACCAGAATCGAGATTGCTGTAGTTGTGGACCTCCTTTCCAAAATCAAGCGAATCTATTGTCATCTTCAAGTAATTATGAAACTGAAATTTTCATTACAAATTCAATAACTTTAGGCAGTACAAAAATTACTGATTTTAGCCTGTAGCTCCAGACTTCAGTCACAGGACCTTTTCCGTAAACTGTCGTTGTTCGAGCCTTTCTGGGAAAGCACCACAGAAAATGCATTTATGTGTCACTATGGCTACCATTTCTGCCAATTTAAAAATAGGTCTCTTCACGACAGTACAAAAAAAAAATAGCTCTGAGCACTATAGCACTTAACTTCTGAGGTCATCAGTCCCCTAGAACTTAGAACTACTTAAACCTAACTAACCTACGGACATCACACACATCCACGCACGAGGGAACCTGTAACGGTCGCGCGGTTCCAGACCGTAGCGCCTAGAACCGCTCGGCCACGATAGTGGATGTCGTTTGCACTCTCTTTATATAAGGCTTGTAAGCTTGTACGGTGCATATTACAAAGCTCCAACTGACGGGTTTTATGCAACCTGCAACGCCTTCAAATACCACGCGCGAGATTTGTATTCTTTTGCTTGCTATGCACAAGCTATTAGTACCACAAAAAAAGTAACAGGATCTTTTTGTGTGAAATTTTATGTAGTTAAATTTTGTGCTGAGATACGTAGATAAGTAGAAAATCGTGGCCCACCAGCGAAAACGTATCCCAGTACAAAATTTAACTTCATAAAATTTCCTACAAAAATGTCTTTTTATTTTTCTGTAGGATCAATAGTTTGCATGTAGTGAGCTACAGAATACGAAAAACTCGTGCATGGATTTGAAGGCATTGTGAGTAGCATAAAACCCATTGGTAGGGCAGCTGAATCACCATGTATAGTGCCTCGACGCGATGTGCCTGACCTGAACGGAAACCATTGACTGTGTTGTTACACCGTTGGCAAACTTCAGACTCCATTTGTAGACTGCGAGAAACACGCATCCTCCTACTGTAGCCTCATTCCGCAATTAATTTAAGATAACACAGTGCTGTTCGTCTCTGTTGCAACTTCCCAGTGCGAAGGGCTCGTTCATATTGTTCCTGTACCGGTGTTTGTGCATCTATGGGATGATGCCACCCGCCATTACAAAAATACAGGCTCAAGGCAACATTTTTCACTTATTTAGTACATGCGTAAAATTTTCATTTGTCTCACTCTCGTAAGAACATTTTAATTCCGTGTAACACTGTACTCTCGTTACCCGGTCGTGATCTAGTTACCAGACTGAACGCGTTTTACAATAGACCGGCTACCCCGTTATGTTACCGTATTGACCCAATTTTTGTGAAAACTGGGGAGGCAGGTAGTTGTGAAATGTTCAGCTAGAGTTATGTAACGTTATATTGTAATGGGGTACTCACAAAAAGAAGTTTCTCGTATGTGTCCTTTAGTTCCAAGTGTCTCCTTTCGCAGATTTCTCTCTCCTGTTTTCTGGCTTCTGCGACTGCAGCTTTTAACTTTACCGCCTCTTCAGCGCGAATAGCTTTTTCCAGTTCTACTAGCTCTCTCCGGTGTCTAGCCAAGATTTCGTTTTCATATTTAAGTAAACATCCTCCACCAACGTCTGAAAATAAGGAAAACATGGTAATTATCTAGCATGCAAGGCGCGAAAGTTGAAACTTAACAGCTGCTTGGTCTAAGGCGCCTTTCACGGTCTGCGCGACTCCCTTCGTCGGAGGTTCGAGTCCTCCCTCGGGCAAGCGTGTCTGTGTTGTCCTTAGCGTAACTTAGTTTAAGTTAGATTAAGTAGTATGTAAGCTTAGGGACCGATGACCTCAGTAGTTTGGTCCTATAAGATCTTACCACAAAAATGAAACTTACATATCTCTTACAGTGGAACCCAGAACAGATTGTTGTGACAAACAGCCCATTTGGTATTATTTGGCCATTAAAATTGCTACACCAAGAAGAAATGCAGATGATAAACGGATATTCGTTGGACAAATATATTATACTAGAACTGACATGTGATTATGTGATTACATTTTCACGAAATTTGGGTGCATAGATCCTGAGAAATCAGTAACCAGAAGCAACCACCTCTGGCCGTAATAACGGCCTTGATACGCCTGGGTATTGAGTCAACAGAGCTTGGATGGCGTTAACAGGTACAGCTGCCCATGCACCTTCAACACGATACCATAGTTCATCAAGAGTAGTGACTGGCGTATTGTGACGAGCCAGTTGCTCGGCCACCATTGACCAGACGTTTTCAATTGGTGAGAGATCTGGAGAATGTGCTGGCCAGCACAGCAGTCGAACATTTTCTGTATCCAGAAAGGCCCCTACAGGACCTGCAACATGCGGTCGTTCATTATCCTGCTGAAATGTAGGGTTTCGCAGGGATCGAATGAAGGGTAGAGCCACGGGTCGTAACACATCTGAAATGTAACGTCCACTGTTCAAAGTGCCGTCAATGCGAACAAGAGGTGACCGAGGCGTGTAACCAGTGCACCCCATACCAACACGCTGGGTAATAGGCCAGTATGGCGATGACGAATACTCGCTTCCAATGTGCGTTCACCGTGATGTCGTCAAACACGGATGCGACCATCATGATGCTGTAAACAGAAACTGGATTCATCCGAAAAAATGGCGTTTTGCCATTCGTGCACCCAGGTTCGTCGTTGAGTACACCATCGCAGGCGCTTCTGTTTGTGATGCAGCGTCAAAGGTAACCGCAGCCATGGTCTCCGAGCTGATAGTCCATGCTGCTGCAAACGTCATTGAACTGTTCGTGCAGATGGTTGTTGTCTTGCAACTGTCTGTTGACTCAGGGATCGAGACGTGACAGCACAATCCGCTACAGCCATGCGGAGAAGATGCCTGTCATCTCGACTGCTAGTGATACGAGGCTGTTTGGATCGAGCACGGCGTTCCCTATTACCCTCCTCAACCCACCGATTCCATATTCTGCTAACAGTCATTGGATCTCGACCAACGCGAGCAGCAATGTCGCGATACGATAAACCGCAATCGCGATAGGCTACAATCCGACCTTTATCAAAGTCGGAAACGTGATGGTACGCATTTCTCCTCCTTGCACGAGGCATCACAACAACATTTCACATGCTGTTTGTGTATGAGAAATCGGATGGGAACTTTCCTCATGTCAGCAACCTTGTGTGAATGCTCTGAAAAGCTAATTATTTGCATATCACAGCATCTTCTTCCTGTCGGTTAAATTTCGCGTCTGTAGCACGTCATCTTCGTGGTGTAGCAATTTTAATGGGCAGTAGTATATATATATATATATATATAAAGTTTTACTTTCTTTTTTCTCCCTCACAGACATATCAGCGACTCATGAACGACGTATTTGACTTAGTACTACACTAGGTTACTATCTAATTTACAGTCGTAACGAGGATCAAGTCCATTTTTTTGGCTAGATTTGGGATTTCTTGGTAGGACGGACACGGCATGTTATCTTGGACGGAGAATCATTGACATTCACCGCCGGAAAAAAAGTAGTACGCCTGGAACGACGACTTCGGTTTCGACCCGATAGCGGCATATACCACTTAGGGGACAGTAGATTTACTGATGATGCTTTCAACGCCACCAACAGATACCGTAGTAGCATAGCTACCAGAGTGCCATCTGTGTCTACGTTTTAATAGTGAATACCCACAGCCAGAAGGTCAGTGTAGTGTAAAATTGTGAAGAAGGAGGCAACAATGCCACGGAGATGCACTCTGTTTCCTACAGCCAAGTGCATGAGTTTGAAAGGAGCCAAAAGGGGTCAAATTGTGGCCTTCCGAGTTCCGGGATAGTTCTTTTGGAGAACTGTCACATAAATTGGACGCGCTGCGTCAGTAGTGCAACGATGCTGGTATCAGTGGTCACATGAACATTCTCGCACCCATAGACGATGTTCTGGACATCCACGCAGCACAGACACCCGCAAGGATCATCGTATTGTAAGGGCAGCAGTAGTATACCGTACAGCTACCACAGCAGAGATAATGGGGCTTGTGAGCCCAGGTGTGAGGCGTGTCAACACGAACTCTTGCACACCAGTTATTAGCAGTGGCACTATAGGTACTGTAATATTAGTAATTTTCGCCTCACAAACATTAATATACGCTCAATAGTAAATGCCTGATGGCCTAAAGTTATCGAACAATTGTAAAGTAAAAGAAATGAACCATCGTTGTTCATATGTTCATATGTGCGTGAAATCTTATGGGACTTAACTGCTAAGGTCATCAGTCCCTAAGCTTACACACCACTTAACCTAAATTATTCTAAGGACAAACACACACACCCATGCCCGAGGGAGGACTCGAACCTCCGCCGGGACCAGCCTCACAGTCCATGACTGCAGCGCTTAAGACCGCTCGGCTAATCCCGCGCGCCAAATGAACCATCGCATAGCAGCGACAGACCCTATTATTCTTTATCTTTGCCGTTCTTGCTCGGTGCCTGTAAATCTCTATGTACATGTATCGATTAATGATATAAAAAAAAGAATTCTGTTGTTTCAAGACAAATGAGGCATTGGGCGCCTCACTTTTTACTGTTTGTATTCCATGAAAGGCGGACGCGGACTTGCTGCGTTCCGCAACGGTATTTTATATTTTACGCGAAAATATTGAGTGAATATGCTAATTGTTATTTTTCCAATAAAAAAACATGTAGTTTCTTGTAATTGATTACGAACAGACAGCTTCACGATGACATTTTGACTGTTATGTATAAAGTATTTAACCACAATGGTCATCTATTGTAATTTAATATGAAAATGCACGTAGAATTAAAAAAAAGTGTGTTAAAGATAAGTGTGCTTATTTTAGTAAATTAACCTCGATGATTTCCATCTCCTCATCTACTTGAATGATAATTATTTTGTGTTAGTTCATCACCAGAAATCACGATCACGCTGATGGGACAAACGCAGCATGAGGCAGAAGGAACATTATCGTCTTCCTATTATTTCTGAACCAAATCTTTTTCTTAAATTGTATAGTGTTGCATTTCTTTTAAAGTCTATAAATCTTCTGATCCCTTAGTGTTGTTCCGGGTATGACTACATCGCGACTATAAAAATGCACAGAAATGATCATGTTTCTTCAGAACGATCCCAAATAAATCAATCTGCTGCTCTTATTCAGGTATTCAATGCTTAACGTATGTTATTATAATAGTGTAATCAACCCCTGATTCTGTTGCCAAGTGGCCCACCAAAATGTTCACTTTTCCGACATTTTTCAAATTTTTCAAAAAAAAATATAAAATAACAATTCTTTTTCTTTTCGCCTCCCAAGAGCAACGCTACAGTACTCACACCTCCAGCCCAGCCCGTCTTCCATTCACGCCACACCATCGACGTGCACGGCTCGACGGGTGCCGTCAGAGGATCACTTTGAAGATGGAATGGCGCGCCGTGGTCTTTAGTGACGAGAGAAGATTCTGTCTGCTCGAAAATGATACTCGTTTGCACGTACGATGTAGATCTGGTGAACGATGCCTTATAGAGTGCATTCGTCCAAGGCCCACTAGCCCCATCACAGACCTTATGGTCAGGGAGATGAAATCTACAACTCTCGTTCACCTTTGGTGTTCTTGGAAGAGTTGCTAACCAGAGCTCGGTACATGCAGAATGTTGTTAGACTCGTTCCTTTGCCTTTCTTGCAGCACGAAGGTGATGTATTTTTCGAGAAGGATAATGCTCGCCCACACACTGCCTGTGAAACACAACGTGCTCTGCAAGACGTGTAGCAACTTCCCTGATCAGCACAGTCTCCAAAATTGTCTCCAGTCGATCACGTGTGCGATATGATGGGACAAGAAGTGACTCATGCAGCTCATCAACCAATAACTCTTACAGAACTACGCGAACATGTCGATTAGGCGAGGCATAATGTCTCCCAGGATAGTAATCGAAATATGTACGATCGACTGGAATGCAGTGTTAGAGCCTGCATTGCCACCTGTGTAAGCTACACCAAGTGCTGATATGGATGTTTCAGCATGGGATGATACCTGACACTCAGAACCGCTTCTGATATTGACCCGTAAATGTAATCATTTCATGCAATCCATAAGCACTGTTGCAAGAATAAATCTTGAGTGAACTGGAAACCTCTAAAAGGGTAAAACTTTTTCCGGAAGTGTACGCAGAAGCAACTTGAGACATGACCCAAACAAGTCTGTTGGGACCATTGTTGTTTGCATTGAATACTATTAATAGACTGCTTCTATAAATGGTTCTTTCGTTCTCAAAGCTCTACACTTTCCAAAAAAATTACGTATACCAATGTGACATGCACGAATAGAACTGTAAATCCACTAAGTCTGCATTTTACACTCGATAAATTTCCTAAGGTGCCCTTCTGGTCAGACAACACACGTCCAAGCGGTAGCCAAGTTCGTTCTGTATTTTATGTAGTATCGTCATGTCAATGGCCATCACAGAAAATATGGTGCGTTCTATGAGCTGTTCCAGCGTTCCTGGCACAGTAATTACGTAAATAACGGCCGCTGATATACCCCAAAGGAGTAAACGGGAAGCCTCTAAAACAGTGTATTAACTTATATGCGATTGAAGTCTTTCTCGGCGTATTCCACTGATGAATTCTTCTCGGGTTATCAGCCGAGTGGTGGCGTTGTCTTGTCGCAACGTTTCAATGAGTTTCGTACCCATCATCTTCTGGCGAATGATGGGTGCGAAACTCATTGAAACGTTGCGACAAGACGCCGCCGCCACTCGGCTGATAACCCGAGGGCCGATCGCTGTGGCCGTGCGGTTCTAGGCGCTTCAGTCCGGAACCGCGAGACTGCTTCGGTCTCAGGTTCGAATCCTGCCTCGCGCATGGATGTGTGTTATGTCCTTAGGTTAGTTGTGTTTAAGTAGTTTTAAGTTCTAGGGGACTGATGACCTCAGATGTTAAGTCCTATAGTGCTCAGAGCCATTTTTTGATAACCCGAGAAGAATTCATCAGTGTATTAACTTTTTTGCGGCAGTGTAAGTAGAAGCAACTTTAAGACATTACCCAAAGACATCTTTTGGAACCGTTTTGTATTGATATGGATTGGGCAGTTGAGAAGGAGAGGGGCAAGGGAATAATAGAGCCACAGCATCTTCACCACTACGACCAATCCAGCGATGCGGGATTTCGTCGTTTAGGTAACGGCGAACGGCAGTGCTCCAATGAGGAGATACCCACAACTTCATGAGGATTTTCAACGCCCCACCCTTTCACAATGTGGCGATTAACCGTTCCAGATAAATGGAAGGTCGGTTCGTCACTGAATATGAGCTTGCAGGCAAAATATTCATTCTCAAGTTCTTCCTGCACTAGGATGCAGAACTGATGGCGCCTGTCGTATTTTCCTGTTTTATTAGTTGCACGAGTTGCAGACGGTACGATCTGAAAAATAACCGCCGTCGCAAAATCTTCCACACAGTTTTCTGGGATATTCCAAATTCGTGGCTCGCGCGAACCGATGATTTTTTTGGTCTGCATACGAAACTTTCCCCTTCTCCAATCTCATGTGGCACACTTGGTCGACCGATACTTTTATGTTTACAGAGACGACTAGTGTCCCAAAATTTGATTCCAGCGCATAACGCTTTCTTTACACGACGGTTCTCTTCCGTAATTCCTTCTGAATGCACACTGCATATTTATAACAGATAAATATCTCGCATATTACAACACACATAACCTCTTTCCTTACATTGTCGCCATTTTGTCGAGGCACTGCACTGGTAACGCAAACTGGTCGGTACAATGCAAAGTCGATGAGTTTACGGTTCTATTCGTGCGTCAATCATATTTGTACATGTAATACTTTGGAAAAAATAGAACTTTGCCAACGAATGAATGACTTATAGTAACGCAAAATAACGAAGAATCCCAATTTCAAGTCGCGGCTTAATTGTGCCCTATTTGTCAATTGCGTTGGGCCGCGTAGTATTACAGTAAGCAGATCTGCTGTTGGACTGAGGAGCTATTGCGAGGCAGAAACCAGAAGACAAGAGTATAGAAAGAGTAAGATGAAGTCATATTTCATAGAAATGTACCCAGAATAACTATTGAGCATGCTCTTAGACTAAAAAACAGCGTTAACTGTACCCTGAAGTTTCTCGCATCTGATGCAATTACACTAAATATTAAAAAGATGTTAATCTGTCTAGTTCATAAGTTTAAACTCGAGCTACATTCTGACTACTCCGTGGATCACTATTTTCATAATTCTTCACTTGTCCTAAAGTAGCCAGTTACGCTTCAGTGCTCACTTTCGTAATAGTGATCATGACCTATGCAAGTTTAGCAGTTCCCTGGAAGTTATACACGGGACTGATAAAGGAATCATGTTCTGGAGGAAATCTGAATTTTTATGTTTTTAATGGGTACCCACTTTTCTGAGAAGGGTCACTCTGTTAGCAGCATTTCATCCAAACTCTCACTGTTGCATAGGCAACTTAAGGCCAATGTTCTTAATGTTCCAGATGAAGTAGTGATTTATGGTGTCTTAAAGCAATGTCCTAGTCATACTCTCAACACCCAAGTTGAAATCAGACATAAGACTACCGCTATGAATAACCGGCCCATTTACCTGTTTGCGCGTTGGTTCCTTCTTCGTCTCCACCCTCCCGACCCCCTCTTCCCAACACACTCCCTCCTACCCCCCCCCCCCTTTCCCTCCCCCTCCCGAAAATCTTCAGGTTTTTTTTACTGTTTTGTACTGCACAGATCTCTCTCCTTTAGTTATTCAAACAGCTTTAACATTTTTAATAGTTTCCCACATTACGCCATTTACCTCTTGCATCTTAGTGCTTATGACGTCATATTATAACACTATTTGTTTATGGCTCATCTTAATTTTTATAATTTTTTGCTTTAAAATTTTCGCATATTGATACTATATTTTCTGTATACTAAAGTAAAATGTAATATACTGGAGATTGAAGTTCTTTGCATTGTATGTGAGTAATACATGTCAAATACTATGTAAATTTTTTATTACGTTAAATAATTTTCTGATGACATTTGTATTTAAAAATATTTGTGTGTATAAACTATTTATGTTGACGTAAATTTGACAACTGTAAGAAATGGACACGCTTAGGAGCAATGTAAGAAATTAGTATTTGTAGAAGCCAGGTTGCTTTTGTTTGAAACAAGTGGCTCTGGGGAGTGAAAAAGGTGGCAAGGGCGAACTGGCGCGCTGCCTAGAGCAAGCGCGGGAAGTAAGTCACACACTCTGTAGGCAGCACGGCCGGAGTGGCCGAGCGGTTCTAAGCGCTACAGTCTGGAACTGCGCGACCGCTACGATCGCAGGTTCGAATCCTGCCTCGGGCATGGATGTGTGTGACGTCCTTAGGTTAGGTTTAAGTAGTTATAAGTTCTAGGGGACTGATGACCTCAGAAGTTAAGTCCCGTAGTGCTCAGAGCCATTTGAACCATTTTGTAGGCAGCAGTGATTGAGGGAACACCCTTGTGGAGCAGGTGGAGCAAGAGAAGCTTTGCCTGAAAATTTGCACAAAATTGCCTCGGATAAGGACTGCAAATGGCTTACGGCATACCTGCGAGTTTTTGGGCTACTGTATGTAAAATTGAATGAGGCCAAGAAGAGAAATTGAGCCCATACAGCAAGATAATTGCAGGCCGTACTGTGGGCAGTGTAGCCGTCATAAGTGTACGCCACACCCAATCCTACAACCACCAAATAAGATTTATTTGTATTTTGCGTTTGTACAGTGTGAACCATTAATTTAAACTGTGTTTTAATAATCATTCTTGAACTTTAAAGAAACTGGTTCACTCTGTTATTTCGTCCTAATCGTACACCTGTATAGGGTTCCTTCCTGGTGTTTGATTAATCCGGGTATCCTGTTTTACAGACTTATGAAGTGCCACGTTAATATAAAGAGGATTTAAATTGTTTTTGTGTAAGTTATGAGAAAGTTTTCTTAACTATTGCAAAGTGTTGTGCTAAAAGTTTGCTTACGTAAAATTCAATCATAGTAAAGCCAACTTACTAGAAACTCTTAAATGACAATAAGAGTTAGTTCAAAGAATAATAGCCTTTGAAAGTGAATTCCAGTAAGAAAGAGTTTTTCTTGAAGTGAAATGTTCAGTATAAAAAGTGTGTGCGTTAATATGTAAGTATTGATTATTGAAAGTGCTTTTCTAAAGGTCCCCTGGCCAAACTTTTTAACTTCCTTAAAGTTATCTAATGGGATTTTTTCTCTTTTAGAAACGTAATGTATAAGGGTGTAGTCCAAAATGTTTAAGTGGAGTAATATTTATTTGAAGAACCAAATTAAACAGTAGCAAGAAAATAGGCGAAATTCATACTTCTGCCTTTCTAATACGTCACTGTTTCATTGCCTAGGTACGCTGGCAACCATTAGTATATGTTTTAAACCACTAAATGAACTTGGAACTGAGTTGTCTTAGCTTCAATATAATATTATTCACACTGCGTTTCTATCTAACCGCTGGGTAAGATCTTAGGAAAAGAATTGAATAGTCAGATTTACTTATCCATTAGACACAACATACCGTCAAATCCTGTAAAATGGGTAACGCTATTGCTTAGCTTTTCCTATTAACAAGACTATCCTCCCATAGTGTACTTTTCCTATAAACAGAACTTCCCTCCCATAGTGTACTTTATTTGAAAATTAAACTAACTTTAGTAAGAGGGTTATACGTGGCAACATAGAGACAGGGTTTTCTGTTATTTTGGTAAAAGCGTACTAAATTACAATAGTAATGGTAGGGTTATAATATCCGCTGAAATACGTGTGCTATCATGATATAATTTTGTAGGTGTATTTAGCAATATATGTAGATACGAATAGAGTTAGTAGCACACATATAATAAATTTAAATGTCATGCATGATGCGGAACTTTTTTACGCATCTAACTGTTTATGACGTCATATCTTCTGAACTGTGATAGATAGGCGTTTCTTACCCCGACAGAGATCGTTGCCTGATAGTAGGGATATGTCTACTAAATTTGGCTGAAATCGGTCCAGTGATTTAGGAGGAGAAGACTAACACACACAAACACACACTAAAATTAAGTACGCAATCTTCTTTTTTATACCCTACTGCAATCGTATAAATTTTGCGAGGGCTTCGTAATCGAGTGTTACGCCAATATCACGATTTAAATGTAAGTACTGGTTATTCCCACATTTTACATTACTTACATTTAGCCACGTTTGGCAAGGATCTTACATTTCTTTTATCCAAGATTCTCACTTCCTGACATAATTTCTCGGTTTATTTCTATTCAGGTCTTCACCTGATGATGTAATTAACGTTATGAAACCGGTCATGTTTTTCAGTTAAAGAAACCTTAGATGCAGTGATGTTTTTTTTTTACTCATCATTTTAACGGATGACCTAATTTCGTTAATAAAGGATAGTCTCACACCATTGTGTATAAGTGCAGGGGGGAGGTGGTCTTCTGATGCATACTACTGGGTTTGATTTCAGGGTTCTGAGTTTTTTGTCAATCTGTATGGTCTGGCTATCCTCTTATGCAGTTTTTATGATCTCAGCTACATAAATACTCCATTAAAAGAGCACAGTGGTCGCTTTTGAGCGTTCATCATGTAGAACTGGTAGCAGGAGGTGATGTATTCCTCCACTGCTGACTTGAATTGTGGCAGTAAGCTGGGGCACTGTGGCAGGCGGTTGTATGGAAACAGCGCCGTGAAGTGGATTGGCATTACTGGCTGCCGTGTGTCACGGCGTAAAACCAGCGGTCATCAAAATGTCATAGCCGTCAGGGACGGGAGACGAACGTCACGCCTTGTCAATGGCATTGATTCCAAACCCGTCAGGAATTACTGTTGTCAGTCAATTCAAGTCCGTCTCAACCAGTTACCGACTGAACATTCCTAAGTGAACTGCATGAAGTGGACCTTCGAAGTCGAGTACGTCGCGAAAGGCCTCTTCTCACAGCGGCACGTAAAGCTGCTTGACTTCAGTCAGCCAAACGACACAGAAATTGGACAGAAGTTGACTATGGCCGTGTAATGTAGAACAAGGAGTTCCGAGTTTGCTTCTTTTCAAAAGGTACAAGACATGGAATGTACCGGCGGACCCATAGGTCTTTTAACCGGCAATTTGTGGATGTTGTAGTTCAGGCCAGAGGTGGTTCTGTTATGTTTTTCTTTTTTTTTTTTTTTGGGAAGGGGAGGGGAGAAGAGGGGGTGTGGAGGGTTCGTACCATGACTTGGACACACTCATTCTGGTTATCATGAACATGAAGTAGGATCCCTATTTCAACATTCTCAGTCATAATGTGTCGTCCTTTCTTCTACATGTTCATGATGTGTACACTCAAGTCTTCCAAGACGACAACAGTCATGCTCACAGGGATGCACACATGAGCTCCTGGTTGGACCAAACACTCAGGAACAATATCACACTTTGACTGTCCCCATAAATCACCCGATCTTAATCCGACAAAAAATGTCTGTGATTGAAGCAACACCCTCACGATTTTGTAACTCCGGGGAATCTAATCATAAATGAAATGCTTCAGCTGAATATGACTAACCTGAAGAAACATTTGGACCCATTTGCTCACCAACTGCTATTTTCGAGGCAACAGACGGTGTTGCACGGTGTTAGCTTCATCTCTCTGGGCACTAATAAATGTTTTGTCTGATGCGTTTATGTTTGTTGGTGTATTGTTTGTCATTTTCATTTTCATTATGATTTAAAGCAAATTGCCGTGCTACTTTATAGCGTATTTCATACATGCACGAACTTTCATGTGCCCCCTTTCAACGTAATGTAATTTTAAACGATGCTACGAAGTCATGTTGTGATATTCTCTTTACTGACATCATCTATGATTTATTATTTTATTATACTGACCATAGTTAAATGTGACGTTAATTAAATTAGATCTGTGTTCTCCTTTCTCTTTTTGTTATTGAATTATAAACAACGCAGAAGTGTTACGTATTCACATGTTTGCATACATGCATGAAGTTTGACTCGTCGTTAATATATGTATACGGTATTTTATTTATTTATTTACAAGTCTAGTTCCACGGCACCTAACTGAGAATCAAATCTCCATGGTAATGAAACGAATCACTACATGAAATTACAAAAGAAAAGGTAACAGCAAATAAAATAAAATGTTCATGACTCCTGTTCAGACAACAAGCTCCTGAATATATATTACAATAGTATAATCAATATTATAACACATGGGTTTCTTAAATTTTTTCCAGGAACTCCTCGATAGAACAGAAGGAGTGAGCCACGAGATTGGATTTCCGCTTAGTTTTATCTGAGGTAAAGCTGCTAATTCTTGGGTATAAACTCGTACTGTTAACACGAACGACGTTAAAGAAAATATATACTGAGAGGCCAAGCTTCTGAACAGAGGTCGACAAGATATTCGTGAACTTAACGCCATACACTACTCGAACTGCCCGTTTCTGAGCAAAAAATATCTACCTCAGAATATAATGTCTTATATCTATGTGAATGAAAATAAGCAAAGTAGACTATTTTTCGTGCGGACTATCACTTATTGCTGCTACTGGTCTAATGATATATATAGAAGCTTTCAGTTTTTTAACATGATCCTGAAAATGGGCTTCCAAGATGGATTACCATGTGTTAGAAACTGTAAAAACTGAATCGTACTGTGTTTTAGTATTAAGTTATTTTCTACACACTAGGAAATTATGTTTTGAAGTGTACTGTTTGCTCGTACATTGCCTGGATTGCATTCAACATCCTTCACTACCATTTAAAGTCATCCGCAAATAGAATTTTTTAGTGGAGGTATGTTCTGTCTATGCAACTAATCGAAGGCAGCTTGTTTATTGCATACGCTTTCGCTTCTTTTATTGGGGAAGCATCTTCAGTGGCCTGTAATACATGTTTCTTTTTATACATACAATAAACACATTATGTGGTAGATACAGAATACTGCTATGTTACATTTTGTCGTGTTTTGTACTTGATTTTTACGTTAGAATCAACTTCTGATTAGGTTAGAATGAACTTTTGATTCTAACCTAAAATACAAGAGCAAAACACGGCAAAATGTAACATAGCAGCAAATTGTATCTACCACATAATACGTTTATTTTATATACACTCCTGGAAATGGAAAAAAGAACACATTGACACCGGTGTGTCAGACCCACCATACTTGCTCCGGACACTGCGAGAGGGCTGTACAAGCAATGATCACACGCACGGCACAGCGGACACACCAGGAACCGCGATGTTGGCCGTCGAATGGCGCTAGCTGCGCAGCATTTGTGCACCGCCGCCGTCAGTGTCAGCCAGTTTGCCGTGGCATACGGAGCTCCATCGCAGTCTTTAACACTGGTAGCATGCCGCGACAGCGTGGACGTGAACCGTATGTGCAGTTGACGGACTTTGAGCGAGGGCGTATAGTGGGCATGCGGGAAGCCGGGTGGACGTACCGCCGAATTGCTCAACACGTGGAGCGTGAGGTCTCCACAGTACATCGATGTTGTCGCCACTGGTCGGCGGAAGGTGCACGTGCCCGTCGACCTGGGACCGGACCGCAGACCATAGGATCCTACGCAGTGCCGTAGGGGACCGCACCGCCACTTCCCAGCAAATTAGGGACACTGTTGCTCCTGGGGTATCGGCGAGGACCATTCGCAACCGTCTCCATGAAGCTGGGCTACGGTCCCGCACACCGTGAGGCCGTCTTCCGCTCACGCCCCAACATCGTGCAGCCCGCCTCCAGTGGTGTCGCGACAGGCGTGAATGGAGGGACGAATGGAGACGTGTCGTCTTCAGCGATGAGAGTCGCTTCTGCCTTGGTGCCAATGATGGTCGTATGCGTGTTTGGCGCCGTGCAGGTGAGCGCCACAATCAGGACTGCATACGACCGAGGCACACAGGGCCAACACCCGGCATCATGGTGTGGGAAGCGATCTCCTACACTGGCCGTACACCACTGGTGATCGTCGAGGGGTCACTGAATAGTGCACGGTACATCCAAACCGTCATCGAACCCATCGTTCTACCATTCCTAGACCGGCAAGGGAACTTGCTGTTCCAACAGGACAAGGCACGTCCGCATGTATCCCGTGCCACCCAACGTGCTCTAGAAGGTGTACGTCAACTACCCTGGCCAGCAAGATCTCCGGATCTGTCCCCCATTGAGCATGTTTGGGACTGGATGAAGCGTCGTCTCACGCGTTCTGCACGTCCAGCACGAACGCTGGTCCAACTGAGGCGCCAGGTGGAAATGGCATGGCAAGCCGTTCCACAGGACTACATCCAGCATCTCTACGATCGTCTCCATGGGAGAATAGCAGCCTGCATTGCTGCGAAAGGTGGATATACACTGTACTAGTGCCGACATTGTGTATGCTCTGTTGCCTGTGTCTATGTGCCTGTGGTTCTGTCAGTGTGATCATGTGATGTATCTGACCCCAGGAATGTGTCAATAAAGTTTCCCCTTCCTGGGACAATGAATTCACGGTGTTCTTATTTCAATTTCCAGGAGTGTATAAAAAGAAACATGTATTACAGGCCACTGAAAATGCTTCCCAAATAAAAGAAGCGAATCGCGTATGACAATAAACAAACTGCCTTCAATTAGTTGCATAGACGGAACATTCCTCCACGAATTTATAGCAACTAAGGGAAAGACAGAAAACAGAAAAAAATACGAGAATGTTTTAGAATCACCTGTATGTTAGAAGGCATATACAGGGTGGCCCACTCAAATGTTTCAGTGCACACATCACTGGAACAACAATTGATAATGAAAAACGACTTTCACGATTATGAATGCAATGTACTGGCTCATGAAATCAGACACTACGAGACATTCTAAGACGTAAGCAAGTTTCAGCTTTGTATAAACTTATATTTTTTAATGTAAACCCCATATTATTTCTTATGCAATGAATGACATGAAAAATCACAAAAAGAATGGCGATGGTTTCATCGCAATACGTCAGTTATACCCCGAGAAATTACAAAGCGAAGTTGACACTTGAAATAAACCAAACGCGCCGCTATTCCAAATCCCGACATGCGAACGTGAACCCCACATTGCTCGTAACTGCGATGTGATTGACGTACTATGATGCGACAAGCGCTACAATGTTTGCTATTTTCACTGTTATTAAGCGGACTGCAAACAATACAGATGTCCTTTTACACAGAGTGAAGTGTGAGGTACGGCTTCACTCGCTAACACCGCTGTGCAGCACGCTACGACACTGATCGAATCACTAGTGTCAGTGCTTTTGGTATTATTGCGGCACATGCAGTGGTAATAAGGGCTTCCAAGTTCTCCATTATGTTGGAATGTGTTGATGCAACACATTTTTCACATGTCCCCATGCAAAAGAGTCCATTGAGGGTCCGGTGACCTCGATGGGAATCTCTGAACAGGACTACCCCGTCCCAGCCATCGGTTGGGGAATTGTTGGTTTAGTGCATTTCTTGCTTCCATGATGAACAGTACACTACCCCTAAAATCATAGCCTTGGCGCAGAACCCGCTGACAGCATTCCACGTGAATCTGAAAGTCATTGCCAAGAAGCCCTTGATGTAGCGACACATGATACAGGTGATATTTATGTCTGTGAAGAATGTGCAGCACGCTTGTTCGAGGAATTCCCACCAGTCTCTCCATTTCACGAGAACTGGCTTGAGGGTTTATTGCAGCGGTCGCCAGAACTGCTACTTCTGCTGCTTCATGTGTTACTGTTTTGTTACGGATCCGCGTTTGTGAAGAAATGCAACCGGTCACGTGAAGACTTGTAACAATGTTCACGAAGGTAGGGTGGGTCAGATGATGTCTATTAGGGTAGTGCGGGGCGTACAGTTGTGCCCCTCATGCACAATTTTGATGAGATTCTTCGTAAAGTAATAAAAACCATTTCCTAATTTGTGGAAATCATGTCGAATGCCCAGAACTGGTGGATAGATAACTTAATTTCACGTTTATAAAACTGGTACCAATTACAGTGTACACCAGACCATTTATTTGTACGTATTTCCACACATATCAAACTGCTTCGTAGTGAGCTATTCCCACACACACCGCCGATAGGGTCCATTCCAGTACATAACTGCAGAGGCGAGATGTTGCACCAGTTTGTGTTACGGGTCAGTGTACACTGACCGGTAGAATTCCGTACTGTGCACGTAAATAAATAAAGCACGCAAGAGAGAAACATTTATGTACATATCAATGTTTGTACCAGAAAATTCTGTTATAATTTTTGGTGATTGTGACAAGAGTCAAAAGTAAACTTATGAGCATCAACCATACCGTGACTACGAGCAATGTGGGGTTCACGCTTGCATCTCGGGATGTGCAATAGTGTCGCATTTTGTTTGTTTTCCAGCGTCAACTTCACTTTCAGTTTCCATTATTTTTGTGATTTTTCATATTATTGATTGTGTAAGAAATAATACGGGATGTCCATTTAAAAAAAAACGTAAGTTTGTTTTGAAAGTAACATTTTATTACGTTTCAGAATGTCTCATAGTATTTACTTTCATGATTTTCGCTACTTGACCATGCCCTAGTCAGACGTCACCTCATTACTGTGGAGAATGATCTTTTGCTGTCTCTTCTTAAAGTATGACAGCAACCACTTGTTAGTTACTCCTCTTATTTCATAATGGTCCGATTTTTGCAATAATATTTTGTGATCAACACAGCCTTAGTTAAATCAAAGAAGATCCCTATGTCCGGTGCTTTTTGTTTAACACGTTGACTGCCACGTGCCTCAGTGGCCACAGAACAGCCTACGGACTGGCGCAGTATGCCTCGCCTGGCGGTGGGACATTCATCACTATATGTCAGACACTCATCCAGTGCCTCACAGAGAGAAGGGAATACAGCATTTTCTGTTTTTAAACCACTTCTAAGCTGAACTATACGTTTGACAGCAAATTATGTGAACTGAAACGATCAGTTACTCTTATGTATAGAGCCTTTTCAATATACACTCCTGGAAATGGAAAAAAGAACACATTGACACCGGTGTGTCAGACCCACCATACTTGCTCCGGACACTGCGAGAGGGCTGTACAAGCAATGATCACACGCACGGCACAGCGGACACACCAGGAACCGCGGTGTTGGCCGTCGAATGGCGCTAGCTGCGCAGCATTTGTGCACCGCCGCCGTCAGTGTCAGCCAGTTTGCCGTGGCATACGGAGCTCCATCGCAGTCTTTAACACTGGTAGCATGCCGCGACAGCGTGGACGTGAACCGTATGTGCAGTTGACGGACTTTGAGCGAGGGCGTATAGTGGGCATGCGGGAAGCCGGGTGGACGTACCGCCGAATTGCTCAACACGTGGAGCGTGAGGTCTCCACAGTACATCGATGTTGTCGCCACTGGTCGGCGGAAGGTGCACGTGCCCGTCGACCTGGGACCGGACCGCAGCGACGCACGGATGCACGCCAAGACCGTAGGATCCTACGCAGTGCCGTAGGGGACCGCACCACCACTTCCCAGCAAATTAGGGGCACTGTTGCTCCTGGGGTATCGGCGAGGACCATTCGCAACCGTCTCCATGAAGCTGGGCTACGGTCCCGCACACCGTTAGGCCGTCTTCCGCTCACGCCCCAACATCGTGCAGCCAGCCTCCAGTGGTGTCGCGACAGGCGTGAATGAAGGGACGAATGGAGACGTGTCGTCTTCAGCGATGAGAGTCGCTTCTGCCTTGGTGCCAATGATGGTCGTATGCGTGTTTGGCGCCGTGCAGGTGAGCGCCACAATCAGGACTGCATACGACCGAGGCACACAGGGCCAACACCCGGCATCATGGTGTGGGGAGCGATCTCCTACACTGGCCGGACACCACTGGTGATCGTCGAGGGGTCACTGAATAGTGCACGGTACATCCAAACCGTCATCGAACCCATCGTTCTACCATTCCTAGACCGGCAAGGGAACTTGCTGTTCCAACAGGACAATGCACGTCCGCATGTATCCCGTGCCACCCAACGTGCTCTAGAAGGTGTACGTCAACTACCCTGGTCAGCAAGATCACCGGATCTGTCCCCCATTGAGCATGTTTGGGACTGGATGAAGCGTCGTCTCACGCGGTCTGCACGTCCAGCACGAACGCTGGTCCAACTGAGGCGCCAGGTGGAAATGGCATGGCAAGCCGTTCCACAGGACTACATCCAGCATCTCTACGATCGTCTCCATGGGAGAATAGCAGCCTGCATTGCTGCGAAAGGTGGATATACACTGTACTAGTGCCGATATTGTGCATGCTCTGTTGCCTGTGTCTATGTGCCTGTGGTTCTGTCAGTGTGATCATGTGATGTATCTGACCCCAGGAATGTGTCAATAAAGTTTCCCCTTCCTGGGACAATGAATTCACGGTGTTCTTATTTCAATTTCCAGGAGTGTATTTTGAAAACATCGGTGACATAGAAATATGTCTAAAATTCTCTACATCAGGGCTTCCCAACCTTTTCAGCCGGCAGACCCCTTCTTCAGTCGAAAATCCATGGCGGGCCCATAGTCAGTCAAGAGCACAGTAACTTTAAATTTCAGAGCGAAACCCATGGGACCTGAAAGCTGTTTAATGCAAGTGCCACGTTCCCAATGAACCCCTCCTCCCCTGAAGTATCAATAGTCTTTGAATCCCACTCTACCCAGACACTTACTAGTGGATTTACTCCCTTTGTTCAACACACTATAGCCTGATTAAAATTACTTTGTAATTGACATTTCATACGTTGGAGCTGCCTTCCTTAAAGGGCAATCAAGGTCACGTCCAAACTGTTCGCTGTTGACAAGCTGCCGCTTGTGCTCTGTTCACTTCCACTGGTTGGTTCAAAATGGTTCAAATGGCTCTGAGCACTATGGGACTTAACTGCTGAGGTCACCAGTCCCCTAGAACTTAGAACTACGTAGACCTAACTAACCTACGAACATCACACACATCCATGCCCGGGGCAGGATTCAAACCTGCGACCGTAGCGGTCGCGCGTTTCCAGACTGAAGCGCCTAGAACCGCTCGGCCATCCCAGCCGGCCCACTGGCTACTGTTGTGTAAGGAGCATGCATATTTCGTAACAGTCGTGTGTGTGTGTGTGTGTGTGTGTGTGTGTGTGTGTGTGTGTGTGTGTGTGTGTGTGTGTGTATGAAATCCGAAGAAAAATGTTCAAATGTATGTGAAGTCTATGGGACTTAACTGCTGACGTCATCAGTCCCTAGTCTTACACACTAAAACCCAAGTTTAACTTCCGCTAAGGACAACACACACACATGCCCGAGGGAGGACTCGAACCTACAGCGGGAGCGGTCGCGCAATCCACGACGACATGGCGCCCTAGACTGCGCGGCCATTCCGCGCGGCTGTGAAGGAAAGAGGCAGACCCATGGTTCGGGATACAAACATATCACGAAAGAAAAGAGGCCAAGGAATTGCCTTCAAAGGACTATTGTGACATCTGTTGTGCAATGTGTGGGAATACATTCATCCGGTTCACATGCGTTTCCAAAACCGAATTTCGTAAGCCGATGTCCCAGTTCCGCTTTTGGTTGGTCAGGTAAACACTTCAAAATCGATTTTGAAAAACTGCTTTTATAAAGCCGTTTTCCAGTTCCACAATCGACTTTCGTTCCCATGTAAACAGATCGGAAGGTCTAGTTATTTTTACGTTTTTGCATGTCTACTGAAGGGCAGCTGTCAGTCCATAGCCGGCAACTAGCCAGCGGCGTTGCAACAGTGTACTGTCAGTTGGTAGCTGGCAACTGGCAGGCGGCGTGGCAACGGTTTAGCCACAGCCGACAACTTCAACTACTACTTGGACACTATATCGTGGCCGTCAGCCTCGACTGTAAACAAATTAGGAAAACAAAAAACAGACTCTCTTATTTCTATATAAGAAGACAAAGCATTTCACAGAACGTGAGACTTTTTTTCTCAAGGGAAACAATTCTGACAGAGGAGGTTTACCTCTTACTGGCCGGCCGATGTGGCCGAGCGGGTCTAGGCGCTTCAGTCTGGAACCGCGCGACCGCTACGGTCGCAGGTTCGACTCCTGCCTCGGGCATGGATGTGTGTGATGTCCTTAGGCTAGTTAGGTTTAAGTAGTTCTAAGTTCTAGGAGACTGATGTCCTCAGATGTTAAGTCCCATAGTGCTCAGAGCCATTTGAACCTTTTAGAAGGTGGCACGTGAAAAGTCCTCATTTGTTTACGCTCGCAGCCAGTTGCCACAATATAGTGTCAGAGTAATTGGAACTGAAGTATAGGCAGGCCATATTTTTAACTGAGAGGACGGAATATATTATAAAGAAAAGAAATAAGCTTTAGAGAAAATTTTAATTTTCGTAACAAAAATATCAATGCCAACAGAATTCAATTAATAATTATTTTGTAATTGATAGAAGACAGAAACAAAATTCCTACAGAGTTATAGTTCAAGTACGTTCACTGAGCATCTACGAAGAAAAATGCTTTCGTCTTTACTATAGCTGAGTCTGTAGGAATAATAATGGAATCCTAATGTGATGGTTGAGGGTGCTTCTGCTGACACAATTTTGAAAAGTTGGGTTCAGTTCTTGACAACTGGAGACGGATGTCTGCTTCCGCATCTAGACAGCTTCGGGACTTAGTTTTGTGGACAGCATAGATCGAGAATCCAGATTCACACATGTATGTTGTGGCAAACGGAAGACGTACACGTTTTGCCTTTCCAACAAGGGGGTAGTATTTCTTGCTATCCAAACGGATCCAAAAGTGTGAGTAACCGTCAATGTGAAAACTTGATTTCAAGGTAGGGTTTGTGGCAATTTCTATCAACAACTCACATTCATTTGATGATAGAATGTTCGGCTTTTTTGATACAGTGAATGGGTTGACCACCCATTCGTATTTCTGCAGCTTCTCATCTTCAGCTGTTGGGAAATAATGCTCCAACAATGACATCAAGCTTCGGGGATGTTCCAGGATTTGATGAAACAAATTCTTCCCAAGCGCCAATGTTTTGTTTTTTCAAAAACTCCTTGAGAAGAGGAAAACAGTCGACCTCGCCCTCCTCGACATTCTCTGCACAAAAATTGATTTTCCTCTTGAATGCTCGAACTTTGTCGATGCCAGTGACCTTTGTTTCACTTTGCGCTTGGAGTGAAATACGAATTTCGTTCATTTTGGAGAAAATATCTGACAAATAGGCAAGTATACACTGCCAATTTTCATCATTAATAAGGTCTGCTAATTTGGTGTTATGCTCCAAAAGGTAAGCTAAGACTTCCAATCTTAATTCGAACAACCAAGAGAGTGCATTCCCACGTGAGAGCCACCTCACTTCTGTGTGGAGAAGCAGGGAACGATGAAGGCTTCCCATATCTTCACACAGTATTGTGAAAAGCCTTGACTTTAACGCCCTTGATTTTTTGTAGTTAATGATTTGACTAGATTCGTCTAAAACTTTCTTGAACGAAACAGGCATTTGTTTCATAGCTAAAGCGTATCTGTGGAGAGCACAATGACTACTGCTTCAATTTTTGGCGTTTTCTTTTATTTTCGTTATTGCTCCGACTGTAGGACTCGTCATAGCTTTTGCACCATCTGTGCACACATCTATGCAATTAGACCATGAAACTTCGTTAGTCCTTAAAAAAAATCATCCAACAGACGGAATATTTCAGCACCTGTGTGTTGGCAGGTAATGGTCTGCGCAATAAGAGGTCCTCCTCAAAACATCTAGAATATTCATAACGGACAAAAGCCAATAAAATCGCTAATCCTGCAACATCAGTGGATTCATCTATCTGCAAAGAAAATGAATTATGTTGGATGCGAGAAAGAAGAATGTCTTTCACATCATTTGACATGTCAACAATGCGTCTCTTGACAGTATTGATTGATAATGGCACCGAAGATACAAGCTTTACTGCCTTTTCGTGTAGCATGAAAGAAATAATATCATTAACCCACAGCTTTGTGAGATTTTCTGCAATGGTATGAGCTTTACCCGTTTTTGCCACTCGATAACTAACCAAGAAAGAATCTTTTAATGAATTGTCATTAATTGTTTTTGCATGAGTTTTCATGCAATGCCAAGAAGCAGCTAGTTTAGCACTCTTCCTTTTGAAAAAAATCGATGTCTTTAGCCTGGAAAGCCGGGTGAGTACCTTCAAAATGGCGGCGCAAACTAACTGGAACCATTGAACTGTTCGGAAGGATTCGCGCACAAATTACGCACTGAGCTTTACCCTCCTTTGTCTCCATAAAGCCCATTTCTAAATAGCTTTCGTTGTACTTACGCTTCTTGGTTATTCCACTTCCACAGGATATAGCAACCAATGGAGTACTTGCAGCGTTTTCACATAATAAATCCGGCTGTGGAGCTTCTTGTGATTGTTCTTCCTTTGGTCGTCCTCCCTCCTCATTCATTTCTACTGGAAACTTCCCTTGTTGTGAAGGCGATGGAGAAACTGCACGCTTCTTCAGTGATCCTGACTTCAGCCCCCGATCCATGTTAGAAGTAATAAACTGGTCAAAAATCGACTTATAAAATAGGTAGTGCACTGACAAAGCAAGTTTAACATTTAATGATGCCTGGGACCGCATACGTACCAGCGAGCGCTGTGATTGGTCGACAAAGCTCGCTCCGCGCATGCGTAAAAGGTTTCAGCGTATCTAGCGCCGTGAACCGGCGCACAAACGACCACCGTATTGTTGCGAACAGAGAAGCCGCATTCTCCGGCACTAGACTGTGTATGCGTTCTCACTTCTGGAACCGCAAAGGCTGCTTGGGAATACGACCTGAAGTAAAAGTACAAGTTTTTCACACGAAATAAAAAAATAGTGATGAATTTGATTTTCACATTTTTATTCAATAATCTTACTCATTATTTTCCGCGATTTGGTGAAAGTGGCCGCGGATCCTCTAGAAAGAGCCGGCGGACCCCTAAGGGGTCTGCGGACCACACGTTGGGAAGCCCTGGTTTACGCCATTTGCCAAAGAATGTTACAGTGTTGTTTTGATTTGTGAGAATGCTTCATTTTAATGTTTTATTCTACAGATGATTGTACTGAGCTATATGCACAGGTAGTTTTGTAGATAGTGGATGGTAGCTTGTCATAGTAACTAGTTAGTTACTCGAGTACGTGTTGACCAACGTTTAGCTATGTGCTATGAAGGTGATGTTAATTCAGTCTGCCAGCCAGAGTGGCCGAACGGTTCTAGGCGCTTCAGTCTGGAACCGCGCGACCGCTACGGTCGCAGGTTCAAATCCTGCCACGGGCATGGATGTGTGTGATGTTCTTAGGTTAGTTAGGTTTAAGTAGTTCTAAGTTCTAGGCGACTGATGACCTCAGATGTTAAGTCCCATAGTGCACAGAGCCATTTGAACCATTTTTAATGCAGTCTGAGAGTTCTCTTAGCGTCTTATGGTTAGCTGCAGAAGTTATATTTATTGTCAAAAGGCCTTATATTGTACTTATTATTGTTGTTGCCCTATCCCGTTCGTTGGAGCAACGTTCGTTTTAGTTTTGTTGCACTGAATTCTGTTTCTTTGAGGCAAAGGTATTTTAATTGCTATTCTCTCGTTTGAGGACTGCTTTCAGGAACTATTTCGGACTGAAAATCAAGTTCTGTTTGAATGTCATCCTTCTGCCGGCCGCGGTGGTCTAGCGGTTCTAGGCGCTCAGTTCGGAACCGCGGCACTGCTACGGTCGCAGGTTCGAATCCTGCCTCGGGCATGGATGTGTGTGATGTCCTTAGGTTAGTTAGGTTTAAATAGTTCTAAGTTCTAGGGGACTGATGACCACAGATGTTAAGTCCCATAGTGCTCAGAGCCATTTTTTGTCATCCTTCTGTTGTCGGGAAGTTTTATGTTCAGTAAGTCAGTTGTTAAACTGAGCCCACACGAGCACATCCCTTAGTCTGAACGCCACTCAACATAAATCTGACACTACATTTGGTAGCAGGGAGTGATTGTGCGTTGTGGCAACATGAGGGTGTAGCCTGATAGCATTAGAATATAGATAGATTATGTCTTGTTTTTCTGTGTGCAGTGTCAGTCATCGCTGCTAGAGACACGCTGGGCATGGTCTGGCTTCACAAGGAGGAACTCCCTTACTATGTATCAAGCACAATAGCAGAGTTATCCCAGCAGCTTCGACGTGTCATGGGTGATCCGTTGCAGTTGACACTGACCTGAGTAGCCGAATTAACACTATTTGATCGGCTCTCTCGAACTTTGAATTCATAATGCAATTCCTGGAATGTGAATCACCTTTGCGAAGTCAGGTGCATAGGTTACAAGCGAGGGTACATGTTATAGGAATAGAATTAATGACTTGTTTGGAGTATGAGACTAGGCGTATGTTGGATAAATTACAAGAAAGGATGGCAAAGATAGAAGTAATAACTAGTGATTTGTTTACAGCAGTTTCTGTGCAAAGGTAATGGGATGGATATAAACGTAATAGCGGGACATGAAGGACGCAACAGGATAAGTTGGAGCTGAAAGAAAGGAAGGATAAGTCATAGAACACGCGGGTTGCTAGGATTGCCCATTTGTTTGCAGCTCGATAAATTCAGTACCAGATACTGAGAAGTGTTCGTACAGTGTGGTATTATTGCTACAACAGAAGGAAGTGTTTGCATTAAGGGATGTGCAACTTTAGCAGTTGACGTATCCTCTTAGCTTGTCAAGCAGGATAGCAAGGGCCATAGCTGAATGAGATACTAGAGCAAATTCTCACCAATGATTATGTAAGAGAGTAGTTCCCATGAGGGCAATGTGCAAATTTATTGATTTGAATTAAGAATGAGAACAGGGAATAAACGAGCTGTTTGGAGATTAACTTTTAAGGTATGCATTTCGGAGAACATGTTTACTGACATTTTTTCTCGTTTTGGTCCATTCTATTACTTCCCAAAATGTGGAAAGCAAAGAGCTTGCAGTAGAAGAGATTTGCTTCACAGTATCGAAGATGAAAAATTGTTCGTAGCTCTTAAGGCATGCTTTTTCGACCCTGTGTTTACTGAGACTTTTTGCTTCTAGTATCGTGTACTTTTAACTGTATGCGTTTACCCGCAGTAATTATGATAGATCCTGTATAATTTTTTTGATTCATCTTTTTATCCATACCTGGTATATGCTGTTAGTATCTTACTTGCATCACTTGAAATTAACCCAAAGGTTATTCATGACACATAAAAATAATATAATTTGTAGCCCAGAGAAATAGATGCCTTCATTCAAATTGTTATATTCATTTCCATCTTACATAAATTCGAGAGTACTGTGTTTATAAATTTTATATAACTTACCACATTTGGAGGTAATTGTAACATAACATTATAAAAATCGCCAGTGAAAAATAATAGCAAGACATAATAAAGTTAACTATAATTTGAGAACAACGGTGGTTAAACAAAGAAAAAAAACATAAATAATGTCCAAGAAGCTTACCTAGTATGCCAACATGTGTCACTGCCCTGCTGGTTAATGGAGCGTTGAGAGCAAACTGTCTGACCGAAGCCGCACTTTCAGCCAACGTCAGACATGTATGCGGGCCTTCCCCCGGCGGAACAAGAGCGAGGTACTGTTGCCCAGTATAGTCCAGAGTACCAAAGAACGTTTTGGCCAACTGGGAGCCAAGATGATACCTAACTTCCGATTCTTTTGGAACATCTTTATTTTTCAATAGTTCTCTCCTTATTGCGTTCTTTACTTCTTGATTTACTGAAACGAAAAAAGTTCATTCACATATGTAAATAGCTGCACATGGTGTTAATATAAAATGCCTATCAATTCCAGTTTTGTGCATCATCAGTCAGAAGACAGGTGATTGATTACCAGTAGTATAACAGAAAAAAAAAGAAATTGCAAGGATTATCGCTAAAGATTTGACATCTGATGGAACGTATCAAAGATTGACAGTCGAATTTGACAAGTAAGTATATTCACTAGTATTTTACAATAATTTAAAACTTAGCAAATTGTATGTAATGTGCTGTTAATGATATCACTTTTAGCTATTTACTAATTCCATGAAAACAGACGGGTTATTTATTGCTACCAATACCAACTCTCCTGCAGAAAGTAGAAGTATTTTTGATCTATTTACATATTCAGTTTTAAAAGGAACTAGAAAATTTTCTTCTAATGATATCAGCAATAATTCTATTTCGTATTAGGCTGGACTGTTTTCTTTTGTGTGTCAATTTCAGCCGCTATGACGCTCGTAAATGAAAGCTGAGCTTAATCTAATACGTTCACATTAAAAACCCTTTCCATAAATCTCCTGAATTCTCGTTTCTGGTACCACAAATAGCTGCTAGCGCAGCATGAAATATTGTAAACCGGAGGTTGTTTTGGCCTTGAGGGTACCGTAGTACAAGCGCCAGTTTCTATACAGCGAGACTGTAGGTCTATACTTCGTCACAGATTGGACTTAACATCTCTTTTGCGTGTGGTCAAAGAGCTATGTGGACCAAATGGCCATGCTCAGGGCACGAAATTCTAGGAAATTACATTAAGGTAGCAGTGAATTCTGAGTTTGTATTCTGTAACATCCTAGGTAGATCCGACAAGACTAATTTTTGGTGAAATTTGGAAGTAGGACCTCTAATAACTCATTAACGTGTTTCTTAAATCACTGTTGTACATCTCCTGCTTTGCAGTACTGGCTGTTGTGTTGCTGAAGTATACTACGTTCAGTGGCGGAGGATTCAACCATAAAGAAATATAAGTGCTCAACAATAACTTTGTCCTAGTTTGTTGATACTTTCTGTGGTTCACATAAGTCTATACGTGGTATTGTAAACGTCCTGCGGTAAAAATTAGGAAGACTGAGTACGCAGTCCTATCCATAAATGAAGTGATCGTCGATATCATAAAACATGAGCAGAGGCGATGTAGTGTTACTTGACACAATACGGAACAAGTTATAAGAGAAAACTGGCAGTAGACAATGAATGTCTCTTATCATGTGTGTGATGTCCCCACGATTATGGCATGCGGAACATCTGTATGGGACGTGATATTCTCGCATGTCAATACAAAGCACACAGTGGTTCTCCACACAATAGATGAGGCTGCCCGTCATGGCTTGTGGTAAGGCCCCTTATCGACACACAAGCGTTTTTCAAAGGTCAGTAACTTAACGTGATGCCACTGATACGCCTGCAATTCTTTGGCCTCCACTGTCCTGTGCTTGTACAGTAGGTTATGAGGATCTAAAGAACTGTTTAATGGAAGTCAGAAAATCTTCTTTGCGAAGTAGTAATCTGGGTAATCGTCGTTGGGAAGAGCGAGAATTTTTAGCCGTTTACCTGTCGAGAACATAATTTTAAAGCCTCCCGTACATTATCGCACCAGGTTGCAATAAACTTACAGTTTTAATTAAAACAAGTATTTATTAACAGATTCCTTTTTCATTATTAAAAAAACGTTAATGAACAAACTGTGGTAATGCACATGATTAGAACTGAGAAAACTACTCCGTTTACACCGTGTTAAACTTCTTAATTATGTACTTTATTCCTAAAGCAAAGGAAAAGAACAGTATTAATCTGGTGTAAAAGACAGACAACAACATTTTATTCAAATCTGTGAGAGAACTACTGTAACAATACGGACCTTCCCAGGATAGCCACATGTTGAGACGCACGTAAGGTGACAAAAAAGCAGCTGACAAATTCGGGGCCCTTCGTTAATGAACAACTCTCCTGTGTATCCATAAATTTCCAATTGGTTTTATTTTGAGTTACTTGAGAATTCAGTCATTGTTTAAATCATTCATTAAGGGGGCTTCAATAAGTAATACAGTACTTCTTTCTGAAGGTAACTTGATTTTATTCAGGATTCCAATATCCCATATTATTCCCCACTCTTCTGGCTACAAAACCATATTTTCAATGCTATCTCCTTTCAATACAACGGGCTTACGCCACCTTAATGAAAGGGCCTGTATGCCCTCACGGTACGTCGGAGGCAACATCTTGCTGCATCAATAACGTCCTCATTATCCAAGTACTGTTTCTCCCAGAGCGCATTCTTCATGTGGCCAAACAGACGGAAGTGGGAAGGTGCGAGATTTGGACTTTAGGGTGAATGAGGAGCAACAATTCAGTGAAGTTTTCTGGACTCTCTGGTGCGCAGATTTGTGTGTGCCTTGCGTTGTCATAGAGAAGAAGTTCGTTTGCATTACTGTGGCGATGAACACGCTGAACCCGTTTCTTCAATTTCCTGAGGGTGGCACAATACACTTCCGAGTTGATCGTTGTTCCACGAGGGAGAGCATCAAACAGAATAACCCATTCAGAGTCTTTACGGGCTGCGCGTGTGGCTTTGAGCTTTTTCTTCGGAGAAGAGATCGTGTGGTGCCACTCCATGGATTGCCGTTTTGTTTCCGGTTCAAAGTGATGAACATATTTTTCATCGCCTGTGACGATTTTCGACAGAAAATTGTCACGATCAGCCTCATAAAGCGAAAGCAGTTCCGCACGAACTGTTCTTCGTTGCTCTTTATGGTCTTCTGTCAAGCGGCGAGAAACAGAGCGGACACACACCTTTGAGTACCTCAACTGGCGGACGAGTGTGGCAACACAAACAGTAGAGACATCCAGCTGAGCACCGAGGTGTTTGATTGTGATCTGTCGACCACCTCGAATGAGAGTGGCCACACGTTGCAACATTGCAGGAGTCACAGCTGTGTGCGGCCGGATGGAACGTGGTAGATAGGACACGATTGCGCGACCTTGTTGCGGTAATGGCAGAAGCTTCGCCAACGACTCCCTGTTGTTCTCTTGCTGTTGTCCACTGCCAGGTCTACGTAGACATTCTGTAAGAGCCTATTAACATCTGCGAGTCTCGTTTTCCGCCAAAAGAAACTCAATGACCGCTCTCTGCTTGGAACGCACCACCGTTACTGATGGCATTTTGAAGATTACGTAAAGCACCGCCACTAGTTGGAACTACAGCGGCTAAAGCGAGAATATTCCACGATGTCCCATACCAAATTCCGCATTTTTTCAACCGACATTGGCCAGGAAAAAAATGTGTTGCATTACTTATTGAACGTCCCTCGTAAAATAAACTTCATGATAATGATACCTAACATACTGAGGGAACTGTAAACTGAAACCAGATTTCTGCTGCTGTCGTTTGAGAGGAGTTAATAATTTACTTAGAATCGCTGCAATGGTTACAAACTACACAAGTTTTAAATGGGCGTTTTCTTCCTTGTGAGAGGGGGTGGGGGGGTGAGGTGGGGGGGCATGGAGATACAGTGAAAATTGCCTTTCTGATGGTTGCGACAGCGCCAGTATAGGAAAACTCTATGGGGAAAATGGGCATTGTCAGTTACTGTGTCTCGGCAGATAGGCTCCGGTCTCTTGGCATCCCACGTAGTTGAAAACAGCTCTATTTCCTGAAGGCAGAAGACTGTCAGAGTGTGGCGTCAACGAGGCCATAAAAGGTCTAACCGCCCCATTCAATTTGAGCTTCGAGACGGAGCGGCTGCTGCAGCCATCGTCACAGTCGCGGCAGCGTCTGGCGTAGGCATTTGCCGCAATGCAGGTGCACCAGTTTAGCTGTTCATTATTTTGATCAGCAATCTCTTTCGAGTGCGCAAACCGTTTCGTTCACTTTGCTAGCGCTATTACTGCGCCCTGAATTGTAAACCGATGGTGCTAGTCTTGTGGTAACATTCGCAGAAATGTCCCTCTTCGTCACATTGATCTGCCTCTCTCTCCGATGTGCTCGTAGTTCTGTGTACCTATCTATGGTTTAAGTACATGATCTTTGTCGTTTGTCATTGTGTAACATCAGCAAAGACTGCCCTCAGCTTAACATAGTGTTTTGCTCGACTATGATTTCATAATACCACTCTAAGACAAAAACACGTCGCACTACGAAGAGATTATCCGAATGGGACGGAAATCACTAGATATGATGTATGGTTGCAGTCAAACAAATGATTACACTTACAGAAAAACTGGAGGATCTGTCACGAGAGTGAGCTTCACATATTGAGCACATCAGTAACGCGTTGGTCCACCTCTGGCCATTATGCAAGCAGTTATTCGGTTTGGCATTGATTGATAGAGTTGCCAAATTATGTCCAACTGGCGCTTTAGATCGTCAAAATACCGGGCTGGTTGGAGGGCCCTGCCCATAATACTCCAGATGTTCTCAGTTGGTGAGAGATCCGGCGGCCTTACTGACCAAGGTAGGGTTTGGCAAGCAAGAATAAAAGAAGTAGAAACTCTCGCCGTGTGCGGGCGGGCATTATCTTGCTGAAATGTAGGCACAGGATGGCTTGCCTTGAAGCGCAACAAATTAGCACGTAGAATATCGTCGATGTACCGTTGTGCTGTAAGAGTGCCGCCGATTAATAATCAAGGGAGTCCTGCTATGATAAGGAGTGCCACCACATACCATCACTCTTGTGTGTCGAGCCGGAGGGCGGGTGACTGTCAGGTTGATATCGCACCGTTGTTCGGGGCGTCTCCGGACACGTCTTCGGCCTGGAATCTCATTGAATGGAACAGAACTGTCTTCAGTGGTGAGCCCCGATTCGAACTGAGCTCCGAAAACCAGCGGAGATGTGTCTGGACACGACCCAGACAGCGATGGGGTACCAAAGTGACTGTCACACGCCATACAGCGCGACAAAGAGGAGTGATGGTATGGAATGCCATTTCTTTTCATAGCAAGATCCCTTTGGTTGTACAGCGGTACGTCGACGGTATTCTGCGCCCCGTTTTGTTGCCCTTGAAGGCAAGCCATCTTATGCTTACCTTTCAGCAAGATGATGCCACATACGGCGAATGTTTCTATTGCTTGTCTTCGTCCTTGCCAAACTCTACCTTCGTCAGCAAGGCCGCCGAATCTCTCCCCAGTTGAGAACGTCTAGGGTATTATGGGTAGGGGCCTCCAACCTGTTCGGGATTTTGACGATCTAAAACGTTAATTGGACAGTGGCACGATATCCCTCAGAAGGACATCCAAAACTCTATCAATCAATGCCAAGCCGAATAACTGCTTTCTTAAGGACTGTAAGAAGGCTGTTTAGGTTTTTATATTGGTAACGCCACGTAGCGCTCTGTATGAAAATCACTGGCTGTGCTGTGTGCAGTCTGTGGCAGGTTTGCATTGTTGGAGTATTTGCTATTGTAGTGTTGGGCAGTTGGATGTGAACAGCGCGTAGCGTTGCGCAGTTGGAGGTGAGCCGCCAGCCAGGAGTCGGAACTCTGTCCGCAATTCCCACTCCAGTGACGTGATGTCCCCACCACCATCCACCTCCCACCTTCCGTCCGCAGCTCGTGGTCTAGTGGCTAGCGTTGCTGCCTCTGAATCGCGGGGTCCCGGGTTCGATTCCCGACCGGGTTGGGGATTTTCTCTGCCCGGGGACTGGGCGTTTGTGTTGTCCTCATCATTCATCATCATCATCATCATCATATTTCGTGACAGTATCTAGATTGGACTGCGTAAAAAACAAATTGGATTGTGTAAAAATTGGGACTTTGTACGAGCACTGATGACTGCGCAGTTGAGCGCCCCACAAACCAAACATCATCCCCCCACCTCCCGGTATAGCGAGTGGCTGGCCTCCTCACAGCTCCTCTCGTGCGAGAAATGAGCAGAATAACGAAATGCATGCATCCTACTCCCGATCATGTACATGCCAGTACATAGCATCTGATTACCTGCTTTGCATGACAGTGTAATACAGTAGAAAAATGACATTCATTTGGATGACTACAAATTCAGATTTAAGAAATACAAGATAAACGGGTATGAGGCCCTTAATAAG
Source organism: Schistocerca serialis cubense (assembly GCF_023864345.2). NCBI lineage: Eukaryota > Metazoa > Arthropoda > Insecta > Orthoptera > Acrididae > Schistocerca > Schistocerca serialis. The sequence goes on along the minus strand of NC_064641.1, from coordinate 558,725,327 downwards.
TGTATGAAGAGGCCAGAGGGCCTGCCGCCTTGCAACTTCTACTGCAGAAACTGGCTTCTTAATTTTCATTTCTGATGGGAGGAGTCATGCTAAAGAAGGAGTATAGTAGTAGCTGCACTGTGATAACAACTCTGTCTCATGTTTTTAACACGTTCGCTGCCATCGGCGCACCAGCGCGCCCGGCCGATACTGGTGGACGCGTTTACAAATGAAATGGTTGAGGTTGAAAACAAAAGAAAGGAGAAGAAATCTAAGCCCTTGGCCATTGTGAACTACAATAAACTTACGTCGGAAGTTGATCGGCACGATCAGATGTTATCATATTACCTCTCGCAACGAAAAACCATACGCTGGTACAAGAAACTTTTTATCCACGTTATGGAAACGATGCTGACAAACGCACGTACCCTACAAAATAAATATTCCGGCACAAAAAGGCCCCTCCAAGAATTTAGACTCAGTATTATAAGAGCACTATTGCCATAAAAGCACGTAGAACGACTAGTCAGAAATCCCCAACATGTTGTGGTAAAACGAGAATAAACTGCAAAATCAAAAACACCGAGAAAAAAGTGCAGATCATGTCAGCTGAGGGCAAAGAACAGACACGATTTACGAGTGCCCAGATTGCCCAAATAAAGCAGGGTATTGTTTGAACTGTTGTGTTATTCACCACCTCTAAATGCAAATAGCACTTTCGTTGTTCTTTCATTTTTCGACAGTTATGTGTAGGTAAAATTCTTGAACTTTGCATTTATTTTATTTGTTTGAGTGTAATCGGTAAAATTCTTGATTGTATCTTTTCTGAGATTTGACATACATTGTATTTCAGAAGTTTCTTCAAGATACTGTGTTAGTTTTTGAACGCTGTTTCTACTACATTTTTTGTTCAATAAATATGTCGTTTGTCAGTAAGATGATTCGTTTTATTTCTGAATATAAAATAAAAATGTAGTGTTCTAAACTGTCACATGTTTCAGGAAAAATATACGAGACGCACTGGCGCGTCCATGGCCACCCGCTACAGAATGTGGCCTGACATGCCACTAACGCCTTAGTGCGCCCCAATAATTATTTGATTCACGAGAGTAAATTTTATCTTTTACTTATAAAATAAATACATTTTATATTACTTTTAGCAATAGAGTTTGAGATTCTATTAAAAAAATAATTGGTTACGTTGCAACGCAAGGCCAATTAAGTGGCAGCGAACGTGTTAATAACATTGTTACAGGTTTTGTTGATAAATCGTTTTAGGCTGCATCTACGTTTCAAAGTAATCACAACTTCATAGATACTATGGTGCTTCTCTGGAATTTCCTTTAAGTACTTCTTTCTGAATTGATTCAGTCATAGTCGGATTTTCCATAGCTTATCATTTGCTTTCGTTTCCACAAACAATGTTCAAAGTGGAGAAAGCTCAATAATTTTTCGAACCCATTTAGTACCATTATATCACAGCCCAGGGGGTGGGCTGTGAAGGTCTCCCATAGCAATCAATGGTAGACATTTGAGCAAGCCCCATTCTTAGGTGCACACCGAACGTTTTTTTAAGTTCTGGCGTTTTTCTACACTACACGAATCTGATGGATCTCCAAGTATATCATCCGTAACCAGAATTTTGAAATATTCCAATGGACTTATCAATTGAGTAATAGCTGCTATGTAATACGTTACAAATGATGCAAAGACAGGATCTAAATCTCATTTGTTCCTCTTTAGATGACCACACTTCTCTGTAACATTGCCATCTACTTGTATGGCCTCTACGACTTCTTCAACTAAACTAACTTCAGTATCGTTTTTAGTATAGAAAGGAATATTAGGATAAACTTATCCACTTCGTGACAGGTTTCTTATCATAACGTGAACTATGTTATCGCTGTCAGCATCCTCTATGTCGTCAATTTTAAAATTTTCCCGCGAAACTGAATGTTCAAACAAATTTCAGGCTTGCTGCCGGTCGTCGTGGTATACATTCCATGATATTTCAGATATTAGCATGCCAATCGTTCTTAGGTGAGCTATCGAAAGATGACGAAGACGTCCTCCGTTCCGCAGTATATAGCGCGCTGTATTTCTTTCGCGCATGCGTCAAAATCAACTTAACAGACGCACAGCACTATCCGGCAGTAGCGTCCTCGCTGATGGAGTGGCGTAACTCAGCTGTCTACGGTATTACCGCTCGCAGCGGCCGTCGACGCACTCTGTAGTCTTCGATTAGAACAATTCGTGGAGATGATGAGGTTCCACGAACTTTCCAAATAGTAGCTGCTATCACGGTTCATCAGAATTTCTGCCATGCATATTTCCATGGATTCTTTAATAATGGAATCCGAAGATGTTGCAGTGGTCATAATCACTGTTTTATCTACTTCATTAAATGTCCAGTGGAAATATCATGTTCGGCAATAGTGCACTTGATTCGTTGCAAAATGGAGTGCAGCGTTGATGTTCAGTGCAGTGTTCTTTTACGGTGTGTGTGGCCTGATGTTTTTTTGTATGCCATGCCACATTGACAGGGATTTTGCAAGTTCTGATCTTCTGCAGTACATCTTATCACACACACTATGAAATAGTTAAATGGTTCCGTTACCTTTGTCAGCCTTCAGTACCACTATACCAGTGTCCTGTCGTAGATTTCATAGAGCAGCTCTATCTGTGCAGGTTAAGTTACTGCGTTGAGGAGGAGCTTTCAAAAGAGCTTGGAAAGTTTCCCTTATTATTTCTTCTGCAGTATAGAAAGGAAGGCGTCCTATGTCTTCTTCAACACCCCTGACAATACTTTTTAAACGTGTAGGTACAAAACTGCATCCCCTGTTTAATGCAGATAGTGTTGCATCGTCAAAATTTTTTTCCGTGAAATCAACAATGGAACATCGTGCAGTTGCCACTTGTGGCAACGACTGATGTGCCAACAGACAATCAAATTTTGACATCTGCCAAAAATTTGCGTCTTTATGGATCCAATCGAATATGGTCAAGTCACTCCGATAACCCAGTCCCATGATACAGTACAGTAAAATTCACGTCAGACACATTTACAGGGAAGAGCTGGTCTCACAGGTCCGAAGTGTCCGTAAGTTACGTGGTAAAGAGAGAAAAACTTTTTGAGTTCTTTATCCTTCTCAGTGAGATGTCGGGACCGTGTCTTAGTACCAAAATTTGCTAGAGTGATACATTTCATTTAGACTGCCGCTGCACAGAAGATTATTGGAGAGGGTAGTCATGCTATTTTCAAAGAAAGTATTTGATATACAAGGCGGAGTTTGCTGCCATTTCAGACGGACTGTGCCTTTTACGTCTAAAGGTTACAACACATCTTTCTCCTGTATCATGGGATTGGATTGGTGGAGCGTCTTTGGCCAATTTCATTTGGATGCATAAAGATGCAAGTTTTCGACAGATGTCAAAATTTGATCCTCTGTTGCCGCAGCAGACATCACCGCAAGGGGTAACTGCACGAGTTCCGTTGACAGTTTCATAGAGAAAAATTTGAATGATGTAACGCTGTTGGTATTAATCAAGGGACTCTATTTTGCACTTTCACCTAGAGTACCACCTTTAATAAGTTTTATGAGAGGTATTAAAGAAGTCTTACGACGCGTTCCTTTCGATGCTGCAGAAGAAATAATGAGGGAAGCTTTCTGCGCTCTTTTTAAAGCTGCTCTTCGACATAGTAACCTAACCTACACAGAAAGGTCTGCACTACGAAATCTACAAGAGGACCCAAACGTAGTAGCAGTGAAGGTTGACAACTGTAATGCAACCTTTTTGTTACCTCGTAGTGTAGATGATGTTAAGATGTGCAGTCTGCTAAGTGTTCCTGCCAATAGGAGGATTGATTACGACCCTACAGGACGTGCGCAACGGAAAGCATCTGCACTGCTCAGTTATTCTCCTCTTTACCTCAAGAGATTATCAAGAAGTTAAGACCACATGTTTGTGTACTACCAAGAGTCTGCCCTTCCCTTTAAACCATGTCTTTTTAAGGGACCCATAAGATACTTAACTTATGTAATAAATGGAAGTAAAGGCTCCTTCTGAGCAAGTGTAGCAACCAGTACAATCATTTATTCTGCAACAAAATTTTTCTTATAAATAATAACTGCACTTCCCACTTGTATAGAATAACTTCATATGCAAATTTATGAAGCCCATAGTAATCAGTACTGTTTCAAACCATGATATTTTTTGTGATAGTTAATTAAAATAATAATAGTTCATGCTACTGCCAGCCAGTTAGTTCATATGTCCTTCCTGTATTTGTTCATTACACTGCGTAGCATTTTTTGCCAGTAGTAGGTGTTATTGTAAGACAGTGTATATTGCTGCATTTATTGGCCATTCTATGTTCTGCATAAGTTGTTTATTGTTTCCTTGGGCAAGTTACTGTTAATAAGGAGAGTAAACGGTGTTAGAAGAGATTAGTTAGGGTATCAGTTGGGCTTAGTTTTCTTAGGTGAAATTTATTCCCACTTTGCCATAAAACTTGACACCGCATAGCCTAACTAGGCTGGCGACCGCAGGTAAATATAATTACAGCTTACTTTCTTATTAGTAGAACGCCAGTTCAAAACTAGTTTGCTTTGCTGCTGTTACTGTTTCACTAATTTCGCGATTACGAAATTATAGTCCCATTTCTTGTCATTGGGCACAGTCATGGTCAGTCTAAAACCCTTTACAGAAGATTAACATCATCGGCGATTGCCAATTTGGTAACGACCGGTAGTGTTACAAATTGTCATGTGCATTTCCCCTGTTTCGGTAATTTCGTTTTGACATTATGTAGATGAAGTCAGTTCAAACAAATACTGCGCATCATTTGTTTTATGCGACGTCTAGAGTCGATGAAAAACGTTAGTTGCTTTCTTCTGGTTACAAACATATGTCTCCATTCGATACAGCGATCTCAAATTAGTCTAGCATGATATTAGGCTTGCTGAAACGCGAACAATAACCAACATACAATGTTGATATATGTTAACAGAACCAATAAAGTACAAAGAATTTGCACAAAAGAACTTGGCCTGTACCTGCGCAGACGGCGCGTTAGGGGAGGGGACATCGGTAGTTGTGGGACGTCCGGTGTGAATGACCACCGCGTGATATAGGAGGTGCAGTTCAGTAGCTGAAGTCTACTGACAAGGTTATATGTCACAGAACTTCTAAGCTGCAGCCAGCGAGTCTGCAAACCACCACATCAACCGGTTATGCCAGTATGAACAACATTTCGACAAATGTAGAAGTTCAAAATCAATAGTCTCTGACTAGAGTACCAAATAAAAATATCAATACATGATGAACAACTGACACCGCCGCTTCTAATGTCCGACGGGCGCAGCTCAGCAGACGACAAGGCGACTAAGGTGGCGGTCATTTGGAACAACGGAATGGACTCGCATAGTGGTCTGGATGAGAATGCATTTCTGCGTGCAAGGCGAATTATTTTGTGCGAACTTTACACCAGCAGCGAGCGAGAACCTCTGTTGCACGGCAGTACCGACTGGCACACAAGAGAGGACAAATCGTACACATGGGTACTGAGACACGAGCATGTTCTACAAAAATATGCTGAAGTGATACTTATCAGGATGTATTAATACTGTGCCTTACTTACTTTCTATCAGTTCTTGATGCAGTCAGCAACAACAGACACCAAAGATCAGTTAACGTTTGTCTCGGGTGCCAGCTATCGCCGTATGTTGGTGCTACTCAGTTACTGTTGATGAACTAGATATTCTTCGCATTATGCTTCCGCTATTAATACATACTCAGCCGAATATCGCAATAGACTAAATCTGTACCGCTTTATCGAAAGGCCACGTACTGTTTCACTTTCAAAAAATTATGTTTGAAAAGAGAAAACACAAGCCCGTAAACAGGCGACGAACTTGTAGTTTCTTTGATTTTTAAGTCCGGTCGCATGAAATTCAATAGTGTTCCCACATTTGACTACGTAGTTTTCTGGTTTCATTTGAAGAGTGGGATAGGAAAACGTTCTGAGCGCCAAATATGACATTTGTTAGGACAGTGAAAAAAAAATGTATCTCTGCCTGTACCCGCCTGATTTGTATACAGAAATTGAGAATCCATTCTGATACCACAGACTTATGCTGCTCACTGCATCACCGTAAAAAATAATGAAACAAATTAGAAAATGAATACTTTATCAAGAATGTTCTACGTGCCATACCAGGAAACTGACTGGTTCTAAGTGCCAATAAGGAAGTTTTTACAACTTGATTCTCGCAGAAAAAAAAAACAGCAGTAATTCCATTTATTTATGCAAATAGCGCTGCTACAGGTTTCGAACCGACAGGTCCATTTTCAGATGACTGTTCACGTTTATGTTACATTTGGTGTTGTTCATGTAGTTGTTGGCTGTTTTTTTTCAATAACTAATGTAAACAACAATTAATGTAATATAAAACTGAACAGGCGACTGAAGACAGACATGTCGACTCGAAACTGGTAACCGCGCTATTTCTGTAAATGAACAGCATTATTGACAGTGGATGGGTGCTGTTTCCTTATCTGCACAAATCACTTTGTTTTTTTGTACAGAGTCACGGTCTCAAAAATGTTAGTTTTTGACAAAATAGAAGGATGAAATTTGTTTATTCTACCTGCCATTAATGGTGAAGCATTACATTTCATTTGTGATAATACAAGTACAGAAATACAGCATTAGTTTTCAACTGTCAGATTTTTAACTGTCAGAACTGTAATCGACAAAAAGCACTTCTCATATCTTTCAAATTTTGGAACTCTAGATGGACAAAGACCGTTTGCCATCAACTAACACTTGTTTGAAACACTTTCTCTGTGATTTGGCACCTGTATCAAGTCTAGAGACAGCAAGAGAGTACCAAGAACACAAGAACACTGAAAACGCATTTTACGAAAAAATGTCAGTTACAAATTTTCCACTATTCATTTGTTCCCTATCTAAACGCCTACATTCTTGTAAGAGTTCAATTAGCTCCCTAGAGTCCTAGAATTCTATTGTCCTTTTACATTCATAGATGCATTGTGTATTGTCACTTTCTACCTTTGTGTATTGGTGTCGATGGAATGGGATAGAGTTTAAAGACCGACATCACATTCTGGAAAGGGGTTCCAAATCCCCATCTGTTCAGCCACATTTTTTTTTTTCAACTGAATAAGGTGAATTTTGGAAGGTCCTTTGAAGGGACCAGCCCAGTTTTGTGCCCCATCTTGTCCAATCGGTATTTGCGCTCGGCCTGTATTGATCTCATCAACAACGGGACGTTGAATACAAATGTTCATTCCTATCTTTTCTCTTGCTGTTAAAATTATTATTTACTGAATTCTGCACTTCGTTCCACATATTTCACTCGATGAAACATCATCATTCTTGACAGCAATATTTCAGCAACAACGTCATTTTATCTAGAACACACAGTAGACAATTTAGATCTGAACACTTCCTTATTAGACAGACTACAGCTTCTAAGAAAATCATTCCGAAATAAGTCTTTCTAAAATTCAGCTGCATCCTATATCTCCAAAAGAAGTTTTCGATGTTATTAGTCAGCTATCTTAAAAATACATGTATTCCGTTGGCTATGACGAAATCGCTAATATAACAATGACATCATGTTCGTCTGAGCTTTGTAATATGTTAAATTACATATGTAATTCAACTTTTAATAGTGGTAAGTTTTCAGACAGACTTAAAGGTGCTGTTGTGTAACCACTTCACACACAAAGAATTAAAACAACAGTAAACATCTACCAGTCAACTTCATAGATGCCATTATTTTTCAAAAGGATTGCGATCATGTACAACAAACTACATAAACTCTTAGCAGTGCATAAAAACATACTCAGCAGCAAACAGTTTGGACTACTAGAACTTGGATTCATATACAAAGACGAGTTCAACAGCGGTTTTCTGTACATGTTTCTGCTTCTTATGCTCGAAGCACCTCTTATGTACTGAATTACGATTCCCTTTACAATGACCACTCCTCTGCTGAATGTTTATCACCAAAATTTTTACAAGGCTTCTGAGAGAGATATCGACTACTAATATTGTATGTTAGACAGCCAACACATTATGTAACTGTTGCTTGTCAGACTTAACATCTCATCTCGTGTATGCTTACGTATTCCAACGAAGCTGGGAATCAAAGTTCAAAATACCGATATTGTGTGAAAAGGATGACCAAAAATTTCCATTTAAGACACATTTAGTCATCCTTCTGATGCTGAGAACTTTTATCGTTGAATCTATGGCTTACATTAGTTTATCGTCAGTGATTTTCAGATCAACGTTACGAATTACAGTGCTGGGTTAATATGTGAGCTGGTATGTAGGCTAATTGTTTACTATGAAACAGCGACAGTTCTACCAAGAGGTTTGCAGCTATGCCGAAGTTAAGTCTTTCCTAATCTGTATCTCCCTACAGATTGTAAATTTGTAATGTCCCTTCGGCATTCAGTTTTTCTTTAAAAACAATTTTTTCCAACGTAATCGGGTGTCTGTTGCCAACATTTCGGCCCGTTCCCTCCACAGACATGTAAAAATGAGTCGACTTTTAATCGATTATCTCCTGATTGTATATACATACACTGATACTTTGTCTGTCGCTTTGAATGAAGCAACACTGTTGACCAAATAATGTGTCAAGGTACGTGTCAAGGAAGATTTTACAGCGTTCTTCAAAGACTCTTTGCCACACAAAGCAATATAACCCGTATTTGGTTCTATGGAGCGTTCCAAGTTACTGTAATAAAATACCAGTGTAGTCAGCACATCGATTTTATTCAGTAATTTATTTGGTTTAAGGCAGCTGCCTTCTCAGATAAACACTTGCTTTTCAACTTAAAAGTTTTTGGAGTCAACATCAGTGTTCAAAGGCTCGTTGTCTTCATTCTGATTAATTAGGACAACAGCCTCAATTACATCTTCGTACCATGGCTCTTTGGTTGCTGGTTTGTACATGTTCAGACATGCTTTGGGCTGGTCGCCTTTATCGTACTGTACACTGTCCATAATTTCAATATTCGCTAGAATGTATATAATATAACAAACTATATTTCGGCACACTGCAACTGCCGTAAAAAGTCAAAGACTTATCTCACAAAACGATAAAATACAGAGCGATGTGAACAGCTGGTTCTCTTTACTCTTAATGTTGGTACTATTTTTGTAAATTAATTCTTTCATGTACTTCGTGCATTTCATCTGTGATACGCCGTTCTATCATTCACATTTATCTTTCTTGGAGTTGTAATTTTCACACAAATATTTATTTATAAATGTTACACTTCTATAATCGTCCTATTTAAGTCTCGTTATTTTCTTATTAACGTCTTTAACTCAATTCATTAAATATTGTGGAAATTATATAACATTCTCATCTTTCTTATTTCTGCTCTGTTATCGCAGATGCGTCTCGTCCATACGCTGCCGAAAACCTCTGAAACTTTATCAACTAAGGTTCTACAAAATATTTCTCTAAGCTTCATTATTAACCTTCTTTCTTGTACTGTCGCATTCGTTCTCATACTCTTAATCGACTTTAAACGACTTTCTCTTAATATAGTTGAGCCCACTTATGCAAATTAGAGTTGCTAAATTCTGTGCATCAGAGCTTAGTACACTGTAGTACATGGTGGATGGGGCGGAGCTAGAACGACAATCACCTTCAGTTTGTTCCTTTACTCTCGATATAGTCCGTATGAGTAACTTAGTTGCATCAGGTACCATGGATAACACATTTCTAAATCACAGTAACCTTATCACGCGTTATATAGGGAGTGATATAAACAAAAGTCGCCGTAGTTCATATATGCTAGTTTTTAGGTATGATTTTCAGAAATACAATAGCATTTACCTGTTGCGCTTTTCATGATGTATCCAGTTCTTGTTGTAGTAATGTCTTGAAAATTTTAAGAACGTAATTCACTTAATTTCGAAATGAGTTATTCACAAGTTGAATTTTCAGAGATATTAATCACTTAGTCTACTATCTGAATTAGTCCAGTGATTTCTACTGCACTACTCACTTCTCAAAGATAGCTAGATAAATAGTCACTCTTACGCTATCTCTGATGAAATCTACAACGTTCTGAACAGATGACACAAGTGGAACATGTAAAGCTTCTTAGTTCGTGTTCAAAAAAGTTACACTGACACCCTTTTTAGTAATTACAACAAAATTAGAAAATGTCTACATTATTATTCTTCTCGTCAAATTTTATAAATCACAAGAACGCTTACATTTCGTGGATTCACATGTCTATGCATGATGCAAACGACGAAAATGCGAGGCAGCCTTTCATATTCACGGAGTGTTGGGCGCTTGACATAGCTACGAAGAGGAAATCACAACTTTATTTAGATTTTACTGCCGTATAAATATAAAGGAACCTGTTGTTAATAATGTCCTGATAAAATCGGAACGTATGTTAATTCTTCGTCATATAAGTTCTCTCGCTATTTGTATAGCTGTTAACAACGAACAACTTTGTTTAAAATAAGGATATGTACTATTAAAGCTTTGGAGATTTACGTAATCCTGAACTGAGTCCTAACGGCGGTCAGACATCTTACCGTGCACCAGCGAAAATTATTGCGAATATTTTGCCTTAGGCCTAATTAATGTAGCCCATTTCAAACCTGATCGAGAGTTTTTTTTAATTATACTCACATATCGGTTCAGCTGCATTGTCGCAACAGCATTCAAACTTCTGTTAATGTACACTTAAACTTTATTCCCTCCTGGTCTCTTAATAAAATAATCTGCTTGATGTAACTAATTCAAATGAAGCCAGTTTTTCTCAACATTCGTCATGTAGTTTTCCTCGTAGTTTTCCTACTTTGATTATATCCTCTAACGTATATCATAAAGTTACTAGAGAAATTTAATTAAAATTGACTATCAGTCAAATCCACCGAATGGAGAATTAAATCTGTTTCATTTAGACAGAATTGATTTCATTACTAAAAAACACAATATTGTATATGTGTTACAGGATCAATTAGCTTAGTTAATCGTTTTTCGGCTTACAAGGCCTTCATCAGACTTTAACTGACTATTGCCGTCAAAGAAATTATAATATCTCTAAACAATATTGGAAAACATGTCATCTGAAAGAGGTATGAACACGAAGTAAGTGTTGAAAAGTAAGTACAAATAAAAGGAGCAAACCAGGAAAAATATTAACAGTAAACTCGAAAAACAATGTGTACGTAACAATTTAAATTAAACTAACAGTTCAAATAAAATAAAATTAGTGCTTGACATAGTATTAAAGAATAGCTTCACGAGGTATTACATATGGAAAGTGATACAGAAATGGAATGAAAAATAGAATTGACTGTTGTAACAGAAACTATGGAGTACACAGGCAATCACAATAAAAGAAATAAATACATAATAATTGAGAAATTGAAAGGAACAGACAGTGTGGGAAGCACTGGACATTTGTGAGGATAAGTGAAATTTAGAAGAGGGGAAGTATTGAGCTGTATTTGGTCTTTTAATTTTAAACCAGGATTGTCACTCAGATGTTTGTTGATTTCCAAGCTTTTAAAAGATTGAGTTTTAGACCCTTGTTTGCTAAGTGGAAGTAATGGGACTGTGGCTGGTAGCTGTGGCTCTCAATCATTGCATCCCAACAAATGTGGAGTCATACTTCTGCAAGTTCCAGCTGTATTCATGGTCAGATAACCTAGTTGTTATGTCTTGCCTGCTTGATCAATATAAAACTTATTGCAATCAGGGCATGTAATTTTATATACCCCACCGTTGGCTAGTAATTGAGTGTTATCTTTCCTGCATCATTGCGCAATAGTGTTCCACACACATTACAAAATCCTACAGTTGCATGATTTCATTGTTTTTCCCACACTTTGTGACACCTCTCCTATATATGGGATTAACACTACTTGCTGGAGACCTTGTAAAGAGCAGCAGAGGGGAGGGGGGAGGGTGAGGGGGTAGTAGAGGATGAGTGCAATTTTCAATTTTTTTTTTCCTATGCAAGACATGGTCTATCAGGACAAGGTTGTATCCATTGGTTCGGACCATAAATATATGAGAGAGCACATTATCGAGTGAAAAGCTGTATGGTGTGTGTTACTGGATGTTGTAAGCATGCAAACATTACTTTATCCTCATCTGTAGTCTTTCTATAATTTTTGAAACAATGTGTCTGTGGAATTATGTCAGTTGTCAGCTCTAGGTAGTTTGTGGATTTGTCCACAATCGCCATTCCAAGCTGCTTAAGTTACGAAAAAATGTGTTGAGCTGTTTTGTAAAACGAAAAATGGCTCTGAGCACTATGGGACTTAACATCTATGGTCATCAGTCCCCTAGAACTACTTAAACCTAACTAACCTAAGGACAGCACACAACACCCAGACATCACGAGACATACAAAATCCCTGACACCGCGGGGAACCCGGGCGTGGGAAGTGAGAAACGCTACCGCACGACCACGAGCTGCGGACATTTTGTAAAACCTGTCTACGTACAAGGTACACTATTTACGTATCTGAATCTGTAATTAATATTTGCATTCAAAGGTTCTTTATTCAGAAGATGTTGTACAGAACTGTCCATGAATATTTCAGCCAAAAGCGGATTGAGAGGGGACCCCATAGCTACGCCAGCTATCTGTTATACAAAGTCACTTCGTTTTTGCAGTTGATACGTGTTTGTCATGCGCTGCAGCACTTATGCTTGCCAAGCAGTTCCTGCCACGTGTCGAGCGATACGTAATTTTGTTGCTACATTTTTCTGTAGCTGTGACTTAACAGTATCTCAAAGGAGACATAACGTTTTTTGACTGTGTTTTGGAGACGTATTAGCGATCACGCATGGTTCGGATCTGATGCCCATCTGCCGTTTCATCCAAGGTTTTACAGATGATTGACATGTTCTTACGTGCACTCGGACCTCGGAATTCGTTGCACAACAACTACCAGTCCTGTGAGTACAACGCTTTTCTGTCCACTTTGTTGCCTACTAGTGCTTTTACTCATGTAGTTTTATTCCATATGCAGATATGACCTGAGGATATACCTCCAGGGTACAAATCCGGTCGCACACAGAGAAAAGACAATAATCAGCAATTGCGAATTTGGGTTTTAAGTCACTTTTAATATGGACTATTTTACCGTCTCTGATTTTAAATTGTTTGATTGTCGTTCACAGTATGCACAAGTTTTTTTAAGTGAGGGTGCCCAGCCTACAAGGATTTGTAATCGCTCTCTGGTGTCCATCTAGGTGCTGTGGTTGACGAACCTGATACTGTCGTTGATCATACACGATACTTCGACAGCATATCTTGCTGTAATTTTCAGGCGATTCATGCAGATTGACCTCAGTCTGTTGGCATCACCTGAAGATGAAGGGAGCAAACGCTCTCGCTATGTTGTACATCGCTAACGACAGCACCAGGCTGCATACCAGAGTGTAATACAAACACTTGTATTTTTATTTATCATTTTAGTGTTATTGTTCTCTTTAGTAGCTCTACAGCATTCTTCATTTCATTTAATGAGGCTATCGATTTGCATGATCTGTTCCCTGATTGCCCACAACACGTCTTATAAACATACGTTATAAGGTATTATATTAAGTATGTATATGAGATACTATATTTAGAAATTAATAATATTTTCAGCGTCATATAAACTTATAATAGCAATAAAAGGAATAAAAGATTAATGATGGGAAAAAATAAGATAAAATCCTACAATTATACTCCATTTATAATTATTCTTATATCTTAATCAATTCTCAATACTAATTGAAACTTAAATGCTATTATACATTGGATCCTCAATGGTCACGATAAAACTTGAGTCACAGCACCTTTTGTGCCTTTTAAAAATTTCAGTTGTCTAGAAAAGCCCTATTCTTTTGTGGTGCTCAGTATGAGATGGGACATGGCGCCTCATGCGGGTTGCCAGATGTTTAGTTATGTCGTCCACAGCATGAACGAAAATAATGAAGTAATGACTTATTGTGTACCAACTGGATCTAAAAAAACTAAACTCCGTCCTAAAAGGCTTTGGAAGACCCAACGGTACCGACCGGCCGCCGTGTCATCCTCAGCCCACGGGCGTCACCGGATGCGGATACGAAGGGGCACATGGTCAGCACACCACCCTCCCGGCCGTATGTCAGTTGACAAAACCAGAGTCGCTACTTCTCAAGTCAAGTAACTCCTCAGTTTGCCTCACGAGGGCTGAGTGCACCCTACTTGCCAACAGCGCTCGGCAGACCGGATCGTCACCCATCCAAGTGCTAGCCCTACCCGGCAGCGCTTAACTTCGGTGATCTTACGGGAACCGGTGTTACCACTACGGCAAGGCCATTGGCTACCAACTGAGTCTATCTGCAACAAAAATAAATAATATATCTGTCACAACTACCAATCGTATAAGAAATATAAAGAACATTCTTCAATACATATTTTTAATATATTAGTCAATAATAACTGTTCTTCCTGTTATCAGAAACTGTGGCAGCAATTAGCTTTTATGTGCTTGACGCTTCAGCTGTTTACATCCCCTGTACCCTAAACTTCAGAAGTTCCCTGTGTGATAACTGGTTAGCACTGTTATTTATGGCTGCCCAGGAATCAGGTTTCTTAATATAAGTAGAAGGTCAACATCTACCGCGATATTGCCCTGATATCATTGGTTAGAGAACACTGTAATGCAATGTGATCAAATGTACCGAGCCCTCTACATTCGCATCTTTGTGACTAATTTTTGCCTATTTTATTTTTGTGCAGATATACAGAGTATGGCCTGCGTCCCATTTTGGCATTGGATCATGCCTAAACTTGGGTTCACATACTGCATCTTCTTTCTTTCTCGGATGTAAACACGATGACCACTATTCATATTGTCCCAGTTGCTCTGCCACGTACCATTTCTCTAGGATTTTGATGCAAGCTCTTGGTGATTGGATCCCCACTGATCTGCCCCACTTTCTCAGTCTACCGATTCCGCCACCAAAGCACACAGGTCGTTATCTGACGATTATATCAGTAGGATTTACGTGGTGACTTTTCCACTGTATACAAACTTTACGGATTGATCAATGAGACGATATGGAACAAGAGAGGTCTAATGAACTTATGTCCAGAAATGCATCGTTTCCATGCTAGAGACCATTTACTCAATCATAAGTTGTTACAGAAACTTCGGTCTAATGTACCATGCAGTCACAGCTACATGGTTTCCATGTGCCTCAACGCAAGTGTGTATGAGCCATAGCATGTTCTGTCTCACACATTCACATTGGCCAGGTTGCATCCTAACAGTGTCAAAGCAGCATGAATACGCTGCTCCATTATCTCCACATCTGGAATGGGCTCTGTAAACATGTTACTTTTGAGATGATCCCATAACCAGAAACCGCACGAGTTGAGATCTGATGAACGAACAGGCCATGCATCTGGATCCCTTCGTCCCAGGGAAGACACGACTAAGATGCGCCCAGACGTTAACTTCAAAGTGGGCTGCAGCACCATCATGTAGCAGCCACAAAACCCTTCGAATCATCTTCCAGCAGAGGAAACGCCGATAGTTCTGGCTTGCTAGGCGATGTCAAAGAAAGGCTGGTTCCAAAATACTGTTGCCAAGTATCGCAGCCCACACATTCCGGCTGCACCGATCCTAACGATTCGCTGTCACCATAGCAGAGGGTTTCTGCATACTATCACACAGATGAGTGTTATAAAAGTCGAAGATACCACTCCGCGTATAGGTGGCCTCGTCTGTGAATAGGGTGGATGACACAAACCCGCAATCGTGGTTGTTTGGTGAAGAAACCAGTGACAAACTGCTCCCGATGTGGAAAGTCTGTCGCTAGGAAGCCCTGCACAAGCTGTAACTGATAAAGGCAGCAACAATTGTCATGGATAATGTTCCACACGGTCGTCTGGCTTACCCTGTACTGGTGGGCCAACTGCCAGGTACTACACGGCGGTCACCTTCCACAGTGTTTATCACATTTTCCTCCAAGTATGCCGTCCGAACATTTCAGGTACGTCCTTAATGATTTCGTGCTTCCTGATAGGGCCCTATCTCAGACAGTCAGCGAAACACTGTTGCAAAGGTTGAATTCTGTGATTGTTGTTTGCAGGGATTGGTCCACTGATACAACGTCGCTACCCACCACCCGTGCCGGCCGAGGTAACCGAGCGGTTCTAGGCGCTACAGTCTGGAACCGCGCGACCGCTACGGTCGCAGGTTCGAATCCTGCCTCGGGCATGGATGTGTGTGATGTCCTTAGGTTAGTTAGGTTTAAGTAGTTCTAAGTTCTAGAGGACTGATGACCTTAGAAGATAAGTCCCATAGTGCTCAGAGCCATTTGAGCCCACCGCCCGTCGCTAGTTGCCTTTCCGTAAGTAAACACGACGTCGACAAGCTCTCGGCTCGAATACGGAACCATTGTGTACAATGAAGTATCACATCCACTACAAGGTGAGTAAGCAAGAGAAGCGAATAGAATATAATATTACCAATTACTATGGCAGGAGAGGGCGCTAGGGCATGACGTATGAGGAACAGTACCACCCTCCAGGAGGAACCCATGCATACTGTAACTGTGGTTGCGTGGTACAACACGTATTATACCACAGACTCTGTAACAAAGTATGATTGAATAAATGTTCTCTAGCATGGAAACCATACATTTCCAGACATAAGTTCATTAGATCTTTTTTGTTCCGTATCCTCTCCTAGATCCATTAGCACATACGTCCCACCTCAGTTACACGTTTCACGGACAACAACAATGGGACAATACTAGACGCAGGCAGGTGGGGTACACAAATTCCCTTCCCTGGAGGGGGGGGGGGAGGAGGAGGGGGAAGAGGGTGACATAAAGAGCGTCCGGCCACCCTCTACCGTTAACACACTAACACTGCCAAATCTAGATAGATATCCCGACACCATGAAGATACAGGAAGAAGAAGATACCTTGTCAGCCCAGAAAGTTTCGAGACTAGATTAAGGAAAGAAAAGTAAAAAAAAAAAGTTATGGGTTTAATGCTTCAGGTGTTCGACATATTCTCCCCCAACTCGATATCGATGTGCGCAACGTTCATACAATGAGGTGAAACTGTCAGAAAAGTCTGATGTATTTTTTACTCGGGCGTCACATTCGCGCCTTCCTCGGTCACGCGGAACCATTATAGACCCTCTTTGCACGTTGTCGTTTTGTAGTGGGTTCGTTTTGGTAACATCCTTGATGATTTTTTCCAGAAAAGAACTGTCCGCGTTTTTCGTTTCGATCAAGTCTCGATAGGTATCCATAGGTCATTGCTTTTTGTTCAGGAGCCAAGGTGTGCGAGACAAACTTTGCACGCAAAATACCTTGGACCCATTGTAAGATATGTTCAGTTCGTTCGTCCACTGATATTTGTGACACAACGTTGACACAATACTGTCGCACAGCCACCACTTAACACTGCCTGCTCTCAACTGCCTGTTCAAATGCGCATCCGTTGTTTACAGCTGTTACTTCAAGCTACGACCGTTGTTACTGCGCTGACGTCACTTATAAGCCAGGAGTAAAATACCTCTCGGAATTTTTGGACAGAAGCATGTATCTCCGAAATTACTATCAATGCGTCTACTGGTTTTGTACTAAATGTTCCCGTAAATCTTAGAAGTTGGGTGTGCTATCGCACGTTGATAGCGCAGCTGCTGAGTCCACACGCTTGCTGCGAGTAAACGACAAAGACAAACACGGAACTATGGTTACAATCTCACTGCTGAAAACGGTAATTTATAAGTCATAGTTCCAACTTGTACATGATTTTGCAAGCTATCCCGGTGATTTTGTTGACACAAGCTAAGAATTTCTTTTTTTATTGTCTATGTACAGTCCTTACTGATATAAGAACACACATGATTTCTGCGAATAGAACTCCTACGTAATGTGAGAGTAGGATTGCGACTGAGAGACGTTCTAACCTTTTAGTACTGAAAAGTTTTCTTGTGGACAGGTGTTGTGAGTTTGTTGTTAATTCAGCATTGTTGCATGAGTGACAGAACACTTACTGCTTTTTTCTCCAGCTTTGTTCTCCAGTCTTCTGACACAACTACCAGACTGTCGTCTGCGTACTCTGTGACAACGACAGTATCGTCTTACCCATCCACCAGCACAGGTATTAGACAAAGTTAGTGAACTGCTTATAGATGTTGATCCTGAAATTATTGGTATATCGGAGCACCACTTAAATAATTTGACAATTCAGAGGATTTCTTTACCAGGATACAGATCAGCTGGCTGTTTTTCAAGAAGTTACTTACGGGGTGGGGGAGTATACGTAAAAAACAGTTTTCCCTTTGAGTCCATAGACGTATCACAGCACTGCACTGAACAGATATTTGAATGTTGTGCAGGGGCAGTTGAATTTAGTGTAACTAAATTTCTAATTGTTGTTGTTTATAGGTTCCCTAACTCTGACTCCAGAGCATTTCTGCTCAAGCTAGAGAGGGTTCCTGATTCACTTTGTAGGAAGTACCAGAAATTAGTTACATGTGGTGACTGCAATATATATTTTATAAATGATGGTGCAAGAAAAAGGATGTTGATAGAACTCCTAAATTCGTATGATCTGATGCCGACTGTGTATTTTCCAACTATGGTGCAGCGGAACAGTAGCTCAATCATAGACATTCTTCATTACTGGATGGGCATTCTGTTAGTAAAAGGGGGAATGGTCTTTCAGACCATGACGCACAAATTTTAACACTAAAAGTCTTTTGTACTGAAATGTCGCATATAATTACAAACTATGTAGGAAAGTTAATCCAACAGCAATACAGAATTTTTAAACCTTGTCAGGGAACAAGAGTGGCAGGATGTTTATAGTGCCGATAACATAGATCATAAATATAATTCTTTCCTTAACACATTTCTCACGCTCTTTGAGAGTTGCTTTCCATAAAAACATTCTAAATGGGGTACTAGAAGTAATAGACAGCCTGTGGCTGACTAGTGGGATAAGGATATCATGTAGAACAAAGTGGAAATTGTATCAAAATGATAGAAGTAGTCACAATCAAGCTGCAGTAGCCCATTATAAACAGTATGTTAAGGTGCTTAAAAATGTTATTAGGAAGACAAAGAGACTGTGGTATGCAAATAGAACAGCTAATTCACATGATAAAATTAAAGCCATATGGTCAGTTGTGAAGGAAGTGTCTGGTCAGCGGCACAAGGTCGACGATATACAGTCAGTTCATAGTAAAAATATTCCTGTTACTGATAAATCAGATATATATACAGTATTTAACAATAATTTTCTGAACATTGTTGATGAATTAAATATAAGTTTAGTTTCTACAGGGAATCATAACTTTCTTGGCAGGTGCCTTTCTGAGACTGATGTCTGAAATACTTCTCTGTGATACAGACAAGGGAGAGACTGAGTCAATAATTAAATCACTGAAGACTAAGGACTCTCATGGATATGATGGAGTGCCTAGCAGAATATTAAAGTACCGTGCTGCACATGTTAACTTGTATTTAGCCATATTTGTAATTTTTCCTTTAGGAGTGGTCAGTTTCCTGAATGGTTAAAGTACTCAGTAGTGAAGCCACTTTATAAAAAGAGAGAAAGGAATAATGTGGACAATTTTAGACCTATTTCTATGCCATCAGTGTTTGCTAGTGTTATTGAAAAGGCTGTGTATGTAAGGATAATTCATCATTTTATATCACATGATCTGCTATCAAATGTACAGTTCACCTTTAGAAGTCGTTTAACAACTGAAAATGCTATATTCTCTTTTCTCTGTGAGGTACTGGATGGGTTAAACAAAAGGTTTCGAACGCTAGGCATATTTTTTGATTTAACTGAGGCATTTGATTGTGTTGATTACAAAATATTGCTCCAGGAGTTGGACCATTACGAAATATGGGGAATAGCTTACAATTGGTTCACCTCTTACTTTAGCAACAGACAGCAAAAGGTCATTATTCACAAAGTTCAGAATGACTGTGACGTGAGGTCTGCCGGGATACAGTCAAGTAGGGGGGGAGGGGGGGGAGGGAGGAAGGGGTGCCCTAGTGATCGATGTTGGCGCCACTCCAGTTCCTAATTTATATAAATGATATGTCCTCTAGTATTACAGGTAACTCTAAAATATTTCTGTTTGCTGATGACACTAACTTGGTAGTGAAGGATGTTGTGTGCAACATTGGCACGGTTTCAAATAGTGCAGTTCATGATCTCAGTTTATGGCTTGTAGGAAATAAACTAAGGCTGAATCACAGTAAGACTCAGTTTTTACAGTTTCTAACAAACAATTCAACAAAACCTGACGTTTTATTTTCACAGAATGGGCATATGATTAGTGAAACTGAACAGTTCAAATTTCTAGGTGTTTAGATACATAGTAAACTGTCATGGAAAGCCCACATTCAGGATCTTGTTCAAGACTTAATGCTGCCATTTTTACTCTTCGAACGGTATCTGAGGTGAGTGGTAGTTTGGCACGAAAATTAGTCTACTTTGCTTATTTTCATTCGTTTATGTCGTGTGGTATTACATTTTGGGGCAACTCTTCCCACTCTAAAAGGATATTTTTGGCTCCGTAACGGGAGGTTTAGGCTTGGTGAACAAGTGTCTGACTAAGACAGCTTGCCAGCAGAGTACGAACACCTACAGCAAGTGTTCGCAGACAATGGCTACTCAACATCTACATCTACATTTATACTCTGCAAGCCACCCAACGGTGTGTGGCGGAGGGCACTTTACGTGCCACTGTCATTACCTCCCTTTCCTGTTCCAGTCGCGTATGGTTCGCGGGAAGAACGACTGTCTGAAAGCCTCCGTGCGCGCTCTAATCTCTCTAATTTTACATTCGTGATCTCCTCGGGAGGTATAAGTAGGGGGAAGCAATATATTCGATACCTCATCCAGAAACGCACCCTCTCGAAACCTGGCGAGCAAGCTACACCGCGATGCAGAGCGCCTCTCTCGCAGAGTCTGCCACTTGAGTTTATTAAACATCTCCGTAACGCTATCACGGTTACCAAATAACCCTGTGACGAAACGCGCCGCTCTTCTTTGAATCTTCTCTATCTCCTCCGTCAAACCGATCTGGTACAGATCCCACACTGATGAGCAATACTCAAGTATAGGTCGAACGAGTGTTTTGTAAGCCACCTCCTTTGTTGATGGACTACATTTTCTAAGCACTCTCCCAATGAATCTCAACCTGGTACCCGCCTTACCAACAATTAATTTTATATGATCATTCCACTTCAAATCGTTATGCACGCATACTCCCAGATATTTTACAGAAGTAACTGCTGCCAGTGTTTGTTCCGCTATCATATAATCATACAATAAAGGATCCTTCTTTCTATGTATTCGCAATACATTACATTTGTCTATGTTAAGGGACAGTTGCCACTCCCTGCACCAAGTGCCTATCCGCTGCAAATCTTTCTGCATTTCGCTACAATTTTCTAATGCTGCATCTTCTCTGTATACTACAGCATCATCCGCGAAAAGCCGCATGGAACTTCCGACACTATCTACTAGGTCACTTATATATATTGTGAAAAGCAATGTTCCCATAACACTCCCCTGTGGCACGCCAGAGGTTACTTTAACGTCTGTAGACGTCTCTCCAATGATAACAACATGCTGTGTTCTGTTTGCTAAAAACTCTTCAATCCAGCCACACAGCTGGTCTGATATTCCGTAGGCTCTTACTTTGTTTATCAGGCGACAGTGCGGAACTGTATCGAACGCCTTCCGGAAGTCAAGAAAAATAGCATCTACCTGGGAGCCTGTATCTAATATTTTCTGGGTCTCATGAACAAATAAAGCGAGTTGGGTCTCACACGATCGCTGTTTCCGGAATCCATGTTGATTCCTACATAGTAGATGCTGGGTTTCCAAAAACGACATGATACGCGAGCAAAAACCATGTTCTAAAATTCTACAACAGATCGACGTCAGAGATATAGGTCTATAGTTTTGCGCATCTGCTCGACGACCCTTCTTGAAGACTGGGACTACCTGTGCTCTTTTCCAATCATTTGGAACCCTCCGTTCCTCTAGAGACTTGCGGTACACGGCTGTTAGAAGGGGGGCAAGTTCTTTCGCGTACTCTGTGTAGAATCGAATTGGTATCCCGTCAGGTCCAGTGGACTTTCCTCTATTGAGTGATTCCAGTTGCTTTTCTATTCCTTGGACATCCGCAAGGTGCTACATCCCTCCAGACGACCTGATACTGAGGGAGAAGAACAAGAAGAAGAGACCAGGAGGGTAACCTTTCTACCGTATGCAGGACCTATATCTGCTAAGACCAGCAAAATACTGAATAAGCACAATATCAAGAGTGTGTTCTGCACACCAAACAAGACAAAGGCGCTTCTTGGAACGGTTAAGGATGTTCTGGGATTGAGAAAACCTGATATCTACCATATATCATGTGAATGCGGTATGTCTTACATTGGCCAGACCACCAGGACCGTTGATATAAGATGTAAAGAGCACCAAAGGCATACCAGGCTATGACAAGCCACTAAATAGGCAATAGCAGAACACTGCTTGGTACTTGAGTACACTATGAATTATGATAAAACCAGGATCTTATCTCAAACTCCTAATTTTGGAACAGCATCATCACTGAATCGATCGAAATCAAGATGACAGAACATGATAAACGGGGAAGCTGGATACCAACTCAGCACGGCGTGGAACCAGGCTTTGGACATAATACAAAAACGACGGAAGAAAATACAAGACCAGGAGAATGACAGGGGCGCTGGAGAAAGTCGAAACGGTCACCAACAGCAAACGCAGCCTGTGGACAGTGCTAGGAACGCGCCCGGCGGGCACGGACCTAGTAGAGTACGCCATGAAACGGCCGCCACCGGGGAAAACAGCGGAAGCGGACGCGGACGTAAGACGGAACATCTGGAGACCAACCGACACGGTCGCAGCGGGAACGGACGGCGTAGGGAACGACAGAAACCACCCAGACATAAATACAGGACACGGTCAGCCTGTCGTTCAGTCAGAGGAAGCACCTGATGAAAATGCCGAGGTACGACTTCGAAATATTGTGTTAGATAAACGCGGACCACCGGCAGTACACCCGATTCAACGAGATGTCACAAAATCGCCTGGAAAGTCTAAAAAATTACTTCAGTAACACGAATTACACTGAAGAGGCACGCTCTTCAGCAAGATAAATTTACATCCGTCTGTACTGAGTACAGAACCATTTTTCACGACGTTAGGAACCAGGTATTAAATTGTAAGACATTTCCAGGGGCAGATGTGGACTCTGACCACAATCTATTGGTTATAAACTGTAGATTAAAACTGAAGAAACTGCAAAAAGGTGGGAATTTAAGGAGATGGGACCTGGATAAATTGACTAAACCAGAGGTTGTACAGAGTTTCAGGGAGAGCATAAGGAAACAATTGTCACGAATGGGGGAAAGAAATACAGTAGAAGAAGAATGGGTAGCTCTGAGGGATGAAGTAGTGAAGGCAGCAGAGGATCAAGTAAGTAAAAAGACGAGGGTTAGTAGAAATCCTTGGATAACAGAAGAAATATTGGATTTAATTGATGAAAGGAGAAAATATAAAAATGCAATAAATGAAGTAGGCAAAAAGGAATACAAACGTCTCAAAATTGAGATCGACAGGAAGTGCAAAATGGCTAAGCAGGGATGGCAAGACGACAAATGTAAGGATTTAGAGGCTTATCTCACTGGGGGTAAGATAGATACTGCCTACAGGAAAATTAAAGAGACCTTTGGAGAAAAGAGAACCACTTATATGAATATCAAGAGCTCAGATTGAAACCCAGTTGTAAGCATAGAAGGGAAAGCAGAAAGGTGGAAGGAGTATATACAGGGTCTATACAAGGCGACGTACTTGAGGACAATATTCTGGAAATGGAAGAGAATGTGGATGAAGACGAAGTGGGAGATACAATACTGCGTGAAGAGTTTGACAGAGCACTGGAAGACCTGAACGAAACAAGGCCCCGGGAGTAGACAACATTCCATTAGAACTACTGATGGCGTTGGGAGAGCCAGTCCTGACAAAACTCTACCATCTGGTGAACAAGATGTATGAGGCAGGCGAAATACCGTCAGACTTCAAGAAGAATATAATAATTCCAATCTCGAAGAAAGCAGGTATTGACAGATGTGAAAATTACCGAACAAACAGTTTAATAAGCCACAGCTGCAAAATACTAACGCGAATTCTTTAAAGACGAATGAAAAAACTAGTAGAAGCCAACCTTGGGGAAGATCAGTTTGGATTCCGTAGAAATATTGGAACACGTGAGGCAATACTGACCTTACGACTTACCTTAGAAGAAAGATGAAAGAAAGGCAAACCTACGTTTCTAGCATTTGTAGACTTAGAGAAAGCTTTTGACAATGTTGACTGGAATACTCTCTTTCAAATTCTAAAGGTGGCAGGGTTAAAATACAGGGAGCGAAAGGCAATTTACAATTTGTACAGAAACCAGATGGCAGTCATAAGAGTCGAGGGGCATGAAAGGGAAGCAGTGGTTGGGAAGGGAGTGAGACAGGGTTGTAGCCTCTCCCGAATGTTATTCAATCTGTATATTGAGCAAGCAGTTAAAAAAAAAGAAAAATTCGGAGTAGGTATTAAAATCCATGAAGAAGAAATAAAAACTTTGAGGTTCGCCGATGACATTGTAATTCTGTCAGAGACAGCAAAGGACTTGGAAGAGCAGTTGAATGGAATGGACAGTGTCTTGAAAGGAGGATGTAAGATGAACATGAACAAAAGCAAAACCAGGATAATGGAACGTAGTCGAATTAAGTCGGGTGATGCTGAGGGAATTACATTAGGAAATGAGACACTTAAAGTAGTAAAGGAGTTTTGCTATTTGGGGAACAAAATAACTGATGATGGTCGAAGTAGAGAGGATATAAAATGTAGACTGGCAATGACAAGAAAAGCGTTTCTGAAGAAGAGAAATTTGTTAACATCGAGTATAGATTTAAGCGTCAGGAAGTAGTTTCTGAAAGTATTTGTATGGAGTGTAGCCATGTATGGAAGTGAAACATGGACGATAAATAATTTAGGCAAGAAGAGAATAGAAGCTTTCGAAGTGTGGTGCTACAGAAGAATGCTGAAGATTAGATGGCTAGATCACATAACTAATCAGGAGGTACTGAATAGAATTGGGGAGAAGAGGAGTTTGTGGTACAACTTGACAAGAAGAAGGGACCGGTTGGTAGGACATGTTCTGAGGCATCAAGGGATCACAAATTTAGCATTGGAGGGCAGTGTGGAGGGTAAAAATCATAGAGAGAGACCAAGAGATGAATACACTAAGCAGATTCAGAAGGATGTAGGTTGCAGTAAGTACTGGGAGATGAAGAAGCTTGCACAGGATAGAGTAGCATGGAGAGCTGCATCAAACCAGTCTTAGGACTGAAGAACACAGCAACAACATGGTGGTTAAAATCTGTAATCAAGTGGACTGCCAAGAAAAATTAGAAAACGGACAATCTTTAATGTTAACGAGGGAAATATGTGGTGGATTTAAGAGTCATCTATGTGGTAAATTCTCAAAGCGCATTTCTGTGTGAAATAACGTCAAAGCAAAACAGTGCGACTGCAAGAGGAATATTCGAAGAGATTGGTACAAAAGCTCTGGAAACCATTTTGAGAAAATATAAAAATCTTATAGCTGTACCATTTAAAGTGGAACTGGTTGACGCTAAAATGGTTGTATTAATAGATGAGCTGCCTGGGATACTGCAACAACTCTTTCTAGACGACTATTGCGTTAGGAATCCGGATATAACGCAATCTTTTCTGGGATTTTTTACCAAAATGGAAATGTGTGATTATCTACCACAAACTAAGATTTCTGTGTACCAGAATACTACGAAGGAAACAGCAACGTGACTGTGAAAAACGTTAACACACTTGGAATAGGCACTTTAAAGAGGATGAACTCCAGTTGTAAAATAAAGACACATAACAAATTTATGTACCAAATCACAAGGCCAGTAGTGGACAGAGATATCTGAAACCATTTTAACAATTTTATAAAGTTCCCTGTTATGCATCTACAAGGAAGTATTATGTCTTATGGGGCTAAAGAACATGGTATTACCAGACTGGAACCTGCGATTTACAACTGCAGAATGAATGGTGTGTTTGACCCTGTGGAAGATTCTCTAAGTGTATTCAACACTAACAATCAGTGCTCAAGATGTACTTTGCCATGCTTGTGCCTATCTCTTCTATACAGCATAAAGTACAGCTTGCAGAGCAGTTGGTGTACTTTTTTTTTAAACTGTTCTGCAATTTGTCAAATTGGATGCAATAAGAATACACAAAAGCTGAGTAGTGTGCAAGTAAACTTTCCAGCCAATCAAGGTTTAGAAAAGATTGTAAACTATGTTCTTCTTGCCTACAGTTTTAATTATTTGCCAGCAAACAGTGTGGAAATTGTTAACACAAACTCCAATAAGGACAAAATAACTTTTATGTTGGAGAAAAGCATTTTTTTCAAATCCAGGACACTGATTTCCAAAATATTATCAAATACATATATTGCTGCATTTTGTTTTTTCCCACAAATAATCTTAGTTTTCAGGTCTTAAGAAAAAGATGTACTATATCAGACATAAACAGATGCCTGTAACAGATGTTACTCTTTTAAGGGCTCTAAATTTAAAAAATGCAAACAGGAATATTTGACAAAAGTAATTACCACAAATGAAGAATATAAATAGTTGTTGAAAAAAGAATAATCCATCAAAGATGTGAAACAAGACTTTCTAATTATTTTAAACAAATTGTCTGGAAAATATGAATACAACTGAGGAATGCAGGATTAAGCATTTACTGTAAATACCCATGGATAGTGGCTATATGTTGGAGTACTTACAGAGAATTATGGATCCTAGGACGTTTACTACATTTCAAAATACATTTCAAAAGCTTGTTTCTAAACATCCATTCCCCTTTGGGTCTGCTTAAAAGGGGTGGTATCATTGTATCTAATTGTTTTGGCCTTGACACTGTGCATCTTTGCCACCTGCAGAGTTTAAAACTGAACCGATAAATACATTTAACGACCATTTATTTCGTAAAGTGATAAACTAAAACTTCTGCAAGAATATTACAGGGTTTGTGAGTTTGCACACTGAAACAGTGATGTTTTCATGATGTTATATATACTATTCTGTGATTGTTTGACAGAAGCAAACCAAGCAGCCACCCTATTGATCTAGAGTCCAGGTGTTTCTGAAGCTAACACATCGTATTTGACATCTTTCATAGTCGTACTCAACGAGAATATGCAGTTTAAGTGGTACATTAAATTAAAGATCCCTCCAAAATGCTTCTTTTTTAGTATAGTTTGTTGTGCTAAAGTCTCAGGAAACGTGACACCGGTGGCTGAAAATGCCATAGAGCATATCTTGGATTAGCTCTTGATATCATTTACTAGTTGGTTATGAAAAGGAAAGGGGATACAGTCTATAAGCTTTTTAGAGAACCCTGGCATCATATATGTGATTGACAAGTATCACAGGCTTTCTCAGTAATATAAACAATAAGCTGCATCTCTCAAAGCTACATTGGAACTTTCATAATGCACAGTCAATATAAAACCAGACATTAATGTCAGTTATATTATTCAAGTGCATAACATGAAAGCAGTATCTACTTCCACCCTCCCTGAAATTCGTGTTTAGTGAGGTGAAGCATTACTAAAAAGCTCCTAAAAGGGCAAACGATTAAAGTTTGATGTATGTACCACCAGTAACATAACCTCAAGGGGGCCTAAAATCAAAAGCAAAGAAAAACTATATTAGCCTGTCAGTAACATCAGTTACATTTTTCTAGGATTTGATGAGGTGAAGCACCATTGAAAAACTTCTAAAAAACTTCAGGTGATTAAATTTTATTTATTACACCCACTGTTCCTTGAACATTACTTGTGACAACCGAAGCTGCCCCTATCCACATTGCAGACAATACAATCATTAAAAAATGCATGTCCTACTTGGAATTCGGCAGAACTGTGGTATATGGTAAGTGCAAAAACCACTTCACATTTCTCTTAAAATTACTTTCAAATATAGGAAACCAAAAATACGAGGGTGAGTCAAATGAAAACCTTAAATATTTTTTTAAAAAATATTATTTATTGTTCAGAAGTGGTACAAAGCTGTATCACTTTTCATCATAATCTCCCCCACGCTCAATGCAAGTCATCCATCGCTTACAAAGTGCACAAATTCCTTTAGAAAAAAATTCTTTTGGCAGTCCGCGCAACCAATCAGGCACCGCTTGGCATACCTCTTCATCAGAACGGAACTTCTTTCCTCCCATTGCGTCTTTGAGTGGTCCAAACATATGGAAATCACTTGGGGCAAGGTCTGGTGAGTATGGTGGATGAGGAAGACACTCAAAATGGAAGAGAACCCAGGTTTCATCCCCAATAACGATTCTTGCGAGAAAGCTATCATTTTCCCGTTCAAAGCGCCGAAGAAGTTCTTCACAAGCATCAACACGTCGTTCTCTCATTTCAGGAGTCAGCTGCCGTGGCACCCATCTTGCAGACACTTTGTGAAACTGGAGCATATCATGCACAATGTGGTGTACTGACCCATGACTAATCTGTAAACATGCTGCAATGTCATTCAGTGTCACTCGGCGGTTTTCCTTTACTATGGCTTCAACTGCTGCAATGTTCTGTGGAGTCACAACTCGTTATGCGTGACCTGGACGAGGAGCATCTTCCACTGAAGTCGCACCATTTGCAAACTTCCTACTCCATTTGTAGACTTGCTGCCGTGACAAACATGTATCACCGTACTGAACCTTCATTCGTCGATGAATTTCAGTAGGTTTCACACCTTCACTACGCAAAAAGCGAATAACAGAACGCTGTTCGTCCCTGGTGCAAGTCGCAAGTGGGGCGGCCATCTTTATAATGATACTGCAACGGTATGCGTGCATCTGCACTATGCTACCCCCTACAGGCCATTCTGCACTCTGTTTGTAGCAAACTTACCAATTTACAGGATAACGGCGTCAAATTTCGATTTATTATTACAAATTTAAGGTTTTCCTTTGACTCACCCTCGTAGGTCATAGATTTCGGTGTAGTAATGAGAGTAACTTCAAATCTATTGTCTTGCAAAATCTTAAAACATGAAATAAAGCTACCATCTGTTTCAACATCTGCAGGGTTAACACGCATATTTTTGGTACATACTGCTCACAATAACAAAGTCGAAAACAGAAAATCTAGAAAAGAGATAGGCTTCAGGTAACAGTATATGCCGTGCCCTGTCCTTTGCACTCTAGTAGATGAGTCTTCTATGGGGCATTATTCATATGACACAAACACAGTGGTCGCCGCTGTGCTGGTGCCAGTCTCAGTGATGTAGCTTCCAATCGCTGCACATCCTGTGCCCTAGTCATCAGACTCTGGCGTGTTGCGTATAGTTTTAGGAGGGAACTGGAAAAGAAGTCCAAAGAATCATTGTGCCACTTATCAATTAGGCTACGTATTAAATAATGTATATAATTCGAACCAAGATGGATATAGTTTCCACTAAAAATCAATGTAAACTGTCATTGTCAACTTCATATCTGATGATAAAGTGAAAATTGTTATGTGGGGGTACAGATGCCTTAGTGAGCGTCGAAAGCTGTAGGACAAATTCTCACCAATTTATGCAATGTAAACGCATTGGGTACATAGATCAAACCATGAGAGCAATGATGGTGTTCCAAACGATTCAAAGATTGCACTGTGAGAACAAAGATTGCAGTGGTGTGGGCCAGAGATCAAAGATGGCAGGTGGATGGACTCATCGTCAACTCCCATCCCACCACCTTCCTCGCCGTAGCGTTGTCCCTGCTTCTTGGTGGCTACCAGGGCGTGTGTAGCTATGAGGGCAGTACAGCACTAAATTACAAATCATAAGCCAGAAGTCTCATATCTTTGCTACTAAGTACCTGCTCCATAACGCGCAGCTGCTCTTAGTTTGTACAAATAAGATCCAATTCCATGTGAAAATTGCATGTAAATACATGTAACTGTCCATCTATGAACTGCAAGCTGACTATATGTTCGTCACATAAGTGAGCCTCTTATGGGATGACTAATATTCTCTTGAGCACTATGAAACTGCCTTAGAATCAGCCTGTCCCTGGATTACTGTAGCTGTTTTTCTGAAGTAAGCTATTACACGATTTCACATGTGAAGCTATTGTACGTATAGCGCGTTTACCCTTAACTCCTCTAACAGTTTCCATAGTTCCTACCTACTCCGTAAGGTTTTAAATTGCGTAAGTCACGTACGGTTAAGGTTACCCAGTATGAATGACACATTTGGGCGATGGCTGTGAGCTGTGAGCGTTGACGCGCTTGAAGAAA
Source organism: Schistocerca serialis cubense (assembly GCF_023864345.2). NCBI lineage: Eukaryota > Metazoa > Arthropoda > Insecta > Orthoptera > Acrididae > Schistocerca > Schistocerca serialis. The sequence goes on along the minus strand of NC_064641.1, from coordinate 558,694,873 downwards.
TCATTGTATATTCTTTCGATGTCCACTACCTCGTGCTTCCAGGTGTATAATTCTCATAACAAGGTGCACAGGTCTTTCATGTCAATCGGTAGTTTGATTAACGAAGCAGAAAACGACGTAAATCCTCAGTCAGGTAAAAAGTTATTTGGCTACCCTTGGACTGAGACAGCATTGTAAGAAGTCAAAGTGTTGCATGTAGTATAATAATACCTTCCAGCCTACATAAACGTGGATTTAATTCCATTTCACTGTAATAACTGTATCCACAAGAGTGACTGAGTACAGCCAGATCATTATTAATAACATTTTCACTAATATTGAAAATAATTATTGTGATGCACAGGTCTGCAACAGCAATCTCTGATCGTCATGGTTAATGTGCTACATCTATAAAAATAGTTACTTTGAAAAAAAATGTAGCAAGACAAGAAAGAATTCAGGATTATCAACCTACAGAACATTAAAATTTTTAAAAGAACACTGAGGAGAGAGGGTTGGACCGAAACAACGCAAGTTCAAGGGCAAAAATGAGAAGTATGATGCATTTCTTGGCACATTAATGCCCTCTTTCCTTGCTGTTTTCCTCCAGATTACTTGTCAGAAAAAGTAGCAACACTGTAAGCAATGGATTAGCAAGGAAATAATTGGGTTCTGGAGGAAACTGAAGGATGTTAAACAAACAAGGAATACAAAGACATACAGTTTGGGAAGAAATGCAGGCAGTAACAACAGAACCAAAGGCCAGTTCAGTAAGACAGCTGTCACAAATTAAAATCATAAAAGTAAAACAGAATAAAACGCAGTTAACACTGAAAGATATACAGTAGAGCGTCGATTATCCGAACGTCGGTCAACCGAACGACCGCTTAACCGAACTGTGTACTCGCTCGCACCTGTTACTCTCCCACCCTACCGTCCATCATCCACCTCACTCCCAAACCAAGCTTCCCACAGTAGTCGCCGCACTGGGCCACCGCTGTCGGAACATTGCTTCTAATGGGGCCTTCACAAGGCGCTGCTGACCGGCCAAGCCGCCAGTCGCTGTGTTTCAACAATCAGCACACTTCTGTCGGCTTGGCACTGGCAGTAGAAGTAGCGACAGTATCAAAGCTGCTCACAGCAACAGCTGCGCCAGCTTAGAGTTGAGGCGTGCCGCTCCGCGCAGTTTGAAGGATTGCGCGCTCCCAAGAAGAGCTTCTCACGATGCAAACAGTCACCTTCTGTTCTCTGTTACGACCACTTGTGTGCTGCTGCATGAAGAAGTGAACTTGACGGTACAAAATGCTTAAACGTAAACGTGTTGTCCTCTCTATGAGGGACAACTACGAGATTATTAAAAGGTTAGAAGAAGGTGAATCTGCAACCACTTTATCCAATGAGTACAAGGTGGGGAAGTCGACAATTACGGATATAAAAAAACAAAAGACGAGCATAGCAAATTTTATAGCTATGCTTGATTCTAATGATGGATCAACAAGCCGTAAAACTACAGGGTGTTTCAAAAATGACCGGTATATTTGAAACGGCAATAAAAACTAAACGAGCAGCGATAGAAATACACCATTTGTTGCAATATGCTTGGGACAACAGTACATTTTCAGGCGGACAAACTTTCGAAATTACAGTAGTTACAATTTTCAACAACAGATGGCGCTGCAAGTGATGTGAAAGATATAGAAGACAACGCAGTCTGTGGGTGCGCCATTCTGTATGTCGTCTTTCTGCTGTAAGCGTGTGCTGTTCACAACGTGCAAGTGTGCTGTAGACAACATGGTTTATTCCTTAGAACAGAGGATTTTTCTGGTGTTGGAATTCCACCGCCTAGAACACAGTGTTGTTGCAACAAGACGAAGTTTTCAACGGAGGTTTAATGTAACCAAAGGACCGAAAAGCGATACAATAAAGGATCTGTTTGAAAAATTTCAACGGACTGGGAACGTGACGGATGAACGTGCTGGAAAGGTAGGGCGACCGCGTACGGCAACCACAGAGGGCAACGCGCAGCTAGTGCAGCAGGTGATCCAACAGCGGCCTCGGGTTTCCGTTCGCCGTGTTGCAGCTGCGGTCCAAATGACACCAACGTCCACGTATCGTCTCATGCGCCAGAGTTTACACCTCTATCCATACAAAATTCAAACGCGGCAACCCCTCAGCGCCGCTACCATTGCTGCACGAGAGACATTCGCTAACGATATAGTGCACAGGATTGATGACGGCGATATGCATGTGGGCAGCATTTGGTTTACTGACGAAGCTTATTTTTACCTGGACGGCTTCGTCAATAAACAGAACTGGCGCATATGGGGAACCGAAAAGCCCCATGTTGCAGTCCCATCGTCCCTGCATCCTCAAAAAGTACTGGTCTGGGCCGCCATTTCTTCCAAAGGGATCATTGGCCCATTTTTCAGATCCGAAACGATTACTGCATCACGCTATCTGGACATTCTTCGTGAATTTGTGGCGGTACAAACTGCCTTAGACGACACTGCGAACACCTCGTGGTTTATGCAAGATGGTGCCCGGCCACATCGCACGGCCGACGTCTTTAATTTCCTGAATGAATATTTCGATGATTGTGTGATTGCTTTGGGCTATCCGAAACATACAGGAGGCGGCGTGGATTGGCCTCCCTATTCGCCAGACATGAACCCCTGTGACTTCTTTCTGTGGGGACACTTGAAAGACCAGGTGTACCGCCAGAATCCAGAAACAATTGAACAGCTGACGCAGTACATCTCATCTGCATATGAAGCCATTCCGCCAGACACGTTGTCAAAGGTATCGGGTAATTTCATTCAGAGACTACGCCATATTATTGCTACGCATGGTGGATATGTGGAAAATATCGTACTATAGAGTTTCCCAGACCGCAGCGCCATCTGTTATTGAAAATTGTAACTACTGTAATTTCGAAAGTTTGTCTGCCTGAAAATGTACTGTTGTCCCAAGCATATTACAACAAACGGTGTATTTCTATCGCTGCTCGTTTAGTTTTTATTGCCGTTTCAAATATACCGGTCATTTTTGAAACACCCTGTATGAAGCTCGCCACTAACACAGATCTAGATGATGCTGTTTACAAGTGGTTTATACAAAAGAGATTGGAAGGAGAACCTATCTCAGGTCCCATTCTGTGTGAGAATGCAATGCAGTTCAACGAAAAACTTGGAGGGCCTTCGAACTTTAAAGCGAGCACGGGCTGGTTAAAACGCTTCAAGTCAAGACATGGCATTTGTGAGCTTACAATACAGGGAGAAAAACTGTCGGCTGATTCTTCAGCATCTGATTCTTTCAAAGTCAAACTAAGGGACGTATTAAGGGAAGAAGATTATGCTCTCGAAAACGTTTACAATGCTGACGAAACTGGACTTAACTGGAAAGCTTTACCGAGAAAAAAATCTTGTTTCACGTCATGAATTAGCAGCACCTGGTCCTAAAACTAGCAAGGACCGTATTACACCTTTGACTTGTGCTAATGCTACTGGAAGTCACCGACTGCCTACGTTCGTCATTGGTAAAAGTAAAAAACCGCGTTGTTTCAAGCACGTTAATATGTCAGCCTTGCCTGTTGTGTACACCTCACAAAAGAGTGCCTGGATGGATAGTACGATTTTTTTGAAGTGGTTTCTGGACGTTTTCGTACCCTCTGTAAAAGCTCACCAGCTAAAGAATGGGAAGAGGGAGAAAACACTACTTCTCCTTGTCAATGCACCAACTCATCCCATAATGTGATATTTTAAACAAAAAAGACGAGTTCATAAAGGTAATATTTCTTCCACCTAACGTGACCTCCTTATTACAGCCCATGGATCAAGGCATTATTGAGACTTTCAAACGATATTACAGGTGTAACACTTCTTTCACTAAATGTAACTGGGTTTTCTCTTTTGATGCTAGTCAGTTGTCAGGTTGAGCATTGCTGCAATGGGCATATAATTCTAAAGCATTATGTCAGGGTGAAAATCCTAAATAAATTAATTTTTCTCTCTTAACAACATGTGGGCAGGGTGGGTTCTTCCTTGGCTCGGGGATGAGGTAGAATGAAACAGAATTTTTACATAAGATAACTTTTATTGAAAGTTTTGTACAACTGTTTCTTACTGGATGTTCTGGCTCGGAGAGCGGCAGCTGTGTCGTTTGTGAAGCCTTCTGCTGTGGCAGTGGCGACGTCTGATTACGCCTGGCAGTGTGTATCTCGTGTCGCCGTCTCGCCCAGTTGACTGGAGACGCGCCTCGTGCGGTGGCCCGTTTAATTATTGAGAGTGAAGTCGTGCATCGGATGGTGATACCTTGGATGTGGCGTCCCAGTGTTTCTCTTCTATAAGCGGCCGTGTGTGCTGTGCGTCGGCCAGCGGAGCGGCGCGGCGGGGGATGGCCAGTGTCCCGGACTCGAACAACGGACTCCTACTTGCCAGTCTTTGGCTATCGGATCTTCATCCCAGCTCACAGGTGACTGCTGATGTGAGGCCGTCTCCTTCCCATCATCACGAGTCACCCGGGTACATAAAAATCAGACTTCAAATACCTTTTAACTTCTGTCTTCTGGCGCTGAGGCTGCTGCTTACTATTCCATTACAGCGGCGAACTTGGTGCATATGTGTATGATGTAGTCTCTTCTTACATGATGGTCTTCAGCACCAAAACTGACTGAAAACAACTGCTACTCTTCTCTTCTTCCTTCGTCTGTCGGACCCACTGCATCTCGCGTATTACTGGAGGTGAAAGACTTCACGGTCATTGCCTCTTCTGTCACGTTGAAAAGCTTCTCGAAGAATCTTCTTAAAGTCGGTCATTGGCTCTTGGAATGTAGGCGAGGGCCTTTGCTCACATGTGACAACTGAGAAATGCGTGAGCCGGTCGGGCGATGCCCTGACGGCTGAATCGACAGCGTCCGCTTATGTGGGGAGGGCGATGGCTTCTGAACTTGCTGACTTCATGGTCATTGTCTCTTCTGCTCTGCTGCTCTACCCGCTGTTTACCAGTGTGTAATTCTTCTAAACTAAACGAAGTTTTTCATTTATTTTCTAATTTCTACTTCACTTTGATGTCACTAATTTATCTACTTATCTTAAGTACCACTCAACACAGGAAAGAATTTTTGCGTAAGTTAATGTTAGAAAGAGAAGAGGATGGAGAAGAAAGTCTCTTAAGAAATCATAAGAATATTGACCTGAAAGATGCGTCCTACATGATCAGCACAGCATGGAATAGTGCAAAGGAAGAGAATTTGAAGAAAGTCTGGAATAAAATTTTGGACACAGAAGAAAGTTCACAAGCTATGATTGACGAACAGAATGATATGTCTGAAATTCTCGGTATGCTAAAAGAAATAGATTGCCACGAATGTGATGAAGAAGACGATCATGAATGGATGAATATCGATTATGCAGATCCAGGACACCAAATCATGCAGGACAGCGGGATTGTAAACGTCGTCACTGATAAAGATGACGCCGCCAGCATCTCATCAATCAGTGCTCCAGAAAGTGAAGATGAAAGTATACCAACAGCTTCTGAGGCGTTCACTTGTTTAGACACTGCCTTGTGATGGTTTGAAGCCCAAGATGAAAGTGACCAGTTTCAGATATCTGTAATGAAAAAAGTATGTGACTTAGCTGCTCGTAAGCGTGTAGGCTTGCTTAGACAGACCAAAATAAAGGATTTTTTTAAATGTTAATTTTGTATACTGCGTGTATTTCATGCAAAATGCGTATGTAATATGTATATATTTTTGTTTAATAAACTGTGCCAAATACTATATATTCCTACTGAAGTTGCCTTTGTATGTTACTTTGTAATACTAAGAGAGATGCATGTTTTTATGAATAAATTTACTGTACAGTACTTCTTTTTGGCAAATAAACATGTACAGTTCGATTATCTGCACAAACCAGTTATCTGAACACCCATGTCCCCAAATTACTTCGGATAATCGACGCTCTACTGTACTAAAAATAGGACGAAAAACTGTAATATTATTAAGACAATGAAAACTGAGCACACCATGTACTCAAAAACAGTTTCAGAGATGCTGAAAAGAATAATCAGGGTTCGAAGCATCCGAAAACACTTGGATAAACATTTCACTAAATGTTCCTGGAACCACTGACAAAACAGGAACTTTAACAACAATTCAGAAAGTAAAATCTAAGAAATATGCCTGCAAATGAAGAAATAATTGAACCATTTTTGGTTAGAGCAAACTGTTCATTCAGAGAATGTGTGTTTTCAGAAAAATAAAAAATAAGGGACAAGGTACCAACATACAAGAAAAGTGACAAATATGGCCCAAATTAGTACACACCAATATTTGGGTTTCCAAGTATACTAGAGACGCTTAATTATAGCAGATTGTTTGCACTCATAGATAAACATTGTTGTATGTCTCTGGCACATTCTAGTTTTCAAGTCTACAGAAAAAGCTATCTCTAGTCTAGTAAAATCTGCTATAGTACATCAGAAAAAAGAAACACGGTATTTACAGTTTCTGGATTTGCCACAAGCTTTTGACACAATCACCCATACGGCACTAACTGAAAAACTTGAAACCTGTGCCAAATCTGTACGGGCAGGGAAATAGATAAAATCATACGCTGGAAATAGAAAGCAGTATGAGGCTACAGAGTCTGGACACATATCTGAAATATGGGCCATTAAGTATGGTTTACCTCAACAATCTGTGCTTGGACCACTTTTGTTCAACCTCCTTATAAATAATAATAGAGACAATTAGAAGGGAAAAAATACTATATGTTGATGACATGGCATAAGTAAATGTAGAAAAAAGGTCTGGAAGCAATGGAAAGAAGCGCATTTGTTTCAACAATAACACAGCGCAGTGACAGAAAAAACGCTAATTATGTTACTAATAGAGAAAAGGAGGATCACATTGACATATTCATAGCTGAAACAAGACTGAAAGAAGTTACCTCAATAAATGTTTTGGGAGTTACATTTGACACTAAGGTCCAATAAAGATAAAACTGCTCTTGCAAATTAAGCACTGTAATATTTATTAAAATCTTCTTTCGGATTATGTAGATAACTTACATGTACAGTGCACCATGTAAGCTTTGAACTATACTCACAGTACAGAATTACTGTTAGGGGAAATACCAGCAATAGAAACACAAAAAGAACATTTGTGTTGTAAAAAGAAGCCATTAGAGCCATTCTTGATAGAAAAACAGAAATGCCTTCTGCAATCTAAAGCTATTGATATTCAATCCATGTAAATGCTGAACAAAAATTTCATTAATCAAATACTACACATTAGTAGAATGAAAGCAAACGTTCATTCCTCCGGTATAAGAAACAAAGGACAACTGATAAGTACACCGTACAGACAGACACCTGTTAAATAAAAACCACCATTACTCGTGTAAAACTGGTAAAGTGTCTAAGAGTCTACAGGACAGTATAAGTGAAAAGTCAATCCAGAAACAAGAATTATTTAATGGAAAAAAGATTTTAAACTGTAGAGGAGCATATGTGGGAACGAGGAATGTTTTTGTTATCTGTATGCATGAATCCACCCCCCCCCCCCCCCACCCCCATGAAGCATGGATCTTGCTGTGCTGACGTGGCTTGCGTGCCTCAACGATACACATGACCGTACAACAGGTGCAAATACAATGGAGAGGTATCTATTGAGAGGCCAGACAAACAAGTTGTTGCTTAAGAGGGGCAGCAGCTTTTCCAGTAGTTGCAGAGGCAACAATCTGGTTGACTCACTGATCTGGCCTTTTTAACATCAATCCACGTGGTCTTGTCATGCTGGTACTGCAAATGGCTGAAAGCAAGGGGAAACTACAACCGCTGTTTTTCCCGAGGGCATGCACCTCTAATGTAAGGTTAAATGATGATGGCATCCTCTTGGGTAAAGTATTCCAGAGGTAAAACAGTCCCCCATTCGGATCTCTAGGCGGATACTACTCAGGAGGACACGTTAGCAGGAAGAGACATTCTACAGATCAGAACTTGGAATATTAGATCCCTTAATCGGGTAGAGAAAACTTAAAAAGGAAATGAAGGGGTTGAAGTTAAATATAGTGAGGAATAATGAATTTTGATATTAGGATGAATAGGACTTCTGGATAGAGGAACACAATGTTGTAAATTGAAAACTAAATACAGATAATGCAGTAGCAGGTATAATAATGAAGAAGAAAAGAGGAATTCAGGTAAGCTACTATTGGCAGCATAGTGAATGCATTATCATAGTCTAGACAGACATAAAGTCATCACCAACCACAGTAGTACATATTTACATGTCATCTTGCTCAGCAGATGAAGAGATTGAAAAAACGATGAAATAAAAGAGATCATTCAGCTAGTTAAGGAAGAGAAGAATTTAACTGTTAAGAAGCAGAAAGAATAGGAGAATATGAACTGGGGAGCGGGGTGTGGGGGGGGGGGGGGAGGAATGGAAGAAGAAGTGGCCTGGTAGGTTTGAGAGATGAAACAGTAAATGTAGCACAAGGTCAAATAGGTACAAAGACAAGGCGTTCTTGAATATCACAGAAAATATTAAATGTAATTGATGAAAGGAGAACATATAAAAACGTAGCAAAAGGGATATGTGAAAGAAAATACAATTGTCTAAAATATGGGATTGACAAAAAGTGCAAAATGGCTAAGCAGGAATAGCTAGAGGACAAATGTAAGGATATAGAAGAATATATCACTAGGGCATAAATAGATACCATCTACAGCTAAAAATTAAAAGAGCTTTTGGGGAAAAGACAACTAGCTTGGAGGCAGTATTATAGAAAGGGAAGAGAATGTAGATGATGATAAGATAGGAGATATGATACTGCAAGAAGAGTTCGACAGAACACTGAGAAACATATGCAAAAACCAAGGCCAAAGGAGTATGAGTAGCTGACATTCTCTCAGAACTGAGAAATCCTTGGGAGAGCCAACCATGACAAGATAACGTATGTGAGGCAGAGGAAATGCCCTCAAACTTCTAGAATAATGAAATAGTTCCAAAGAAAATAGGTGCCAAGAGGTTCGTTATCGAACTATCACTGTAATATATATTGGCTGCAAAATGCTAACTCGAATTATTTACAGAAGAATGGAAAAACTATTACAAAGCGACTTCAGGAAAGTTCAGTTTGGATTCCAGAGAAACTTAGAAACATGTGAAACAGTACTGACACTAGATTTCTCTTACAAGATTAAGGCAAACCTACCATTATAGCGTTTGTAGACGTAGAGAACACTTTTGACATGATTGACTGGAATACACTCCTCGAAATTCTGAAAGATGCTGGGGTAAAATGCCGGGGACAGAAGTCTATTGACAACTAGTACAGGAAACAGATGGCAGTTACAAGAGTGGTGGCATGAAAGGGAAGCAGTAGTTGAAAAAGGAATGAGACAAGGTTGTAGCCTATTCCCAATGACATTAAATCTGTACACCAAGCAAGCTATAAAGGAAAACAAAGAAAAACTTGGAGTAGGAATTGAAGTTCAGCGGGAAGAAATAAAAAATTTGGTTTTTATTGATGACATTGTATTTCTGTCAGACAGCGAAGGACTTGGAAGAGCAGTTGAATGAAATGGACACCATCTTGATAGGAGGATATAAGGTGGACATCAACAAAAGCAAAATAAGTATAATGAAATGTAGTCAAATGAAGTCAGGCGATGCTGAAGGAGTTGGATTAGGAAACGAAACACTAAAAGTAGTAGATGAGTTTTGCTATTTGGGCTGCAATATAACTGACGATGACAGAAAGGATATGAAATGTTGACTGGAAATGCCAAGAAAAGCGTTTCTGAAGAAGAGAAATTTGTTAATATTGAATATAAATTTAAGTGTTATATAGTCCTTTCTGAAAGCTTTTGTCTGGAGTGTAGCCTTATACAGAACTGAAAAGTGGATGATAAGCAGTTCAGACAAGAAGAGAATAGAAGCTTTTGAAATTTAGTCTTATAGAAGAACACTGAAGATTAAATGGGTAGATTGCATAACTATTGAGAAGTTACTGGACAGCGCTAGTGAGAAGAGTATAATAAAGAAACACACATTGCTTTTATTGACTTTAAAAAAGCTTTTGACAATATCAATAGAAAGAAACTTTGGGAAATAATGACAAATCAAGGATATCAAAACCTCTAGTAAATGCGATAAAAAGTTTATATCATTCTAGATCTCAATGGCAAAACAACTGATGATACCAACTAACAAAGGGTTATGACAAGGCTGCTGCATCTCTCCAACTATGATCAACATCTACATTAATGAAATAATACGTAGATGGAAATCAGAATTTCAGAAAGGCATCTACCTAGACAACAACTTTCTTTTATATAATTTACTATATGTCGATGATGCAGTGATCCTAGCAGATAAGGAAGATGATCTTCAGAAAGGAATCTACTTGCTAAAACAAATAAGTGCAAAATTTAATATAGAAATTTCAAAAGAAACAACTAAGACAATGGCCCTCATAGGGAAAGAACCAATCAGAACCAAAATAGTGATAGATCAGAAGATTTTAGTGCAAGTAAACCATTTCAGCTATCTCGGATTTAAAATGACATATGGCTACAGCAGAGATCTTGAAATTACGCTTAGTAAATTCAACGTGGTATGTAGAACAATTAACAGAAACCTAAAAAATAAAACCAGGAAAGACACTGAAATTAAATTTTACAAAACTGTTGCAGTTCCCACACTGCTCTATGGAACTGAGACAGGAGTGATTACTAAGAAGGAAGAAAGCGGGATTCAGGTACGAGAAATGAAATTCCTTAGGTGTTAAAGGTTGCACAAGAAATCAAGATATTAGAGAAGAACTGCAAATCTTTAGCCTCAATGATAAAATTCGAGATTACAGAAGAAAATGGAACGAACGTCTACAAGGAATGGAGAGTGAGAGGCTTCCCTTAAAGGCAAGAAATTAAAAGTGCCATGGGAGAAGAGACAGAGGAAGACCCTGACAGAGATGGGTACCATAACAGGCAATTCCTGCCTAATACCTGAAGATATGATGATGAGAAACAAAATTTTGCTACATTTTTCGCTGTTTGTAGAAGATCATGTCTAAAACTTTTGTAACGTTTATATAGACTTACTATATACATACTACTGATGCAAAGAGCTCTAGTTTCCAGATGGGTAGCAGCTTTAAGATCCCACCACAATATGTGTATAACTCTCGTCGAAACGTCGCAGTATCTTAACGCTCCCACCAGGCTGGAAACCAGCACTTTTCATATCCTCTCGTAAGCTTTGATTTTAACAGATTGTAGAAGCGTAGTTCAAGATATACACACACCAGCCATTCTAAAAAAAACTAATCCACTGGTAATGGACATCATGAAAGCTACCAAGGAAAACGAAAATCTCAGAAAGATGGCGAAATTCATGTGGACCCAAGGCCACACTAACATTAAATATATTGAAATGGCGAATGACTTAGCAGAAACTGTCGCTGTGAACAGCACTTCCAAAAACATCTTATCACCGCCATCAGACTTGAAGATTACACTATATAGAAGAATAAGGAACAATGGGAAGACGAATATGTCATCATCATTACGCATTAAAAGGAAATATTATGGACAAATGTAACCAAGGGCGATGCCATCGAGCATCGGTGCAAGTAGTATTGACCACCGCAGATATACTGGCAAAGCAGTATCATGAGTCGCTGTTTACTCGATTGCTGAATATGCATGTTCGGCGTGGTACAAGTCCAGCCACGTCAGAAATACAGATGTGGCGCTCGATGAGGCCAGTCGCATTACCACAGGTCACTTAAGATGTACATCTGCAGATAAACTCCACTGTCTTGCTGGCATAGCCTCTCCCCAAATTTGACACAAGGTAGCTGCTAGATGTGAGGGAAGTAAGGCTATGGCTGTGGCAGTGCGGCCAGCACATTATCGGTCGAAATCAAGAAAGAGCCTCATGGCAAGCATGGTGCAGTACAGACCAACAACTATCCATTACATTGTTCTTTATCTCCATCCAGATGTACCATAAGAGTCCTGATATAGATGACATCGAACACACTCGACATGGCTAATTTCTGGTCAAGCAATGTATAAACTGACGTCAACGAGAGATTTTCTTTTGTTGATTACCTACTTTGTACTTCTGATACAGTAATTAATAAAAAAATTAGCTAAACATGTGGAAGGGTCACGTACATACAGCTTTAGAGAGACTTGCTGGGCAACCTAAACCTGTCAAGAGACTGATAACCAGTACACCCTGGCCGAGGTGATGAAAACGTCCGAAGTAAACAAGCTGTTAAATGCCAAATCACTTGGGAGCATACTGTGAACAGTGAGCTACACTCTGCATTAAATTGTTGTAAGGGAGTTATATCACAGTTATCGATGCCAAAGAACTCTATTGAGAACGGGAAAACGAGTGTATCACTGAAGTCAATAATTTTATGACAAAAGTATATGATATGCTCGAGAAGACATCTTGTATTCTGACTTTCCACTTACCCAAGTTGACTGAGTGCACTACAGCAGGTTTTAGCCGGCTTAACATTAGATTCTAGATAGCTTATTCGATACACTACTCTAAGTGTCATCATTCCAGTCACGCCAATGAGGTTTTCAAAGGTCGGGGAATATGCAAGAGATACAGTTCAGTTGCCCACAAAACAGGTGTGCGGTATACTATCCCACTCACGTGTGTCAATTGTTCCCATAGGTATCCAGTTTGGAGCAAAGAATGTTCTGTATTCGCATAAGAGAAGAAAATCAAGGAGATAAACGTTACAATATGTATGGGATATCCTACTTTGAGACAAAAATGCCATTAAGATCAGCATTAAAGCAGCCTATATGAAAGACTAATACTGGCATACAAACATTGATAGCTGAACAGGACACGACAGCCTGCAGTTGTAGTTGTAACTCCAAACTTAGGCCACTGATTCCACAAATTAGTATTCCCACAACTGAAACAGTGTTGCCAGTAGTCATACTGTTGGAAAGCATGATACAGAAACTGACAGAAAGGATCTTCTTGACAATCTGCGGACACATTCCATTGTTTTTACACATTGTGCAGGAACTATTAAGGGTTTGCTATATAAATTCCAGGTCAAAGAACACGTTACTACCTTTCGCCTTACTACAGAGAAAAAGTGAAGGCAGAAATTCAGTCGATGCTAGAACAGTCATAGAACCTGCAGTCAGTTCATCTACATCTACATCTACATTGATACTCCGCAAGCCACCCAACGGTGTGTGGCGGAGGGCACTTTACGTGCCACTGTCATTACCTCCCTTTCCTGTTCCAGTCGCGTATGGTTCGCGGGAAGAACGACTGTCTGAAAGCCTCCGTGCGCGCTCTAATCTCTCTAATTTTACATTCGTGATCTCCTCGGGAGGTATAAGTAGGGGGAAGCAATATATTCGATACCTCATCCAGAAACGCACCCTCTCGAAACCTGGACAGCAAGCTACACCGCGATGCAGAGCGCCTCTCTTGCAGAGTCTGCCACTTGAGTTTATTAACCATCTCCGTAACGCTATCACGGTTACCAAATAACCCGGTGACGAAACGCGCCGCTCTTCTTTGGATCTTTTCTATCTCCTCCGTCAACCCGACCTGGTACGGATCCCACACTGATGAGCAATACTCAAGTATAGGTCGAACGAGTGTTTTGTAAGCCACCTCCTTTGTTGATGGACTACATTTTCTAAGCACTCTCCCAATGAATCTCAACCTGGTACCCGCCTTACCAACAATTAATTTTATATGATCATTCCACTTCAAATCGTTCCGCACGCATACTCCCAGATATTTTACAGAAGTAACTGCTACCAGTGTTTGTTCCGCTATCATATAATCATACAATAAAGGATCCTTCTTTCTATGTATTCGCAATACATTACATTTGTCTATGTTAAGGGTCAGTTGCCACTCCCTGCACCAAGTGCCTATCCGCTGCAGATCTTCCTGTATTTCGCTACAATTTTCTAATGCAGCAACTTCTCTGTATACTACAGCATCATCCGCGAAAAGCCGCATGGAACTTCCGACACTATCTACTAAGTCATTTATATATATTGTGAAAAGCAATGGTCCCATAACACTCCCCTGTGGCACGCCAGAGGTTACTTTAACGTCTGTAGACGTCTCTCCATTGATAACAACATGCTGTGTTCTGTTTGCTAAAAACTCTTCAATCCAGCCACACAGCTGGTCTGATATTCCGTAGGCTCTTACTTTGTTTATCAGGCGACAGTGCGGAACTGTATCGAACGCCTTCCGGAAGTCAAGAAAAATAGCATCTACCTGGGAGCCTGTATCTAATATTTTCTGGGTCTCATGAACAAATAAGGCGAGTTGGGTCTCACACGATCGCTGTTTCCGGAATCCATGTTGATTCCTACATAGTAGATTCTGGGTTTCCAGAAATGACATGATACGCGAGCAAAAAACATGTTCTAAAATTCTACAAGAGATCGACGTAAGAGATATAGGTCTATAGTTTTGCGCATCTGCTCGACGACCCTTCTTGAAGACTGGGACTATCTGTGCTCTTTTCCAATCATTTGGAACCCTCCGTTCCTCTAGAGACTTGCGGTACACGGCTGTTAGAAGGGGGGCAAGTTCTTTCGCGTACTCTGTGTAGAATCGAATTGGTATCCCGTCAGGTCCAGTGGACTTTCCTCTATTGAGTGATTCATATAATGGACCATTACGTACTGTGAAGAAGAACGATGGTATGATTAGACTTGTATTAGATTCTAGGCAGATTAACACTATTATTTCAATAGAAACAGTCAGACTACAACATTAGAATAACTCTTGCAACAGTTCTATGGTGTGCAAATTTTATATTCTGTAGACCTCAACTTAAGTTTTTGGCAAATCGAGTTACACCCAGAATGTAGAAAATATACTGTTTTCTTATGTTTTTATGTGTGCTACCAGTTTCGCAAATTACTTTTTGGCCTCAGCATCTCGTCAGCTGCTGTTATTCGAGGTTTGAACATTATTTTACCTGACTACTTGAAAAGACACATAACATCCTATATTGGCGATATTCTTGTAACAGAAAAATCTTGGTCACAACACAACCATATTTTGAGAAGCTTATTGCGCATTTTTGAAGATTCGGGAATCACTGCCAACTTAGAAAAATCAGAGTTTGGAAAAACAAGAGTAAAATTTCTTGGTCATATAATTTCATTAGGAGGTACTGAATCAGACCCAAAGAAACTTGAAGCAATTAGGGCAATCCCCTCTCCTACCACAATACGTCAGATTCGAAGTTTCCTGGGTTCAGCGAATTTTTATCTCCGTTCTTTAAATATGAACATTCTTGCCATTCCTAAATTATGATGAACAAGCACAGCTAGAGTTTCAGAGCTTGAAAAATGCACCTCGTAATGCTACAGTGTTTGCTCATCCTGATTTATCATGAGACTTTTGGTAATCAACAAACTCGTCAAAAATTGGGCTTGTCCAAGAATTTAGAGAGAATAGTGTAACTGTGCAGAGAAATGTAGCCTTTGCCAGGCATGTCTTGTCTAAATCTGAAACAAATTATTCTGTAACCGAGTTGGAAGCATTGGCAATTATTTGGGCATTTTCTGAATTTCGGTTCTTCTTATTTGGAAACTTACTAAGGGTTACACTGATCGCCATACACTCCAATTTTTAATGTCATCTAAACTAAACCATGATCGTTTGAAAGGATGAGCTTTTATTTACAAGAGTTTAAATTCACTGTTATTCACATTCCTTGTACATACTCAAAATGTTGCAGTGGATACTTTATCACGTGTTCCTATCGGTTTTGTCAAGAACACTTCTGAAAATGATTTGGAGAAAAACTTCAGTTTGTTGTATATACGAAAGGTATTCTTTGAAAACTTTATTTCCTCATCTTTAGACATAATGCATGAACAGGATAAGGATCCTATCTGGAATGATGTAGAATGTAAATGGTATGACAAAACAAACACTGTAATGAGACAATTTTATTTGGTACATAACAACATTCTTTTCAAAAGATGTAGAGTCAGTGACTCTATTTGGATTGCGTGCATACCTGATGATTTTGTAAATACACATTTTGGTGTACTCATCTCAGGTATGCCCACTTTGGTACAAAAAAAATGCTTTCACAAACTTCATACCACTTGTTACATTAACAACAAGCAGAAAAGAATACAGAACGTTTTAGCAAAACGCAAATTGTGTCAGAAAGCCAAACCATCAATAATTGCGCATCGAGCACCATTATGTCCTATAATCTCTTCTAAGCTAAAACAGATGGCTGCAGTAGACCTGGTGGGATCTCTTGTCAGATCACTCAATGGACTCTCATACATTCATGTTGCTGCTGAATTGACTTCAAAATTCGTTTCATTCACTCCTCCACGAAAAGCTACCGCCAAAACAGTATCCACAGCCCTTTTCAATAGTTTTCTACGAGAAGTTGGTCACATTGATAAAGTCATTTCCGAGAAAGGCCCACAATCTTGCTCAAATATTTGGTTACGCGTTTTACGGCATCACAAAATTAGACCTGGTTTTTTTTCACACTTTTGGCCTCATTCCAAACTTCAGACTGCATTAAGCGAGAACTTAACAAGCTGTGCAGCATATATTGTCATCATCGACACCAGACTGGGGACAAACACGTTCATACATTCCAAGAGATTCTCAATGAGTTACCACACGATTCTACATCGTTATCTCCATTACTTGTATTCAAAAATCAACAACCACCAGATCGTGTCAGAGAGTTAATATCATTTCCAGCTGCGAAAAAATTACGACATAAAAACATAGTAGATATAGCGCTAAACAACATCAAAAAAGGCTGCAGAAATAAAAAGAAAAATCAACAGGTACAAGTAAACATCAAGGTTGGACAGAAAATTCTGCTTAAATCTCATCCTTTATCTTGGAAAAGAAAACCACAAATTCTTTCTTGTAAATAAGGGAACTTATAGGATTTGTAGAACTGTACACGACAATGTTGTGGAAACTGAAATGATTCGGATAAACAAGAGCAAGGGATGTCATCATATTAAGCATATAAAAACATATATAGAATAATTCTATTTACTAAGGTAGTACCCAGATAATAGAACTAAGTGTCACTTGTTTCTAAAATATTTGTTGCATTATTGGACCGCTTGCCACAGCACAGCAGGCTACTTTTTGCAAGAATCAGGCGACTATCACCGAGCAACAAGCTTCAATTATTGCGCAACAAGTCGAGCGATTTGCTGCCACGATGCGTGCGCTAAGCAAACTGGTACAAACTTTAAATTTCATGTAGAATCCGAATAACTATTAATAATTTCTAATAAAATGAACTCTGGCAGCATTTTTAAACCAGCTCTGAGAGGTCACACATGTTATCACCAAAGTGTTGTTCACTTGAGAAGTGTTTTTAGTTGTACATGGTGGTGATAATACGGTGATATTTAACACTTTCTTGAAAGAAAGAAGCCCACACTTTCTAATGTGATGATAAATGGAATTCTGGTAACTTCTTTGGCTCTTTAGGTGGTGCACCTTCATGTTCACTCTTGTCATCACCAAAGAGCAGTTCTATCATAGTTCTAGGAAGTCCTTCAATTCTAAATTGCTTCCATGTTTATCAGGTATCTTTGGCAGGTGGGCTCACTTGCACACCTCGATGATGCTTGAGACGTTCTATAGTCGACTCGAATTTGGAAGACTGCAAGAGAGATAGAAATGCTGTTGTCATCTTTCAACTGTGAAGTGCTAACAGCTACAGTAGAAGCAGTAATCATCTACAGAGCTCTGACAACACTCAGGTTTTACCATACAGTTGTTTACAAAGTCGCTTTCCTAGTGTCTTCTGTTCTCGAAATGTCCTTATTTTAGTACTTGGTTCAAAAGAAACTTTTTGACAGTTAAACAACATGCAAAATGTCTAGGCTTTCAAGGGATGAACGTTTTGACACTTCATTTACATAGGTAGCAGCAGCTGTTTGTAAACTATTTCACGTTTCCCTTGAATCACTGATTAAGCTTTCCTTGATTACTCAGACTTCTTTGAAGCCATTAAAGTTGTTCTGCTAAACTAGGCCTCATGCTGTTCGATTTGATAACCCACATGTTGATTTTCCACTGTTCGTTTGACTATGAAAATCTAGACAAAAATTTTCCCTCATGTCACTAATTATTTTTTTCTAATTGCCCTGACTATTTTCAAGCTTTTAAAAACTTTTTTACAAAATTATATCTCATGCTGTGCAATTTGGTACACCATTTTTATATCTTTGCAGTCTGCATTTGGCTATAAAATTTGGACAGCAATCCATAATGTAAGTTTCCTTCAAATCACTCATTAAGTTTATCTTCATTACTTGCATTAGTTTCACGCAATTTAATATTTTTTAGCACTAGACTTTACACTAGTTAATTTGATACGTCATTTATCCATCTCCCAATTTTCATTTGGCTATTGAAATTTGGACAAAAACCAAATGTGTAATGTTTTACAGAGTCATGGTTTCATTACACTTAAACATTTGACTAATAATAATAACAACAACAACTATGATAATAATAATACTGTACCATAAATGACTGAACGAAAATTTTAATCCTGAATTAACAAATATATGAGCAGTATGCTTCACATAATCATTACCATTTTGTGATACGAAAAGTGTAGCATTCATAATTGTAGAACAAATAGTTACATTGACTGTCAAATGACAGAGTGAAAATAAGGATTACCATGGGTGTAATGAAGCCTTACATCCTATATGTACAAATAACCAAGTATTTTATGTCAGTCCTGTATAATTTCATGTGTGTTCAGACACAAGCTGAATTGGTGACCAGTCACTTACAGCTCAAGGTGGTGCTGGCTTCGATCACAGAGATTGGTGCTGTTGTCAATGGACATCACAGTGTGTGGAGAGGGTGGGCAGAATGAGGATCCAAGTTACATTCAGGGCATCTCGCACGTCAGTCAATTGGTCCACTACCGTGGCTGCCCCAGTTACAACCCACAGTGGCGTTGATTCCTCAGCTGTGTTCGAGTGGGAGGTCATTCTAAGATGTGGGAGTTCATTCCAAGGTGCAGCTGCCGGGATGGTTCCTTTGAAAGGGCACGGCCGATTTCCTTCCCCATCCTTCCCTCACCCGAGCTTGCGCTCCGTCTCTAATGACCTCGTTGTCGACGGGACGTTAAACACTAATCTCCTCCTCCTCCTCCAAGGTGCAGCAGGAAGTGAAAGACTTTCTGGGAGCTGATTGAAGGTCTTCATCTGACAAATAGATCTCAGATTCTGTCTGTATTTGATAAAGATCATGAGCCAGATGCAGTCACTTGCCTTGTTTCAGAGGACGCGTATCGGCCGGGAAAACCTGGGCAGTCATAAAGGGTGGGATTAATTGTAGTTGGTGGCTCCAATTTTATGTGCATAATGCGGTCAATTAGAGATATGACTGTCAAGGAGGGGAAGAATTCCAGTGGGAATATATTAACAACACTAAGGTGAAAAAAAATTAGCATTTATCAGTACACAGATCTACTTCCTTTGACTCTGTAATCCAAAACATTGTCCATAACGCTGTGTCAGAGTCATATGACTTCAGTGTTTGGTCACAGTTATCAAAGTATCTCTTGAAGGCTTATATATCTGATGTATCATTAATTGACATTTAATGATAAGGGTGATTTTTTTGTGATAAATCTTCAATGCACCATTGGCTTGAAATGGAGTACTGCGAGTTATAATAAAAAAGAGCTAAATGTGTCTAAATGAAAATGATGTCTGAGACATCAAGTCGAAAATAGCATCAGTATGGTGTAACAGTACCTGGTTCTAAATGGATTCCCTCAGTGTAACAAAGCAGTTTAAACCACTTAAACAAGGCAAGTCCTCCAGTCCAGATGGTGTACCAATTAGATTTCTTTCAGAATGTGCTGATACGATATCTCCATACTTAGCAATCATATACAGCTGCTCATTTAACAAAAGATCCATACCTAAGGACTGGAAAGTTGCACAGATCACACCAATACTCGAGACAGGAAATATGATGAATTCCCTGAATTACAGACCCATAACACTAACATCGATTTTCAGTAGGATTTTGAAAATATACTGTGTTCAAACATAATGAATTAACTCGAAGAAAACGATTTGTTAACAAATAGTCGACACAGATTCAGAAAATATCGTTCTTGTGAAAGACAACTAGCCCTTTGTTCACACAAAGTAATGAGTGCTGTCGACAGAAGATCTCATATTGACTCACATTTCTAACTTTCGAGAAGGTTTTTGACACTTTTCCTCACAAGCGACTTCTAGTGAAATTGAGTGTTCTTGGAGTATTGTCTCAGTTATGGGACTGGATTCACGCTTTCCTGTGAAAAAGGTCACATTCCATGATAACTGACAGGAAAGTCATCGAGAAAAACAGAAGCGACATCTGTCTTTCCCCAAGGAAGTGTTATAGGCCCTGCAGTGTTCTTAACCTATATAAACGATTTAGCAGACAATCTGAACAGTACTCTTAGATCGTTTGCAGATTATGCCATCATTTGCCATCTCATAAAGTCATCAGATGATCAAAACCAATTGCGAAATGATTTAGACAAGATATCTGTATGATGTGAAAAGTGGCAGTTAACTCTAAATAACACATGAATACTAAAGGTAATCCACTAAATTTCAGTTACACGAAAAATCACACAAACCTAAAGGCTGTGTATTCAACCAATACTGTTGGATTATAATTATGAATAACTTTAGTTGGAACGATCACTTAGATAATGTTGTGGGGAAAGTGAACACCTAGAAAATGCAGCTGATCTACTAAAGAGACTACTTACACTACACATTTCTGTCCTCTTCTGTAGTACTGGTGTGTAATGTGGAGCCCAGAGGCAGACAGAGTTCATGGAGGACATCGAAAAAGTCAAAAAAGGGCTGCTCATTTTGTATTAGGGCTGAGAGTGCCACAGAGTTGCTATATCAATCATTAAAACGAAGCCATCTTTTGTTGGGCAGAATTCTTTTCGCGAAATTTCAACCGCCGACTTTCTCCTCTGAGTGCGATTTTTTTTTGCACCCACATACATAGGGAGAAATGATCATGGTAATAAAATAAGAGAAAACAGCTCACATAGAAATATCTAAGTGTTTGTTCGTCTCATGTGCTGTTTAGGAGTGGAACAGTAGTGAAATAGCTTGAAGGTAGTTTGATGAACCCTCTTCCAGGCTCTTAATTATGAATTGCACAGTAGTCATGTAGATATAGATGTATATAATTTTAATTATTCCTAGAATGAATTTTCACTCTGTAGCTGAGTGTATTCTAATTTGGAACTTACTGCAGATTAAAGCATCCTGGAGATTTTGAACAATTAAAAAGCATACTTTCTGGTAGTCCTACTAATATTCCTGTTGAACCTGAAGGTGATTTTATTCTAGTAAAAATTTTGAAAAATTAAAAAGCATACTTTCTGGTAGTCCTACTAATATTCCTGTTGAACCTGAAGGTGATTTTATTCTAGTTAAAATATTTGTAACTGCATGTCCAAATTGTGATTACTTTAAAGATTATATATGTGACGAAAGAATTGAAAGATATTGTTGGAAACTGCAGAATACATGAACTATCAGAGAATTAAATCCTTATACATTGTACTTGTATTTACTGAATGTAAATTTTTACAATAAAATAGATGAGATAAAAATACTTTACTGTTGCTTTAATGACATGTATCTTAACTGAAATCTTTCACTTCTAAATTAACTCTACTTTTCACAACCTTACTCTTTAATAAAATTTTCTTTTCTTAGCACATTTCTTACGATACGGAACAATAGGAAAAGAGTCCAAACGAATTTCCATTCTGTAGCAGACTGCATACTGATTATAATCTTCCTGCCAGATTGAAATTGTGCTTCAGACCAGAACTCGAATCTGAGACCTTTGCCTTTCATCAGCAAGGAGTTCTTCTACTGACTGAGCTATCCCAGCACTATAAACAGCTCAACCTCACAACTTTACTTCTGACAGTGACCTGTCTCCTCCCATCCAGCTTTCCTACTTTCCAAACTTCACAGGAGTTCCCCTGAAAGTTTGGTGGGAGAAAGGATGTTATCAGGAAGTTTCGAGTCTGTACACACTCTGCTGCAGGGTGAAAACTTGTTCTGGAAACAATACTGCAGACTGTGGCTAAGCCATTCTCCACTACATGCTTTCTTCCAGGAGTGTTAGTATACAAAGTAAGTAGGCGAACTTCTGTGGAGTTTGTAGTGTAGGTGGTGAAGTACTTGCGAAAGTGAAGCTGCGAGTGTGGGTCGTAAATCGTGTTTGGGTTGCTCGGTCTATAGAGTACTTGCCCATGAAAGGTAATGGTCCCTGGTTTTAGTCGTGGTCCGACACACACTTTTAATCTGCCAGACGTTTCAATAGAAAAAAAGTTTCAGACATTTCAAAACTTCAACGTTAGTTGTTAGCGCAAGATATACATTTAAACACACCAAATAATGTTTGTGAGACAAGTACCAAATAACATTTAAAAAAATTATTTTTCTTTTTCAATAGAGTTGACTTGTTCACTTTTAAAGAAGTAATTTAATAAAAATTGTTTCAAAATTGTATTCTTATTTACGCATTGTATTCTTATTTACGCACGGAGCAGACTTCTTCTGCCCAGAGGTATTGCAAAATCTAAATCAATTACGTAGAAGCTGGGAAGAAACAAAATCACAAGATCCACTACCATAACAAGAGCGAATGCTGGAAAAATAGATCAGCTACCGATGTTAGCAGACTACGACACCGTTCCAGTCACCAGTTTGAACGTTGAAGATGGTTTTTTTCCGAGAGACATGGACGCTGACGTCCCGTTCTGTTCCGTTAACAGCCCGTGTGAATGTTATCATTTGAAATGCATTGTGCAACGTTTTGACTTTCCCTCAAGTGCAAATAGATCTTTATTGGCAGAATACTCAAGAAAGTAAAATCCTTCTCTAAATCAGATTTCTTAAAACCACTCATCCAACCCATATTTCAATATCGTACAAGTATGTGGGATCTACCAAGTAGAATAACAAGGGATATGGAATGCATATAAAAAATAGCAGACGCGCTCCTGCCGTCGTAGCGGAAGGAGCTCTCAGCCGGTGATGGCCGGTGCAACGGTAGCTATTGGGGTTTAGGCCTCGCTGACCGCTCTGCTCTACAGAGAGTTCCTTTCGAGCCGCCAGTAGCGCTCGGTTGATCGGCGGAAGGTTGAGCTTGCTCCCTTTCGTCGAGAAGCCGCGTAGCTCGCGGAGAAGCTCTATTGTCGTCAAGAGTCACTGACTCACAGTAACCCGTAACTTCGGTTACAAACCTAGCGAGACTCTCTCGTTCTTTGTTAGGGTTGATCAGTGCCAGGGGCCCGTTCACGTCGGACCACCCCGCGTACTGTAGGCCACCTCTCTTCCTCTGCACCTCCTTTAGGTGCCGCGCCACTGCACCAACGGCGCACGGTAGGCCGTAGGGTATTCCCCCTCTTCGTAGGACCTACTATTAGCCTTTTCTTCTCAGAAAAAGCATAATTGTCGTGCCCACCCACACCAAATAAAGCTCCTGCAAACACACGATGGCAGATTCCGCCGGTGTTTCCCCCGCCCTAACCCGCAGCAAGGCTGCAGCTAAAGAGGCGCGAGAGTCGGCTGTTCCCGTCGACGTCAGCGTCCCGCTTGCCGCTGTTGAGGAGGTGTTGGCCGACAAGGACCGGCAGATCGCTGCGCAAGCGCAGGAACTGCTGAGCCAGCGTCGATTAATAACCGACCTCTGCGGCACAAGTGAGTCCCCCACGCGGACAAGTACACTCCATATAACATTACATTCACCTGCATCTGGTGACTCATGCACCACTGTCCCACTGCGGCAACCGACTCCAACGGCGGAACCGGCAGCCGCAGATGCGGACACAGAACAACACTACACTGGGCCCTGGCAGGTGGAGGGCCCACGACGCAAACAAAGAAACACCACGCAAACAAGCGAGCAAACACACTCACAAGGTAGCCGAAAGGCGCTGCTACCTACACCAAAACCCGCGCTTCATGTTAGGAACACCAATGCTACAACAACAAACACGACCCGACCTGCGGTCAGCAACACCACACAAGCACCAACCGCAGCTACGCCCACACAACAGGAGACTGGTTTTCCCCCAGTCGTAATCCAGAACTACGGGGACCTCAGCGTCCTCAACAAAACATTCGCGGAAAGGCACTCACCTTGCACGCTACACACGAAGTACTCTGGGGATAGGGCCTCACTGTACGTATCAACTAACAGTGAATATAAAGATCTCCTTATCTTCCTCAAAGAAAAGGAAATCGAGCACTATACGTACAGGACCGCCGAAGAACGGACACAGCAGTACGTGGTAAAGGGGGTGGACCCCAACACCCCAAACAACACAGTACAAGCGGCGCTTAACTTCCTTGGATTCGACTGCAAAAGTGCTTCCAGGATGACAGGCTTCCGCTCCCACCACCGTCTACCACACTACCTGGTTGAGATGGCCGATACGGCCGCCTCCCGCGGCCTTCTCCAGATAAAAAGCCTTCTGCGGATGGACGTAAGGGTAGAAATCTACGAACCGCCACAAGTCCCCCAACAATGTAACAACTGCCAGCGGTTCGGTCATTCGGGCCTCCGCTGCGGCCTGGCACCCCGTTGCCGCGGATGCGCTGGCAATCACGCTTCCAACGCATGTACACTAATACATGAAAACATACGCCGTTGCGCCAACTGTGGCCAAGCCCATGCGGCCAACTACAGGGGCTGCAACGTATACAGAGAGGCGCAGAGGCGCAAAAACCAACAGTCGAAGCCACCCAACGTCATAACACGACCAAGGCCCGCACCAAACCCTGTCAGGAACGGAGTGTCGTTCGCCATGGCTACACGCCCTGGAGGAGCAGTGCAGGCCGCGGAACCTCTGCGCCCAGCACACACACCTATCACAACCGCTGCGACAGCAACACAATTGTCTCAGCCAACACACGATACTGCACCCACACCGGTACCAACACCAGCCCCCAGAAACAACACAACCCCACCCCCTGTAGCCACTGCCTGCGAACCTACACATGTCACACATGAAAACACACTAACACAGGGAGCCCCAGAACCGAAAACCCAGAGAAGGCGTAGGCGAACACGTGGAAACAGGAGCGGGAACACGCGCGCACCACAACAGAATACCCAGCGACAACAAAACAATGACACACAGACACACAGTCAGCAAGCCAGCAACACCAGCACACACACTACTCCTCCCCCCAACACATCTAATACACAGGCACCACAAAATGTTCCACGCAACAACACCACAAGCGCCAGCCCATCCATAACGCCAACACCCGCACCAGCGGCCGCTAACACCGCAACTGAGCCACAGGCCGACACACACAACGCCAACACAACATCCGGGGGTTTATTGGAAACACTATTCCCCCGTCACACGACCACCCAGATCCTTCACAAGATCTGGGCGGCCGTCGCCACACTCCTTACACAGCTCACGACTGCCCAACCCGGGCAGTACTGGGCTGCCATACAAACAGCATTCACCACACTGTTTACACACATACATGGATAACACACCACACCCCGCCCCCATCGCAAACAACCAGACACTGACACAGATCCTGTTCTGGAATGCAGACGGGATCAATAACAAAAGGGCGGAATTCGCCGCGTTCATGGAGCGTAAGGGTATCCTTATCGCACTGCTGAGCGAAACTAAGCTCAAACCACGCAACCAACTAAACTTCACCGGCTACTGCGTCTATCGTACCGACCGACCGGACGGCTCCGGTCACGGCGGAACAGCCATCATCATACACAAAGACATAGAACACACAAACATAGTGCTCCCCGAACTCGAAAAACTAGAGGCAACCGCCGTCAGGGTCGTGTTCAACGGAGCCTACACTACACTGGTGTCAGTATACAACAGCCCTAAAAACATCAAAACACGCGACATCAGCACAATACTCAACACATCACCGCGCGTAATAGCCGCTGGAGATCTTAACGCAAAACACCCGGACTGGAACTCACGAATACGAAACTCCAACGGCAAGAAACTATACGAACATGCACTAGGACGAAACTACATCACACTAGCGCCGACCGAACCGACGCACATTCCCTACCGGAGGGGACACAGGCCAGACGTGCTAGACATGGCCCTCATCAAGGGCATAACAACGACACTCAACGTTGTCGTTGAAAACGATCTGCCCTCAAATCACCAACCCGTTATACTATACATTGAAGAAACACTGCAGAACATGGAACAACGCAGGATGTTAGAATACAGGCGCGCGAATTGGACCCAGTTCAAGGAAGCGCTTGACAGTCGCATCCCACCAACCCACGCGATTAACGAGACAGCCCAAATTGACGAGGCAGTCGAAACCCTCACCGGCGCCGTCCAGGACGCAATAGCCAACACCATACCAATCCGCACGCCACAACAACACAGTGCTGCCCTGCCCCAGGAAATCGTGGGCCTAATCTCAATGAGGAACCGCCTCAGGAGACACTGGCAGCGTACCAGGCGCCAGCACTTCAAACGGCACATTAACAGGCTCCAGGGTATAATCCGGGAAAAAATACAAACATTCAAGACACAACAGTGGGACCAGAAACTCGAAGGGCTAGACACCACGCGGCCTGGCGTGTGGCAGCTAGCCCGACACTTCACCAGGGAGAAACTGTACACCCCCACGTTACAAGGGCCAGACGGACCAGCATATTCGGCGGAAGAAAAAGCGGAACTGATGGCCCTCACACTCGCAGCGTCATTCACACCGAACCTGGATCCCTCAGACCCAGCATTCACACTTGATACGGACCAGGAGGTCACACGCATCTTGGCCCAACCAGCGCGCAACAACATCCGACAAGCTAGTACAGCAGAAATCAAATGGGCCATCATGCACACCACAGCTAGGAAGGCCCCTGGTCACGATGGCATTCAAAACCGTGTCCTCCAGGAGTTCACGGACAAAGCTGTAGACTACCTAGCACACATTACGAATGCCATACTCAAACACCAACACTTCCCCGCCTTTTGGAAGACGGCCAAGGTCCTGATGTTCAGGAAGCCGGGGAAAGACCACTCCCTCCCACAAAATTACCGACCCATCAGTCTGCTGAGCGCGCTCAGCAAGATCGTTGAGAAGGTAATATTAAAACGACTCACCAGGCACTGCATCACAAACGACACCCTGAGACCGGAGCAATTCGGTTTCAGGAATCACCACTCAACAACACAACAACTCCTCCGCGTCGTTGAATACATAACACACGGATACAACACAAGCAAGGCAACTGGGGCGGTGTTCCTGGACATCGAAAAGGCTTTCGATCGTCTATGGCACAACGGCCTAATACGCAAACTCAGTGACGCAGGGTTCCCCGACGGGCTCGTACGTCTCATACACTCATATCTCACGGACAGGAGTTTCAACACTGACGTGCAGGGCAAACAATCGACACGACATGGTATACAGGCAGGAGTACCCCAAGGAAGTATCCTAGGGCCCTTACTGCTTAACCTCTACATCAACGACCTCCCAGCTACACATAACACGACGGTAGCAATCTACGCGGATGACACTGCCATCCTTGCGCAAGATTGGAAGCCGTCTAACATTAACTCACGACTACAGACCGCACTCAGAACGGCGGAGCCTTGGCTGGTGAAATGGCGTGTTAGAGTAAACGTCGACAAGTGCGAGGCCGTTCTGTTCACTAGAAGACCGAAGCAACTGCGCAAACATCAGCACTGCAACCCAATAACACTACACACACGCCCAATACGTTTCCACGAGAAGGTCAAATACCTCGGTGTCTGGCTGGACAGGAAACTACTCTGGGGGGACCACATTCAACACGTGACCAACAAAGCTAACGCGAGGCTCAAACAACTCTACCCTATGCTTAACAGGCGTAGCACACTAAACAGGAGGGTGTCTAGGTCCATGTACATGACACTTATTAGACCCCTGATGACGTACGCAGCCCCTGTCTGGGGATACGCTGCGCCAACTCGCCTGCGCCGTCTGCAGCTCATACAGAACAAAGTACTCAAAATCATAACCAACGCTCCGCGCTACACACGCATCGCGGATCTTCACCGGGAATACCGGCTAGATACTATCTTGCAGGTATTCCAAAAACTCTCCACACGACTGTACAATAACACGAGACACTCGCGCAACCCGTTTATCCTTTCTCTGGGTAACTACGACCACAACCATAGATGGAAGCATAACAGACCAAAGACATTACTGGCTAGGAACTGAACATCTATGGTCTATAGAACGCTAACACGACAGTACTGGCGAGCCCCTGCAACACAGTTATTACTGGAAACCCAGATGTGCGACTAGCCGAAAAACAGGCAACCGCAGGGAAACCGTACTGTACACAGCACGCAAACCAGCCACACACACCCCCCTACACAGTCCGTGAGCCGATCTATGACCGATCGCCCACTAATCCACAACGACCTTGAACTGTTGCAGGGACGCAGCAACTGCAGCAAGCGCCGCAACAAGCTCCAACAACGACAAAGGTAACGATGCACGATACCTCGAACTAACACAACCACACCTTGCATGCACTGTCGCAGATAGCAAGCCGCTACTGCCCTTACTACCCGTCCTACTGTCGCAGAGGTTTTTTTCCCTTGGCGCTGGCCTTGGCACTTTTTTTCCTCTGCTCTTACAACCGCTACCCTTCGATCGCTTTCGACCACTTCTATCTCCTGATGGACCATGTTAATGAGTAGTCTTACCCAGACGCATGGATAACATCACAGCCTGCATCCTGTGACGCCTTGATTCAAAACTAACATGCATACGGAGGTGACAGTAGAACTTTTGTGTTGGTCACCACGTTGGTGCGGGCGTGGAGGGGCCCCATCCTTGTGATGGTCACAGGTTTGTTCAACCTATGGATGAGCGTCACAGAAATTATGAAAATCGGAACTGGAGGATGCTAAAACTAATGGAAGGCCGAAAATCCTTATAGAGGTCCTCCTGCTAATGCTATTATACACAAAAATTGGCAGCATTGATCGCACTTTATTTCTTCAAGTGCATACCACATTTTCGCAGATAGTAATCATCGGATCAAAAAGTTAAACAATCAGTACATCGTATTACGCAAAATAGTACATGATCGTACTAATCCGTACGATATACTGATTCTTCAAGTTTTTGATCCGATGTTGGCAGTCTGCCAAAAAGAGTTATCAATAAATGAATTACGATCTAGATAGACTTTTCTTTTATAGGTGCGTAAAGATAGCTGTATATCCTGCGAAAGCTTACTATTTAGTTTCAAGAACCAGTATTAAGTGGAGAATCTAAGGACGCATTACAACCCTCCCCCTCCTCCCGCCAATTACTACTCCTGTAAGGACCACAAAACTAGAGTACTGTGCGCACAGAGGCAT
This sequence comes from Schistocerca serialis cubense, assembly GCF_023864345.2. Classification (NCBI taxonomy): domain Eukaryota; kingdom Metazoa; phylum Arthropoda; class Insecta; order Orthoptera; family Acrididae; genus Schistocerca; species Schistocerca serialis. The sequence goes on along the minus strand of NC_064641.1, from coordinate 558,665,369 downwards.
TTAAGCAATCATTATTCCTGCATACCAGTGGAACAGGAAGAACTAACAAGTGATACAATTTAAATTATCCATTCCAAGCACTTTACAGTGTTTTACATAGCATGGATGTAAATTCATGGACATGGTCTACTTGAAAAAGGATGGATTGTCGAATTGACTAAAAGGCTCGGCGGTAATAATCTCCCCTTTCTATATTTTAATTCCATCAACCCGAAAACGTATTGGCAAAATTTTGTTTGTTTTTAATCAATATAACCTATGGAACGAAGTAATACTTTTTTCGGTAATTTCCAAGAATGTTTGTCTATATCGAACGTGTGATTCTAAATCAATCACGCGACTGTGGTGAGGTGACGGACATTCCGATAAATTATTTGTGAGATGCTAGTAAAACCCAAACGATTTATGGCGGTAGTGAGTAGGATGTTTGGTATTGTGGACATCTCTTCAGCTGATTGCCTTACATGGAAGAATCTAATTCCATGCTTATGGAATGTAGAAAATTGTTAAAATTTTTGTCGTAAATGTGACACTACCAATATTTTTGCATGACATTGGCAGAGTCTACCCAGGTTATGGAAAAAAGGGAATGCTTCCCGTAGCAAACACATCAAATGGACTTTCTCATGACGCCAACGTCAACGACGAGTGAGGTAAATCGTTACCTTTGTAATTACAACTATTTCAGTAACGCTTTTCTTTTGTCGTTGATGTAGTGACCACTGTAAACATGTTCATACCACCCGCCACCTCAGCCGCGTAATCGGTTTAGAATCGTATTTCGATATCTATCGTTTGGAGCCCGCGACTTCGTTAGGATAACATTCTTGAAAATTACCCATTTTTCACATAAGCAAACGCGAATTCATCATTACAATAAAAAACTACAGTAAAGAAAAGTTCATGTATGCTTCATTAGCTACCTGCAACTGACAGCTTATCGAGATGCTGATTTCAATATTGGATGTCTTGCACTGTTATGTCAATAATGATAGATGCAATTTTATGCCATGAACCTCAGCCAACTAATATTGCAATACTTATCGCATGTACATAAAATTTCGGGTGCGCCAAGGGAACCCTTTGCGAAGTCAATGTCAAAGATGATGTACGCGTTGCGATGTAAATAAACAAATCGTCCTGTACCAAAACAAAACAGTGGTAACTGGTTATGATTGAAACGTTAATGTAATGGTAGCATTCAGTTATGTTCTAGCCGCTGCGTCGAAACATAAGGTACATATTTTAAAAACCTTCCCAAGAGTCTGTGTGGACACTCAAAAATATTGTAGTAAAATGCCTGAAACATTTATAGCTTCTGGCATAATCCGCAAATAACGTTCGTATCAAATCAGCTGTAATGCAGTTTTTGGATTATTTCATCAACAAGCCTTCCAAGTCCACCAAATGTCAATTTACGAATTGTTGTACCTGTTCATTTTGCAACGACCTCGTAACTTATACTGTGCGAACAGCAGCACGTTTGTTTACTTACGTACGTTTTCTTGGTAGCCCTATACAATAGCTATAGATAAATAAGTCGTTTTTGAAAATGCTTCCACAAACTTAACATGTCAACCGAATAACTGAAACCACGTTCCATCTCAAAGAGAAAGAAAAACAGTTGTACATAATAGTCCGCTCCCAAACAGTTGATGCCCCCTATTTTGTCGCTTTGCAGTATCAAACAGTTGATCCACTATACATATTTGCCTCCTTTCAAAAGATATATAATTTAGTGCTATGGGTAATAATTTTGTTTCCCTAGTACATATGAATGTTATATTGTCCGTCAAATGAATGTGACATTACATGCTTCACAATGTACATTGTACTGTTTGCAAGATGGTATTTTCTCCTTTGTTGCACAACTGTGCAAATGTCATTGGATGGCTACAAACAAATTCATTACATGACGTATATACTATTTTAATTGAATAGCCTAAAATAGTGTAATTTTGATGCTTCGTATCACTTAAATCTATTTGATGATATAGACACTGGCAGAGTGAAAATGATATTAATAGTGAATCCACAGATAATCTGCAATTATTGTTGTAGACTACTAATTTTTGCACTTTTTAACATATCACCCACATCTATTACTAAACCTCTCCTTTCATTCTCCATTTTTTTTCTTTCCTGTGTAGGCCTGTTTAAAGTGTTTCATTTATATGTATTAGTTTATTGATACCTTTTTATCTCTTTATATCTTTCTTTTAATTCATTGTATACTTTTATCTTTTACACTCGTAATTCAATATTTCTTGTGCTAATGATGACATTGCTGCTGCTCTTCATTTTGTAGAATGTCTTTTTAAATCTGATTTTTTCAGATGTTACTCTTTTGGTATCTATCTGTATCAATCCAAGATCACAGTGTGCCTCAAATTAATGATATCATTTGCTTCTTAATCATGAAGCTGAAAAGTTACTGCACCATACTACTTATCTTATGTGAGAATGAAAACATCTGTGTTAATTCTTGGTGCAAATTACATTTTAAAACTGCTGTCCAATCTTCCCTCTTTTGTGCAAATCTTGTGTTCATGGCAAGAAAGGTTCTTTACTGCCTTATGTAGGTCTAAATGCTGATTTACTTAGGCAACTGTTATAAAAGTATCATTTATTGTATAATTTTTCTTCCCATATTAACTCTTATCTGTGTGTAGGAACTGTTTTCTATTGGCCTAGCTTGAATACAAAACAGAAATGGAACATTTGTAAGATTTACAGTTTAAATTTCTTGTCAATAAGTGTATTGACACAAGTGCAACAATGGATGTTCGCAATATGTGAATGATTGCAACTTTTACAATTATTTGTGTATTGTTTCATTACTAATTTTAGTCAAGTTTCTCAACTTCAAATGTATCTACTCTTGGAAATGACGTGTTTTCATTATTACATAACTCTCCGTGCAGTAATCAGATTTATGTAATATTTTACAAGAGTACAATTTCAACTTCTTCTCTCATACGTGACAGGCATGAAAATGAATTGTAAGGTGAATATCTTAAGATGAGCCAGAGTGACTTGAAATTGTGTTTTAACATTATGAAAATATATAAAGTGCCTAATATCACATTCAATTTAGTGTTCATGTAGACAATTTAATAAAACTGAAGAACGTCCACAGATGTATGAGAGTATGACAAAAGATTTTCATTCCTGTTTTAAAAAAAGGTAGTTCCCATAGTTAAGCTGATTCGTTATGGGGAGTTTTAGAAGTGGTGCTAAAACTATAGCATTGTCTCTGAATAATGCAGTTATGGTCTACATATGAAATGACCCATGGTACACTCCATATTAAAATTATTTCGTTCTAAGTTTGTTAGAGATAGAATACTAGCCAAGACTGAAAATGAATCCTGAAACTGGATTCATATCTTACATAACATTAAAAACAACCCTGCTATATAGGTGCCATTCGCAGTGGACATAAATGTCAACCAACAGATTTCTAATGTCATATTTGCCTGAGTTTTCCTGCACTAGCCAATTTATATTGTGAGGGTGAGGCCAATTTCTGATGCCACCCTTAGGGTGAGTGGTGGAGTGATGGTCCGGTGGTGCACAGTGACAGACTGGTGATCGAGAGAAATACTCTATTAGACTTCATTTACACATCTCAGCATTGACAATGTGGGGAGTTACACCCCACTCTGGCGTGACATGCCAGTAGTGGCCAGCACGCAGGTAAGAGATACGTGCGTTACCATCCTGTAGTGCTGATGTGAGTCCAAGCAGTGGCTGGCAGCCTGCCAGTGGGCCAAGGCCGTGACATCAGCGACAAATTTCTTCTTCTTGCTGTCCCCGGCACTGTGCCGCCAACACAGGAGACTTAGTGCAGGAGGCTTGTGACGCAACCCTGTGTCAGTCAAGATGACTGCAGTTACCAGTGCCCAGTCACCTTGTTGCCTAACATGGCTCTGGTGACATGGTGGTGCTGCTGGACTCAGAATGAAACTGCCTCAAAAGTCACAGCTGTTTATACAGCTCCATAGTGTGTTTGTCACCCTATTATCCAGTACTTGCTCACATTACTCATCATGTTGTTCATGCCCTGGCACCCTGCAAATTAAGCCTTAGTGTCACCACTCATGACTGAACTGGATTGCCCTGTACAAAAGACACTCCTCGCAGCAGATCAACAGTGATGACAGCTTCCCCTAACTGGAATGTTCTAAGTTCCACCACATCTCATTGAAGGTCAGCTATGGCATGATGCTGATGCAGAAAGTCCAACACTAGGATCATACTGTAGCAATAATGCTTACATGAGAAACCACTTCTACACATTGCCTAAACTTGCTTGCCTCCAATTGAATATTCACCATTATGGACCCCAGTATCCATATATGGTTATCCTATACTCCACGCAAATTATAATGTGGCGGGGCCCATTGTCTCTTACCCACTAAATCTCTCATGTTCCCCTATATCCAACAAAAACTTATACTTCTTACCGTCTACTACACCCATTATAACACATTCTGCCTCTGCATTCATATTCACTGCATTTGCTTTTATTGGGAATCCATTTTGGCATTTCTGGTGAACTTTTGAGTTTAACAGGTGCTACTTACCACCCAGACTACCACTACCATTAGTCCCATGATGCTGAAGCTGTTTCGTACCACCCCTATTATTCAGTGGTTGGTGGTGTTGCTCTGCACACATCCCATACACCCACAATTAAAGCGCCCTGTCACAGCATCAGTTCCTTCAAATTCCATTGCTAACCTAAGTGCTGTATGGAGATCCCTAGGTGCACCATTGTGCGCCCTCCCAGACAATCCTACTGCTAAACATGTCAGGAAAGCAGTGAGTGCCCTCTGCTTGGCTTTCTGCTACCTTGTTTGCCTCATCACTCCAAGTCATTCCATACATATGCACATTAATTTTTTTATCATGTCCACAAAATTCTCTATGGCTTCATTCAGCATCTTAGAAATTATACTAAACTGCTCACAGACGAACTGCCCCCTATTCTGCTTCTTATTACTTTGCACCAACCCTTGCCTGAGCTACTCAAAAAAGTTTGCACCTTGTTCAGTGCCTCCATATGTCATACAAAGGACTTCACTTTCCCAAAAGGTGCAATCTTGTGATTTGCAACAACTGTTTGTCTGATCAACCACCTATGTCAGCTGATGACAAGAGATCCTCCACAAGTAATAACACGTCCCCGACATCCTACCAGTAAATGATGTAACAAGTTTCGCAATTGCTGAATCTGCCCTTAGACAATGCAATTACAACCACCACAATTCCTCATCCTTTTCTACTAGCTTATTATTCATAAATGTATTCTTTGCTCTTAACTGTGCTACCTGATCAACTAATGGTTGCCCAAATTCCTCACCTACAGCACCTTGTCTCTCTGATTTCACCATAGTATCACCCTTACTCACATTTGCAAATTCAGCAGCAACAACAACAACCCAGTGACAACAAGAACAGAACAGTCCATAGTTAATAACACTACCATACTTATTTCTTATGTGTTAATCATGAGTGACCTAGACTCCCTGTACTGATGGGGATACTAAAACCCTTAAACTGGGAGATATCCACTGGCTCCTCTGGTCTCACAAAAGTAACTTTACAGTTATGTTGACTCCTAACTCTTGAACCATGATTGTCAAAAATCAGAAACAGTAGTCTCACTCATCCCACAATGAAGATACCATAAGCTGTGGTTTGTATGTCATGCTGCAGGGAGTGGTACACCTCCTCTGTCCACAGGCAATGACATCAACACTTCTGACACCAATCCTTATGGGTGAGGCCAATTTCTGATGCCACTCAACAGGGTGAGCAGTAGAGATGGACTGGTGGTGCCCAGTGACACATTGATGGAAATACTTTATTAGACTTCAATTGCAAATCTTGTCAATGATATTGTGAGGCAGACATGCCCCACTACAGCACGGCAGGCTGGCAATAGCTAACAGGTGACTAGCTTCTGTCCTGGTGGAGAAGTACATGTGTCAGAGCCCTGTGATGCTGACATCAAGCCGAGCAGTGGCAGGAAGTTTGGCAGTGGGCCAAGGCCCTGACATCAGTGGCTTGTTTCTTCTTCTTCTTACTGCCACTCCATTCTGCTATTGAGTGGCTGAACCCGGTTAACTCAGGCCTGGCTCATGTCCACTATGGAGGCATGAGAAGACTGCCTTGCACAGGACACAACCTGCTGCCCCCAGGCAGAAGTCTCCCATGGAGAAGACTTACTGCAGAAAGTGGCTGACCTGACCCCATCTCGAACCCATAGCTGCAGCTGCTGGTATTCAGGCATCTCGTTGTCTAACATGGCCCTGGTGTTGTGATGGTGGTGCTGCTGCTGGACTCTGAATGAATCTGCCTCAAATTTCACAGCCATTTATTTACTGCTCCAGTTACTTGCCCTGGTGTGGTGACACCAACCTGCCCACTCTGGCCATTACCACAGTGTGGTGTAGGTTTTGGAGCATGGCTAGCCCACTTTGCAATCCTCGTGTGTGCATGTCATTATAACCTACACTATGTGATTAAAATTATCCGGACACCTGGCTGAAAATGACTTACAAGTTCGTGGCGCCCTCCATCGGTAATCCTGGAATTCAGTATGGTGTTGGCCCACCCTTAACCTTTATGACAGCTTTCACTTTCGTAAGCATACATTCAATCAGGTGCTGGAAGGTTTCTTGGGGAATGGCAGCCCATTCTCCACAGAGTGCTGCATTGAGGAGCAGTATTGATGTCAGTCAGTGGGGCCTGGCACGAATTTGGCATTCCGAAACATCCCAAAGGTGTTCTATAGGATTCAGGTCAGGAATCTGTGCAGGCCAGTCCATTACAGGGATGTTTCTGTCATGTAACCACTCCGTCACAGGCCGTGCATTATGAACAGGTGCTTGATCGTGTTGGGGCAATCACCATCCCCAAATTGCTCTTCAATAATGGGAAGCAAGAAAGTGCTTAAAACATTCATGTAGGCCCATATTGTGATAGTGCCATGCAAACAAGATGTGCAAGCCCCATCCATGAAAAACACGACCACCCCATAACAGCACTGTCTCTGAATTTTATTGTTGGCACTAAACATGCTGGCAGATGACATTCACTGGGCATTTGCCATACCCACACCCTGCCATCAGATCGCCACATTGTGTAGTGTGATTCGTCAATCCACACAACGTTTTTCCACTGTTCAATCGTCCAATATTTACACTCCTTACACCAAGCGAGGCATCGTTTGACATTTACTGGCATGATGTGTGGCTTATGAACACCTGCTCGATCATGAAATCCAAGTTTTCTCACCTCCCGCCTAACTGTCACAGCACTTGCAGTGGATCCTGATGCAGTTTGGAATTCCTATGTGATGGTTTGGATAGATGTCTGCCTATTACACATTATGACCCTCTTCAACTGTCGGCAGTTTGTGTCAGTTAACAGACAAAGTCAACCTGTACGCTTTTGTGCTGTACATGTCCCTTCACGTTTCCACTTCACTATTACATCTGAAACAGTTGACCTAGGGATGTTAAGGAGTGTGGAAATCTCGCGTACAGTTATATGACACAAGCGACACCCAATCACCTGATCATGTTCGATGCCCGTGAGGTCCGCAGAGCACCGCATTCTGCTCTCTCACAATGTCTAATAACTACTGGGGTCGGTGATATGGAATACCTGGCAGCAGGTAGCAACACAATGCACCTAATAAGAAAAACATATGTTTTTGGGGTGTCTGTATACTTTTGATCTCATAGTGTATATGTTGCCAAACTGCAAACCATTGGTAACTAATGCAATGCTTCACTGCTGCTTTCTTATAAATTCCTACAAGTTTCACTTAAAAGCAGTTAGCGACACTGCAGTGTGCTGTTAACTGTATAACACTTTGTACATCTTACATAATGTAGGTGCAGACTGTTCCAAACTTGTGTATTTATTTATTAATTTGTCTTATTTATTTATTTGTCTTTTGACCATTCAACACAACAGTATAGGACATGTCAGATATATTACAGAAATAGTATATACGTATATAAAACATTTACAAAGTTGAATAGGATTATGTGAGTACAGGACAGGAAAGTGACAATGGCCTTATCAGGGGAACAGTCCTGGCATTCACCTTAGCAGCCATGGAAAACTCAAGTCAGGATTGCCAAATGAGGTGCGAATCCCATTCCTCACGAATACGAGGCCAGAGCAATTAACATTGCTTTAATAACTTGACTCGGTTTATGATTTGGAAAAAAAATCACGTGCATTGTCCATAAAGAGCTTATATCTTGCACAATAATTATAATCAGTGACATAAACAGTGTTATATTAATCTTCAGAAAAGACTAAACATACGAAACATTATATTACACTTCTGAAAAAAAAAAAAAAATACACAAACACCCACCAATACTGCATCCATCAACTACTTTTCCAACTAGTTCTCTTCTCTAAAGAGGTGAATTGCACTGCATCTGGAACAGAGAAAACAAGAAACCAACAGCAGAAACATTATTGTACAAAGATACACACACAGCATAAATTGTACATCTGTTAACAGGTTAAAAAGTATTCAACAGTAGACAAGGGTTTAGTATTTCTGTAAGCTAGCATATTTACTTACACTGTAAAAACACTTCTCAACAAGAAATGTTTTTTTTGCCCTGCCTGCTCAAATCTGTTTCCTTCTCCAAACTTTTTGTGTATGTTGGCAGTGCATTATAAAAAATGACACCCAAGTGGCACACATGTTTTTGAGTATGAGCTGTTCTTGCTCATTGTACATGGAGGGACCCACAGTTGTAAGTGTTATAACTATGGTAATCACTATTAGTTTTCAGACCTCCAAGTTTAGCCCAAGTCATCAACACACATGTGAATATGTATAATGAATGTACTGTGAGCACAGACATCTTTTCAAATGCATGCTTGCAGTGAGCAGTTGTAGAGCTATTGTGCAAGATTTGAATAGCATTTTTTTGCAATGTAAAAATTTCATTTAATCAACTATTAGTTTTACCCCAAAAACCTATTCCATAATCTGCAATGGACTGGAAGTGACCAAAAGTAACCATTCTAGCACCTTATGAGGATATTTTTGAAATGATTCACAGATCAAAACATGCCAAACTTAAGGAGTTTTCTTATGTTGTCTTTCCAGTTTACGTCTTTATCAACATACTTTCCTAAAATTTTTTGGACATCATACTCTTGCTGACACATCTCCACTCATTATCAGTTGGAGATCTTGGTTTCGATTCATTTTTCCAAATTGAATGTAACTTGCTTTCTTCACTTTAAGAGCCAGCCAGTTGAAATTGAACTATGAATGCATGGACTCAATGACTTGATCCATTGTTGTAGACAGATATTCCTCAAAATTGGTCACTGTTACATGAGTGTCATCTGCAAACAACATAAGGCCTGTAAGACATTTATATAACTAAGGAACAGAAGGCAGCCTATATCATTACAGTGCATGCCTTCTTGCTTTTTGTTTGATATTTGAACCATGTTTGGTGGAGTGGTGTTCAGGTAACTCGAGAGGTGGTGGGGAGATACATAGTATCAAAAGGGAGTGCGCCTTTGTGATGGGTCGTCATTATGTAGTGTGCGTCTCTCATCAGCTTTTCACGTAGCATGTTGAAAATTTGCTGTTGATTTTCATGATTTTGGGAAGATTTAACGGCTTCTCAAGGGAGTGAAAATCAGTAACCCACATATATTTTGTTGGACATAAGGAAATGAAAAGAAGTCATTAGGTGATATATCAAGTTAATGTGAGGATTAAGACATAAATTTTATGTTTCTCCAATCAATTGTTTCACATACTGCGTGACAGCTGGCTTTGTTGTGCTGAAGAATGATATGTATTATTAGCTGTTTTTCCTGATTTGAGGATGACATTGTTGTATACCATTCAGCATTAACTGTATTTTGATCCTCATGACAAGTCTAGTTTAACAAAACAAACAAGCAATTACTTTCTTGGAAGTACTTTTGAAGAAACCACTTTTGTTGGTTTCGATTTGTCTTGGTACACCCAAAAAGTTTTTTGCTGCCTGATTTGCAATTCATGGGAATATACCAAGTTTCCTCTCCTGTTAAGAGTATTCTATGTGGATTATGCATTCTCTTACACCAACTGATCTGTGGTCATCAGAATGGCTGAGGTTGCCTCTATGTTATGTGCTGATCCTCTTGAATCATGGTGCACGCAGTGTCAATGCTTTTTGGAACAATGCCCAATTTTATTCAACCTTCATGAAATTTGTTGCTGATGGAAGTAATGCAAAGACATATTTCTATATAAATCAATTGTATAGTTTCTTTCTGAAGGTGTTTGTTTGCCAAAAGTTGAATAAAGTCATTTGAGGTATTGTTAAGAGAATTGAGCCTTTATGAAAATCTTAAACAAAAATCTAACAGAAACCTTCATGTTAAATTTTCAGTTTTACAATACTGTTTCTTTAAACACTCACTGTATACAAACTACTCACTATTTTCTAAAGTGACATCGCTTTAACAGTACCCTCATATAAGATATCTGTGTCTCATCACCCATAACACTGTGAGACAACATATCTTCCCCAGCTTGCCAATAGCAATCCACAAAATTGTCATACATATTGACAATATTTTTTCTCTATGTTGTTCGATAAGCATTTTCAGTACCACCTTCCACACTGTTTGCACCGTCCAAGCTATTCCACGAGAGTCACATAAATAGTGGTGCATACATTATTAGGAAATTAATCAACCAGAGTGCCAGTTGTCTTGTTGATCAGATTATAGTTTTTATTTAATTGGATAGATAAAAAAATCTACTCACCAAGTGGTGAAGTAGCTGATTAACACATTCCAGACCAGGATAATACTGAGTCAGCAGTGCTGTGCTCTGAAGTTGTTTTGTGGAGGGAACAACAGTACCAGGATTGGATGTGATGGCCTGGGAAATCTGCTAGGCTGGTTGGGTAATTACAAGCATTGACGGCTGACGTGAGAATTGTCGTGTATTACTGTAAAGAGTCTGGATCTGAACAAATATGTTTGCCTTGGATGCCAAGGCTGTATGGAGGGGGTGTTTGACATGGAAAGGATGGCAACTGTCAAAATGTAAGTACTGTTGTTTGTTGGTAGGTTTAATGTGGACGGAAATGTGGAGCTGGCCTTCAGTAAGGACGTGATCAACATCAAGGAAAATGACATGGGATTCGGAGTAGTACCATGTGAAATTTAATTGGTAGAAGATAATCAGAGATTCCAGTAATTTTAGCAGGTCAGCCTCACCATGACTCTATATGGTAAAGATGCCATCAGTGTATCTAAGCCAAACCAGGTGCTGAAGACTTATGGATCCCAGGGAAGCCCCCTCCAAGTGACCCATGGAAGGTCATAACAGGAAGGAGCCATTCTGGTTCACATGGCTGTACTCCTGATCTGTTTGTATGACTGCCTCTCAAAGGTGAAAGTTGATTAATGTGAGTAGGAAGGATGTCTTAGATTTGGAATCAGGTGGGTGCTGACTGAGAAAATGTTCAGCAGCAGACAGACCATATATGTGGGGGATGTTGGTATAGATGGAGGTTGCGTCAGAGGTGACAAGCAAGGTGGGAGTGAGATGGCCATGGATTTCAGATGGTCTAGGAAATGGAATCTCTGACTACCTTCTCCCAATTAAATTTCACATGGTCCTATTCCGAATCTCATGCCACTTTCCTTGATGTTGATCTCATCCTCACCAAAGGCCAACTACACACTTCCGTCCACATTAAACCTACCAACAAACAACAGTACTTACATTTTGACAGTTGCCATCCTATCCATGTCAAACATTCCCTCCCATACAGCCTTGGTATCCGAGGCAAACATATTTGTTCAGATGCAGACTCTTTACAGTAATACACGACAGTTCTCGCCTCAGCCGTCAATGCTTGTAATTACCCCACCAGCCTAGCAGATTTCCCAGGCCATCACATCCAATCCTGGTACTGTTGTTCCCTCCACAAAACAGCTTCGGAGTGCAGCACTGACTCAGTATTATCCTGGGCTGGAATGTGTTAATCAGCTATTCTGCCGCTTGGTGGGTAGATATTTTTTATCTGTCCAGTTAAATAATTTTGTCATTAATTGATTGTTTTCATTTTTAGATTATAGTTTTTGGTGCACTTGTATGATTTCATTGATCTGGATATTCAGCCCACCTCTCCACTCTTCATCATCCACATTTGTACTACAATTTCTTATGTCTCCACATCCTTGTCTAATCTTTCCTTCACTCATTTTGGCAGGCTCATAAACCAGGCCCAATTCTCAATGAATCTGAGCAGCTGTAGATCCTTTTGCACACATAAACCAAATTGCTGTGTGCACATCACAACTGGTGGGGAGCATCGGTTTTTCGAAACCATTGTTGTTTGCTTCCCCCCCCCCCCCCCCCCCCCCCTCCCTCCAACACAATTAAACAACTACTGAATCAAAACATTTACTTCCATGGCTTCAAAAATAATTAATAGATGGTGCAGCATTTGTACAAATTTATTCTGAGGTGGAAACATTTAAATATGAACAAAGAGCCTTTACCTTTCGAAATACACCCTCATATTTAAGTTGAGCACAACGTAAAACACCATTGTAGCATCCTATAGCACATATTCTGTACATTGATAGGGGCAGTCAGGTTGAAAAAGGCATATCATTCTTTCAGAAGAAAACTGTAGTGACAACATAAATGAATCTGTGAACTTTGAGAAAATTGAGAAGTTTCTCTAACTGTGGTGACTTTCATACAGATCCATATCACGCTGCTGCAAAAACTAAACAACAGAGAAATTATTTTTGAAAGGCCATTCATTCATACCTGCAGGTTTTTGAAAAGCCATTCATAGAGTTGCACATCTACTCCTTTCCAAAATGATAAATTTATTTTAAGTATCTAATTTTCAAACTGTTTTACATAAAATTGGCTCCAATCTTGTGCCTTCTAAAACTGGATGTATGTATGTTAATCATGAAAGCTATAAACCTACCACCAGCAAGCATTCTGCTGAAAGTTTCCTTCTACAATTTTCAGTACTAGCCATAAGCAAATCCTGTTGAGGTTGCAAAACAAGATAGATAGTAAAATAAATACCATTATTTTCCTTCTCTTCTTGTGAAATGATAGAATCTGATGCCTTTGTCATGAACCTATCTGAAAATAGCTATTAAAGACAAATTTCCTAGTTGTGTTAAGCATATGGTGCTAATAACTATTTTGGAAATTTCTGTTACAGGCAACAAGAAAATTCTTGCGTGGTAAATTTATCGATTCATTGAGAATACATGTCAAAGGTGGCTCTGGTGGTAATGGTCTTCCAAAATATGGTGGTGTTGGTGGCAAAGGAGGAGATGTCTATGCTGTAGCAAAGGAAGGTACTTATATTTTGGATACTACAATGCAGGAATAGGAGCTATACTCATGTAGTGAGTGCAATCAGTTGATGTATATTTCATGTTCCAACCACATGGATGTATGTGGTTTATGACAAGACTTTTCTGTACATTAAAATAGCATCTCAGAAAGAGAAAAAAGACGATTTAAAAATGTTTAGGATGAGTTTATAAAAATAGTTAAGGTAAATATTGCTATATTAAAATAATTTTTATTTTTTAGGAATAACCTTGAAAGATGTACAGAAAAAATTCCCAACAAAGCGCATTTCTGCAACTTCAGGAGGAAATAGTCTGCGTACCAGTATTCTTGGGAAGCCAGGTGAAGATAAGGTTATAGAAGTCCCAACTGGTATTACAGTTATCGATGAACACAAAAGAACTCTAGGTATGTTTTACTTTTTTATACATATGTGGAATTTGAGCCATTTATAGAAAAATGTTGAAATAAATCTTGTTATAAGGAATGTTAAATTGTTACAGTTATTCCTTACACATCATAAAAAAGATGATGTTGTACTAGCCTTTAGCTAAACCTGTGGTTTATTATCAGCAAATAGAGACAATGCCAAAAACTAAATATGTGTTTCAGGTTGTTCACTTATTTTTCAGCTAGTCATACAGAATACAAAAAAAGGAGATGGAAAAAGGCTTAATGTACTCATCATCATTGTGAATTTTAAAAAAGACATTCCTCTTATTTGGTCTGATTACTGAACACTTGTTGCCTTCAGTTATTGTTGTTTGATAATCACCATGATCATTGTGGAAACTGGTTTTATTAAATAAACTCAAGCTATATTTTGCATCATAAGTAAGAGAGGCAGTTTTTTGTGGGAGGTTGTGGATATAATATAAATCATATGAAAGAAGCTATTAAAAAGCAGATATCAACACAGCTGCCAGCACAAGATGGGATGGTATTCACCAGTAAACCTCTGCTGGAGAAGACGGGGGGGGGGGGGGGGAGGAGTAACTGCTGAGTTCTCTCTTAGTGGTAATAGAGTAATGTTGGTTTGGGGGAGGGGGGGAAGGAGGCAATAAATGACAGAGACAGATTAGATACATAGAGTGATAAAAGAGCAGTATAGGAGATCTAGAAGTAACCACCTTGGCTTCTTAAGAGGCCTTGAGTTGTGTTAGACATGACAATAAACCTGGAACTCCTAGTGTTGCTTTTAAATCATTTTTCAGCAATATTGTACCCAAGTACAATACTTTATTACAGTGAAGAGCGATGAATGTAAATAGTGGAGTTCTCTTGGTTACTCAGTCATTTTCCCTGGTCATATTTTTAGGATTCACATATCAGATGAATTTCCAGTCTCCAGTGCAAAACTGTTTTTGTTCCTAAAGGCACTGGGTCATGTGATGCAAATGTAAGACAGGAGGAAGAATTTTCTCATCTGCTTCAATTTCTTTAGTGCCCTCTCAGTAATTTCTCACATGTATTCAGCAGAAAAAAGTGATTCAGATGACGTAGACCTCCCTTATTGGACTAATGGAACAGGGCATGTTGAAATCCGTAGAAATAAGGAAGTTGATATGGCATCCAAGGAAGCCCGTCAAGTACACACTGCAGTAAAATATTAAATCTCCCAGCATGCTGCTTCCATGCTGTTGAGTCTTAAGCCATTGGCAGGAAGAATGGCTAGAAGTGATGGCAAAAGAAGCTGTCATGAGTGAAAGCCGTTGTCCAGCCATGGCAATACTGCTTCACGTAATAGAGACAGACTGAGTCACACTGAGTTGTCTTCCTGCAGATCACTTCTTCTAACCCAGTGTTCTCTATTCCAAGGAGAGGACCTCAGCTGTATGTAGAGCTCATGATGGAGTGCACATTTCAGTACACCACATTTTAAGTTATTTAATTAGATAAATAAAACAATTTACTCCCCAAGCGGCGGCAGAACACACACGTAAAAGACGTCTGTAATTGGCAAGTTTTCGGAGCCTGTGGCTCCTTCTTCAGGCAGAGGGGTGAATGAAAAGGACTGGAGAGTTCTAGGCAAAGGGGTAGATTTCAGAAAGTCACCCAGAACCGCACATCAGGAAAGACTTACTGTATGGGATGAGAAGTGTTTTATATTCTCATGAGACGGCAGCAGTAAATTTAAGTATGAACATGAAAAATGACATATGACAAGTATTCAATGTGTGTGTGTGTGTGTGTGTGTGTGTGTGTGTGTGTGTGTTTTGGGGGGGGGGGGGGGCACTAACTTTCATTAACATGGGATGGAGGGTTCAGGGTTCACTTTGGCAGTCATATGGCTATAATTAGGAAACTGCCCACAGACGTAGAACTTTATCTAACTGAAGACAGACTAATTTGTGTCTGTCAAATTCTGAGTAATGTCCTGCTGGCAAGCTGGAACAGTACATGGATATTCGGATATGTAGTAGTAGAATTATAATAAATTTGGTGGTTATAACCACTTTTAAATAGCCCGCAGCACTGTACATATTTGCAATCCTTTTTTCTATCCTGGTATGAGGTTCTAAAATCACTACCAATGGCTTGTAATTAGTGATTCAGTGGAATTTAGTACTATATGGTGGACATGAATATTTCTTATCACAATTACAGTTTTCGGTCATTGCAAAGGCACTTGTCTGGATGATTGACTGATCTGACCTTGTAACATTAGTCAGCTGACTGATCTGGCCTTGTAACATTTGGCAACATGGCCTTGCTATGTTGGTACTCTCTCTCTCTCTCTGAGTACTATAGGACTTAACTTCTGAGGTCATCAGTCCCCTAGAACTTAGAACTACTTAAACCTAACTAACCTAAGGACATCACACACATCCATGCCCGAGGCAGGATTCGAACCTGCAACCGTAGTGTTCGCGTGGCTCCAGACTGCAGCACCTAGAACCGCTCGGCCACCCTGGCCGGCTATGTTGGTACTGTGAACAACTGAAAGCAAGGGGAAATTACAGCTGTTATATTTCCCAATGATGTGCCCCTTTATTGTGTGGCTTAATGATGACAGAATCTTCCTGGGTAAACTACTCTGGAGGAAAAATAGTCTCCTACTCGGATCTCCAGACGGGGACTTCTCATGAAGATATTGTCATTAGGATAAACAAAATGTGTTCTGTGAATCAGAGCAGGGAATGTTAGATCCCTTACTCAGGCAGGTAGTTTAGAGAATTAAAATGGGAAAGGGATAGGTCCCAGTTGGACATGGTGGGAATTAGTAAAGACTGTTGCAGGAAGAACAGGACTTCTTATAAGATCAGTGTAGTGTCATCAACCCAAAATCAAATAGAGGTACCTACACCTACATCTACATCTATACTCCACAAACCACCATGAGGTGCATGGCAGAGAGTACATTCCATTGTACCCTTTTTCTTCCCATTCCAGTCATGCATGGAGCGTGGCAAGAATGATTGTTTGAATGCCTCTGTGCTTGCCGTAATTATTCTGATCTTATCCTCATGATCCCCGTGTGAGTGATACATAGGGGATTGCAGTATGCTCCTAGAGTCATCACTTAAAGTCGGTTCTTGAAACTTTGTTAACAGACTTTCTTGGGATGGTTTAGGACTATATTCAACAATCTGCCAGTTCAGTTCCTTCAGTGTCTCTGTGACACTCTCCTAAGGATCAAGCAAACCTGTGACCATTCATGCTGCCCTTCTCTGTATACATTCAATAACCCTGTTAGTCCTATTTGGTATGGGTCCCACACACTTGAGCAATATTCTAGTGCCAGTTGCACAAGAGATTTGTTAAGCAATCTGCTTAGTAGACTGATTACACTTCCCCAGTATTCTACCATTAAACCAGAGGCTACCACCTGCTTTACCCACAACTGCACCTGTGTGATCAATCCATTTCATATCCATACAAAGTGTGACACCCAGGTATTTGTATGAGTTGGCCAATTCCAACAGTGCCCCATTGGTATTATAGTCATAGGATGCCACATTTTTTCCTTTAGTAAAGTGCACAATTTTACATTTCTGAACATTTAAATCAAGCAGGATTACATCTAATAATGGATGCAAAAACAGGGCTGTGGGTGAATTGCTATAAACAGCATAGTGAATGTATTGTCATACACAGGGTAAGATACAAACCAAACATCCATTAATAATAGTCTATGTTCCTACTAGCTCCTCAGTTATTGAAGAGAATAAAAGTGTGTATAGTGAGATAAAAGAAATTATTCAGATAATTGAGGCAGACTACATTTAATTCTTCCCCCAATGACCCATAGACCTTGCCGTTGGCGGGGAAGCTTGCGTGCCTCAGAGATACAGATAACCGTACCGTAGGTGCAACACAATGGAGGGGTATCTGTAGTGAGGCCAGACAAACGTGTGGTTCCTGAAGAGGGGCAGCAGCCTTTTCAATAGTTGCAGGGGCAGCAGGCTGGATGATTGACTGATGTGGCCTTGTAGCACCAACCAAAATGGCCTTGCTGTGCTGGTACTGCGAACGGCTGAAAGCAAGGGAAACTACAGCCGTAATTTTTCCCGAGGGCATGCAGCTTTACTGATGGTTAAATGATGATGGCGTCCTCTTGGGTAAAATATTCCGGAGGTAAAGTAGTCCCCCGTTTGGATCTCCGGGCAGGGACTACTCAGGAGGACGCCGTTATCAAGAGAAAGAAAACTGGCGTTCTACGGATCGGAGCGTGGAATGTCAGATCCCTTAATCGGGCAGGTAGGTTAGAAAATTTAAAAACAGAAATGGATAGGTTAAAGTTAGATATAGTGAGAATTAGTGGAGTTCGATGGCAGAAGGAACAAGACTTTTGGTCAGGTGAATACAGGGTTATAAATACAAAATCAAGTAGGGGTCATGCAGGAATAGGTTTAATAATGAATAAAAAATAGGAGTGCGGGTAAGCTACTATGAACAGCATAGTGAACACATTATCATAGCCAAGATAGACAAAAAGCCCACACCTACCACAGTAGTACAAGTTTATATGCCAACTAACTCTGCAGATGACAAAGAGATTGATGAAATGTATGATGAGATAAAAGAAATTATTCAGATACTGAAGGGAGGCAAAAATTTAATAGTCGTGGGTGACTGGAATTCCATAGTAGGAAAAGGAAGAGAAGGAAACATAGTAGGTGAATATGGAATGGGTAAGACAGAGATTTAGGAACCAGGTTTTAAATTGTAAGACATTTCCATGGGCAGATGTGGACTCTGACCACAATCTATTGGTTATGAACTGTAGATTAAAACTGAAGAAACTCCAAAAAGGTGGGAATTTAAGGAGATGGGACCTGGATAAATTGACTAAACCAGAGGTTGTACAGAGTTTCAGGGAGAGCATAAGGGAACAATTGTCACGAATGGGGGAAAGAAATACAGTAGAAGAAGAATGGGTAGCTCTGAGGGATGAAGTAGTGAAGGCAGCAGAGGATCAAGTAGGTAAGAAGACAAGGGCTAGCAGAAATCCTTGGGTAACAGAAGAAATATTGAATTTAATTGATGAAAGGAGAAAATATAAAAATGCAGTAAATGAATCAGGCAAAAAGGAATACAAAGAGATCGACAGGAAGTGCAAAATGGCTAAGCAGGGGTGGCTAGAGGACAAATGTAAGGCTGTAGAGGCTTATCTCTCTAGGGGTAAGATAGATACTGCCTTCAGGAATATTAATAGGGGTAAGATAGATACTGCCTTCAGGAATATTAAAGAGAGCTTTGGAGAAAAGAGAACCACTTGTATGAATATCAAGAGCTTAGATGGAAACCCAGTTCTAAGCAAAGAAGGAAAAGCAGAAAGGTGGAAGGAGTATATACAGGGTCTATACAAGAGCAATGTACTTGAGGACAATATTATGGAAATGGAAGAGGATGTAGATGAAGATGAAATGGGAGATATGATACTGCGTGAAGATTTTGACATAGCACTGAAAGACCTGAGTCGAAACAAGGCCCCGGGAGTAGACAACATTCCATTAGAACTACTGACGGCCTTGGGAGAGCCAGTCCTGACAAAACTCTACCATCTGGTGAGCAAGATGTATGAGACAGGCGAAATACCCTCAGACTTCAAGAAGAATATAATAATTCCAATCCCAAAGAAAGCAGGTGTTGACAATGTGAAAATTACCGAACTATCAGTTTAATAAGTCACAGCTGCAAAAATACTAACGCGAATTCTTTATAGACGAATGGAAAAACTGGTAGAAGCCGACCTTGGGGAAGACCAGTTTGGATTCCGTAGAAATATTGGAACACGTGAGGCAATACTGACTCTACGACTTATCTTAGAAGAAAGATTAAGGAAAGGCAAACCTACGTTTCTAGCATTTGTAGACTTAGAGAAAGCTTTTGTCAATTTTGACTGGAATACTCTCTTTCAAATTCTAAAGGTGGCAGGGATAAAATACAGGGAGCTAAAGGCAATTAAAAATTTTTTACAGTAACCAGATGGCAGTTATAAGAGTCGAGGGACATGAAAGGGAAGCAGTGGTTGGGAAGGGAGTGAGACAGGGTTGTAGCCTCTCCCCGATGTTATTCCATCTGTATATTGAGCGAGCAGTTAAGGAAACAAAAGAAAAATTCGGAGTAGGTATTAAAATCCATGGAGAAGAAATAAAAACTTTGAGGTTCGCCGATGACATTGTAATTGTGTCAGAGACAGCAAAGGACTTGGAAGAGCAGTTGAACGGAATGGACAGTGTCTTGAAAGGAGGATACAAGATGAACATCAACAAAATCAAAACAAGGATAATGGAATGTAGTCAAATTAAGTCAGGTGATGTTGAGGGAATTAGATTAGGAGATGAGATACTTAAGTAGTAAAGGAGTTTTGCTATTTGGGGAGCAAAATAACTGATGATGGTTGAAGTAGAGAGGGTATAAAATGTAGACTGGCAATGGCAAGGAAAGCGTTTCTGAAGAAGAGAAATTTGTTAATATCAAGTATAGATTTAAGTGTCAGGAAGTAGTTTCTGGAAGTATTTGTATGGAGTGTAGCCATGTATGGAAGTGAAACATGGACGATAAATAGTTTGGACAAGAAGAGAATAGAAGCTTTCGAAATGTGGTGCTACAGAAGAATGCTGAAGATTAGATGGGTAGATTACATAACTAATGAGGAGGTATTGAATCGAATTGGTGAGAAGAGGAGTTTGTGGCACAACTTGACAAGAAGAAGGGACCCGTTGGTAGGACATGTTCTGAGGCATCAAAGGATGACAAATTTAGCATTGGAGGGCAGTGTTGAGGGTAAAAATCGTAGAGGGAGACCAAGAGATGAATATACTAGGCTGATTCAGAAGGATGTAGGTTGCAGTAGGTACTGGGAGATGAAGAAGCTTGCACGAGATAGAGTGGCATGGAGGGCTGCATCAAACCAGTCTCAGGACTGAAGACAACAACAAGATAGTGTCCTGATGACTCTTGTCATTTTGGGTTAAATAACTAAATGAAATAGTTTGCTATTAATGAGCAGTATAAAATGTAAATCATTTATTACTGGAGAAGATGTCACTCCTAATTGTCTAGTGGTAAAGCACATGCCTGGAAACTGAAGGTTGTGGGGCCAAATCACAGTCAGACCACAGAATTTTCAATCTACCCTTCATCTAGCTTTTATCTCTCACTGACATGAATATTCCCCAGGAACAACATGTCATTCAAATTCTACATTAAATTGTAGTTCCCTTTCTTGGTAGTATTACTGGGGTACGTTAGGGACACAGAACTCACTGGAGTTGCATCCAATTGACAGACTTGCATCAGGCTGTTGAGCACAGAAATTATTATTATGCTGAAGAACATAATTTTATACAATGCAATTATCATCTTGAATCAGTTCATATGTGGCATTGGGTGATTGACATGAATGTTTAGTCCAAAATAACTATTTATATCAAGAATATAATAATATATATCAAGAGATTGACAGTAATCATATCTATGATTTGTCAGCAGCATACACAGCAGAATTCCAAGTAACACCCATAAATAAGCATAGTCCAAAGAAAGTTGGGATCTTTATCATTGATGCTGGATATAGGTTTATCATGATCAAGGGCGGCTCAGGTGGTAATAACCCATTTAAAAGAGTAGTTCTGTTTATCTCACAAATTATCTTGTCAGTTATGGTGGTCATATGGCTTGCTATATTGAGACCTCTTCAGCAGGGCTGTTTCGATCATTTGCTCTTTTGATCTTTTGCAGATAGTATCAGATACAATAGAATGATTACTACCTTTCTCTTAACTCCTTCATGGTCACTTCCTGACTCTGTATAGCTGCAGCTTTATTGGCCTAGAAATGAACTCCATGTACGTCTCAATCCTTCTGCACTCATTCTCACACCTCTAACAGTACTCAATTCCCTTTGTCTGCCTAATACTGGTATTCCTGTGGCCCCATAGTTGATGCATTATATAATCAGCTTGTGGTGTAATATTGTGCATAATAATTTGTGCTCGTTTTCACAATACCCAATTCTTTGGGTTTTACTTTTCGCCCTAATTCTACTTCATACAGCTAAGTGATTGACCCAT
Organism: Schistocerca serialis cubense; assembly: GCF_023864345.2. Taxonomy (NCBI): domain Eukaryota; kingdom Metazoa; phylum Arthropoda; class Insecta; order Orthoptera; family Acrididae; genus Schistocerca; species Schistocerca serialis. The sequence goes on along the minus strand of NC_064641.1, from coordinate 558,643,436 downwards.
CATCCACTTCCATTTTTCCTTCCGTATTGGTACAGACTGAAATTGCTATACAGTGAAAACACTGTACAGCAGTTACAACATTATTTACACCATCACTAAGCAGTCAGTAAACTTTTCTCAAAAACCAGATTTTATACTTATGTGTTTCAGGAAGTCATAGATACTATGCTGCTTCTTTCCCATGTACTGCTTGTTTGGCAACATTTTCTTATTTTTTTCAGTGTTGTGGATTTTTTGCCTGCTAGTTGCCAGTTGCTCTGTCACTTTGTACACACTTGGGCTCATTGTTTGTGTTGCACCTACCTTCTATGACCAGTTGTTGCCTACTATTGATTTCCTCTATTGTCAGCTCAGTGTTCACTTTTTGTGATTAATCCATGTTTGTTTCATTTTGAAAAATAGCTTATGAGACAGTAAGCCACATCCATTGAGTTCCTCACCATATTTTATATTAATTTAAGTCACTGAAAAGTTACTGGGGAAGTTGAGTGCACATCAGATCAAAAATATGCTAGACCATGTAGATCCTATTCAGGGCGTGATGTTTTAATTTGGAGGATTTTATATTAACAGTTCAGATCTGATGGGATAAAACTACCTACTATGCTACTATGCTGATAAAGGCTCAGTTATTCCTGACAATACCTGAAGCTCGCTCACTCTTTTGTTATTAAAATCATCACAAGAGAACTTTAATGTGCTTGTTTATCATTGCAGTATAAGTCCCATTAATCAAACAGATTAGTAATTTAAACCTACAATTGCCTTAGTAAATGAAAACATTAGTGTATTCACATGCATGCTAACAATTATATGCCATCTTGTCCTCCTATATTCTGATAGTGGTCAACTACCTTTTTATTGCTTGCCCCTAAATAAATTACAACCTTCTGTAATCATACTACTGTTGTTCTACTGTAATGTTGTGACTAATTTCCTGAATTGAGACCGATTGCCTGCCGTTGGTAAGTTGTGTTCATTAACTGCTGTATAATTATTAGTGTCCTCAACTGCTCACAGCAGTCTTCAAATGCTGACTTACTTCATTGAAATTTGCAATTCTAAAAAAGTGCAACACACACAGTAAATCCTGGAAGATCAGGGATATATAAGGGTAGCTGTTTGACAAGTGAAACCAATGTCAAACATTATAGAAACTTGTACAACTGGTGATATTTCAAACAATATGAACAGTAATTAGAAAGGCTTATCTTTCTCCTTAGATGTTATTTCTCTCATTGATTGTTTCCTGAATGGTCTGGTATTGAGAGTTGTTTCAGCTGAAAATTAGGCCATACCTCATGATGGTTTCAAACAGTTAGTAATGAAATCCTTTAGTTGGGAAAGAAAGTGCAGTCACTGTAAAACTAGTGCTAGTTAAAGCACATACAATTTTAATGAAAGCTTTAACAGTAGAATCATTCAGACTGGTCCATATCAGAATTTATCTAAGCCAATAGATGAAAATAATGTTCTATACATCCTGAAACCATGGTATGCATCCAGTGTTTGACACTTAACATTCACCTGTAGGAAATGTGGTACCAGCAGGAGTGCATACTTAATAAATGGTGTGCAGAGTGTGATAGTCAAGTCCTTACTTTATTATGCTGGACAGAATTACATCATAGTCTACGCTAATCAGAGGTTTGACACATACTCAACCATCACAGATATTATTGTTCACTCAATACCGAGCGAGGTGGCGCAGTGGTTAGACACTGGACTCGCATTTGGGAGGACAACGGTTCAATCCCGCGTCTGGCCATGCTGATTTAGGTTTTCCGTTATTTCCTTAAATCGCTCCATGCAAATGCTGGGATGGTTCCTTTCAAAGGGCACGGCCGACTTCCTTCCCCGTCCTTCCCTAATCCTATGAGACCAATGACCTCACTGTCTGGTCTCCTTCCCCGAAACAACCAACCAACCAACCCAGTGCAGCAATGTTTATTTTGTCATTCAGAGGTGACATATAGTCACTATGTCGCCAGTGAGAAACCCCCCCCCCCCCCCCCCCCCCACCTTAGTGTGGAGCACAGGAGAAGGAGAAGCATTGCAAGGAGGTTAAATATCAGCATTGATCTGTGGTGTAGCAAGAGCCGCAGTGATGCTGGAGATCTTTTAGTCTCTGAGGTGGGCAGGAGTCTGGAGAGTGTGTCCAAAGTAGGAAGTAGCCAGTACCAGTGCACTGTCGTCAGTAGCAGCCTCAGCAGAGGGCGTTGAGGGTGGAATGGCTGATGGTATAGTTCTATTGTCAGCTGTAGCAGGGACAGCCACACCATAAACTGGGGTGGTTATGATGAGGAATCCCTTGGTAGTGAGCCAGGACATCAATTCCACCATGACCATATCGGCCTGTATAGGCAATGTGTAGTGGTAATGTTGCAAAATCGTGCTGGTCCCAGATCTCTTGTCTTCGTACTGCACGCAGACAACCAGGTTTTCGTTAATGAGCATCACAGATATATACTCAGGGAGAAAGTCAGAGAGGTTGAGCTGCAGTGTGAAAAGGGTAGAAGACAGTTGGTCAGGTGCAGGGCTAGATGGCGGCTGCAGAGACCGTTCTGCAGTGGTCCAAGCTGGCTTTAATGTATTAACAGACACTGTCGATCATTTGTCCTATCATTATGTCGAATGTGTTCATGCTGCAAGTAACTGCTTTATGAGGGCTTGTATACAGTGGGTACAGGGCCAGTCTCACAGCAACAACACATAGCATCACATGAAAGCAAGTGGACAGTTCCGTATGGACAAGGACCTGCGGTGTTGCATGGTGTGATAGGGGGGAGTGATGGGTAGATGCAGGTTTTGTATGAGGCATCTAACACAGGCAATGAGTTCTGGTAGGTCACAATCAGTGGAGGATGTAGCCTGTACAACAGAATCGGCGGGAATAGATAATGTGCTTCCACAGAGGATCTTGGCTAAAGATACATCTTCCTTAAGGGTGGTGCAGACACCAAAAAATACACAGGGAAGAGCTTCTGTCCAAGATTCTGGATGGCACATTAGTGCCACTTTTAATATGCGGTGCTGTCTTTCAATGAGACCATTCGACTGCAGATGATATGCAGTGGTATGTAAATGGTGGCAGCCACAAAGATGATATAGTTCATTGAATAGAGAGGACTCAAATTGTCTACCCTGATCGGTAGTGAGCAACACAGGGCAGCTGAAACATGTGATCCACGTGTTGACAAAAACTTTGGCAGCAGTCTTGGTGGCTTTATCAGCAGTGGGTGCAGCCTCGACCTACAGCGTAAGTCTATCAGTCAGTGATATAACATATCGCGCTCCATCTGAGACTGGAAGTGGTCGTATTATGAGGATCGGGAATTTGCCGAGGGGGGGGGGGGGGGTTGGGGGGTGGGAGGCTAAGCATGGCAGCCTGTTTCACTCTGCTGACACGGGATGCACACTGTGTTCCATGTGGCGCAGTCTTTCCTCACAGGGGGTCACACGAAATGTTCTGTCACTAAACATACAAAGAGACATACCCCAGGGTGTGCAAGATTGTGGATGAAATGGAAGATTTGTTTAGGAAAAGGTTTCAGGACAACTGGTCAGACCCTGTCACAGGACACATCGCACCAAACTGGTATGGTGAAGCCATGGAAGGTATGTTACTCAAGTTTGAGGCCTGTATCCAGGCTGTGAAGAAGGTTCTATAAGTCTTGGTCTGAGTCTTACACTATGTTGATCTGGTGGTAATCGAACCAGACAGAGGAAGAGATGATGCGCAACAAACAGTCTGTGACAATGTTGTCAGCACCTTTGATGTAGCACACGTTGGTCATGACCTGTGAAATAAAATTGAGGTATTGAACATGCCTGGGGAGGGGTCCTCAGAAAGGTTGTGTAACATGTCAGCCAGAGGACAGTAATCCAAGTAAATAGTGAGAGGTCTGCCCTCTCTTCTCAATAGTAGCAGATGGCCTCTTAGGTGGCGAGTAGCTCATGGTCAAAGGTTATCGACTTACGCTACATGTCTGAAAGTTTATGAGAGAAAAACCACCGATAGCAAGGTCTCTCACATTTGCTTTTGTAGTAAGGTGGGTGTCGGGAGATGGACGAGCCAGTATAGTCATGTACAGGAAGTTATCCTTAATTTTGTCAAAGGTGGATTACATGGGATGTGTCCACTTAAGGCAGCATTTCCTTGCAGTATTCTTCCTGTGCAGGACTTCATTCAGAGGAAGGAGGATCTCAGCTGCGTGTGGGATGTGTCTCCTGTAGAAATTTCTGACACCTAAACACTGCGTAACTCGAGGTAGGTAAAGGGAGGTGGCAAGAGTCATATTTGGTCAGTCTTCTCTGATGTTGGCTAGATACCTGAGACATCTATGAGGTGGGCAACAAATGTCACATGGGCTTGTAATAACTGACATTTGTCTTCATTAATGACAAACTCACGGACAGTTAATCTGTCAAGGACTTGTTGTAAGTGAGCCTCGTGCTCTTCCGCTGATGGTGAGAATAAAAGGACGTCATCTATGTAGGCATTAAAAAATGGTAGACTGAACAAAACTTTGTCAGTAAAATGTTGCCATGTTTGTGTGGCAGTTTTTAATCCATAAGACATACACAAAAACTCAAAGAGTAATGCGTAGTTATCATTGTCTCTGGTATGTCCTCTTCCACTACGGGAATCACAAGCAACTATTAATCAGATTGCGTGCATATGGAGTATTGTCTCAGTTGTGTGACTGGATTCATGATTTCCTCTCAGAGAGGTCACAATTCTTAGCGATAGATGGTAAATCATCAAGTAGAACAGAAGTGATATCTGGCATTCCGCAAGGTAGTGTCATAGGCCCTCTGCTGATCCTGATTTACATAAATGATCTAGATAATAATCTGAGCATCCCCCTTAGATTGTTTGCAGATGACGCTGTAATTTACAGTCTAGTAAAATCATCAGACGATCAATTCCAATTACAAAATGATCTAGAGAGAAAATCTGTATGTGCGAAAAGCGGCTATTGGCACTAAACAAAGAAAAGTGCGAGGTCATCCACATGGGTACTAAAAGAAATCCGATAAATTTTGGGTATACGATAAATCGCACAAATCTAAGGGCTGTCAATTCGACTAAACACCTAGGAGTTACAATTATGAGCAACTTAAATTGGAAAGACCACATAGATAATATTGTGGGGAAGGCGAAACAAAGACTGCGCTTTGTTGGCAGAACACTTAGAAGATGCGGCAAACCCACTGAAGAGACAGCCTACATTACACTTGTCTGTCCTCTGCTGGAATATTGCTGCTTAGTGTGGGATCCTTACCAGGTAGGATTGACGGAGGACATCGAAAAAGTGCAAAGAAGGGCAGCTTGTTTCGTGTTATCGTACAATAGGGGTGAAAGTGTCACTGATATGATACGCGCGTTGCAGTGACAGTCATTGAAACAAAGGCAGTCTTCTTTGCGGTGAGCTCTATTTACAAAATTTCAATCACCAACTTTCTATTCCGAATGCAAAAATATTTCGTTGACACCCACCTACATAGGGAGAAATGATCATCATAATAAAATAAGAGAAATCAGAGCTCGAACGGAAAGATTTAGGTGTTCCTTTTTCCCACGCACCATTCGAGAATGGAATGGTAGAGAAGTAGTATGAAAATAATTTAATGAACCCTCTGCCAGGCACTTAACTGTGAATTGCAGAGTAACCATGTGATATAGATGTAAATCTGGAGGTAGAATGTTGTACAGTCAATAACACTGAATATTTTGGCAGTCCTGTAAAGTAAGGACTGGATAACTGTCTATAACAGTTTGATCACTGAGCCATTAGCAGTCGCCACACAGGTGCCACAATTTGTCTTTTATAGGAGACACCCAGGGACTGTCCGACGGGTGGACGTTGCTTACCTCCATTAGTTTTTCCACAGTGGCCTTTGCTGCGTTAGTTTTGTGGAGAGGAAGGCATCAAAGTTTACATCAGACAGACGGGCAGGGTGTAGTGTTTATACAATAAGCAGTACCATTGCGAACAACACAAACTGCATGTGGCCTGATAGTAGGCTGTACATCTACGGCTGGAAACATGCCACATTGTAGAGCAGGATCACTGGGGGGTGCAGTGGGTACACTGTCAGAATCATGCTCTGAAGTTGGATATAGTTCACTAAATTGTTCAGATTCCTTGCAGATAGGCTCTGTAAGTATGTTGGAATCCTCTGAAGAGGCAGATGTTTGGCGTGGCTGTTGCACATGTTATAGGACAGCAAGGTTGTGCTTAGAAATGTGAAGTAATGCTGCAGTGTCAGCAACGCGCTGCCAAAGATCCATGTTTTTGCATCTTGCGATGTCATTTGCAGTGTCTATCAAAGAATAGTTGGACATCAGAGAGCAAAGTTCTCTAAAGAGCACTGAGCACTTTAGGAGGTGGTCCACTTGTGTATCTCCATTTGATAAAGAGGTGGGAGATGGACAGGAACGTTCGAGGAGAACTTTTCTGATAACCCCAGTGGTTGGCTGCTGACTGTCACTGTATAATAACAGTGGGTGAGGTCAGGAAGCAGGCGGTAGTTCTGCAGAAAGTCTGCTCCCAGGACTGGCTCAACCATCTCAGTGATGGGGAAGGTGCAGTGCATGTGACTCTCCACCCCTAAGTCAAAAGTGATTGAGGCAGTACTAGTGACCGTGATGAGAGTGTGATTTGTGGCACGTAATTGGAGTGATGATGGTGAGAGAGTAGTCAGTGCTCAAGCTGGCGGGACAGTGCTGACATCAGCATCCATGTTGATGAGGAAAGTTTGCATCAGATGGTCGTAAACAAATAAGCATGAGCCATCAGAAATGTGACGTGAAATGGCAGACTTGGGCAGGTGAGGTTGATTAAGGCGTCTTGAGGTTGTAGGGCGGCCTGGTGCACCTCTGACAGGTTACTGTGCTCATTTGGGTGAGCACAAGGTGCTCTGCAGTTGTTACCTCCTGTCCAAATCTGCTATGGAACTAATAGGGACAGAAGTGGGCGACATTGTTCTCTGAAGTGGCGTCTGTTTGTAAACAGTGCCCAAAAGGGGGGGGGGGGGGGGGTGTGTTCGCTGTATCATTCAGTAATTGAATTGTTGTGGAGGGGGGCCCCAGGCCAGATCAGCCGAAGTCTACTGATCTCGAATGTGTGGCGGCTGCAATATGGTCTTTTTGAAAGCCTACTGAATGAGGTGACATATGCCACCCACAATCCTACACAACAACACTGTGTTACCAAAGATGTAAGATAGCAGTGGAGTGGTGGTGCTGGGGTTTACAGGCATACATAATGACATTCCAATGAACAGAGTTTCATGCTTTCATTACTCGCAAATACTTAAACAGAAGACTCAGGAGGTGAACCCCCATTTAGCCTTACAAGAAAATTTATAAGACAATTTTATCACACAATGCTTTTTTTTAAATACAACTTTTAAGATCAATGACTAGGGAAAATTTGAATTTATACTTTCATTCCCCCTTTACCCTTAAGAAACAAATAAGATTAAGGCAGCAGCTAATGAACTAGCATGACATAAGCGTACTAGGAATCAACCAACACAACTTTCAAATTATGCAATGGGTTCACCTTCCTGCATTTGGAATAAACAATTTTAAAGTGCCCACTGATAATCCTTACACAATAGACAAGTCTATTACTGTGCTTTGTTCATCGTAATAATAAAGCTGATGTAAACAAACACAAATGCAATGATTAGTTAGCAGCCGTAGCTCTTGTGCATTGGTGCTGTTCCATGCGTGGATGTAGATCCAACTTATGTTTTAGATATCTTATTACTGTGTCACTCTAAATGAAACTTTATGGCTGTTAATACATCAGAATGTCTTAAACATTCTTCTTACTCATACTTTAGCTAAGTAATTTTTATTTCAAAAATCATGTACAGTCACAGTCTCTGTAAATGCTACTTGTGTTCTGATTGTCTCACTGTTGATATGTACAGTGAAAATGGATGACACTGCTTCCTGCTTTGTAGTGAAACATGCACATGGAACACTGTTAACACTTACAGCACGGTGCCCGTATGCCATATGGGCGCGGCCGCCCTGACGTTGGCGCCGGCGCCCGTATACCATATGGGCGAGCCTTTATTTGGCTCCGTAAGTGCGTTTAGCGCGTCTCCGAAGCAGTTTCATCAACTAATGTGGAGGTATTTCATTCTTCTTCTGCAAGAGGCAAGCACTTATCGGCTATCTCACCCTGGGAGTGGCTGTGAGCACAGCAAAGACGAAGTTACCTGCAGTTCATTCACAGGTGTTTACGGTCGTGAAAATATCGCGCAGCGAGTTGACGGAGGCAGAGATCTTAGAATCGTCCATTTCAGATCCTGCATCTCCATAAAGAATATCTGACGAGGAGGATTCGTACTCCCCAGACGAAAGTACAAGTGATGATTCAGGTATGTATATGTCTCAATTGTTCGTAAAGTGAAGAGTTCATTACCGCATTTTGTATTGTGAGTAATGTTCATTACTTCATTTGCATTTAGTACCGTTTAGTACCAATCTTAGCATTATTTTTTTCTATGCAAACAATGGTACAGACCATCAGTCACCATCTGTGGTACCTGGTCGTGTGTGGCTCACTGCATACAAAGAGCAAGATTGGTCGGAACCAGATGATCAACCAGCACTGCCGGATTTCCAGAAAGTAGTCGCCGGTGCAGTGCATTTTTCAGATGCCACTGAGGAGCTTCGATATTTTAGTTATTTCTTTGATGACGACCTTATTCGGCTCATCAAAAGTGAAACGAATCTGTACGCTGGTAACGTTATTACGACAATGAAACGCAAAGGTAGCCTGAAAATAAACTCTGTTTGGCATAAGTGGTCTGCAGTAAAACTGCAAGAGATTTACTGGTCTCTCAGTATTATTTTGCATATTTCCGTTGTCAAATTGCCGAAAATCAGTGATTATTGGTCAACAGATCTGTTTCCGCAGACAGGATTTGCGAGTAAACTGTTGAGTCGCGATCGATTTTGCGCTCCACTGTCGATGTTACACTTGAATGACAGTGCTACGTTCATTAGCAGAGGCGAAGAAAAGCACGACCCACTTCACAAAGTGAGGCCTTTGTTTGATTTCTTTGTGAATAAAAGCAAAATTAGTTTTCGTCCAGGCATGAATCTGACAATAGATAAGGCAATGTATCCCTTTCGTGGTAGAACAAGCTTCAGAGTACACATGAAAAACAAACTCAATAAATATGGACTAAAATTGTATGCTCTCTGCGATTCATCAACTGGTTATATGCTAAACTGTGATGTATGTACAGGTTCTGCAGGCAGTGTTGATAATAGTATCCAGGGCCTTGTGAAAAGGTTGTGTTCACAGTACTTTGGCAAAGGACATTGCATTTATATGGATGGGTACTACAACAGCCCATCCCTTTTGGACATGTTGTGGGAAAATAAACCTCTTGGAGTGGGAACTGTAATGAAAAACAGGAAAGGTTTGCGACGAATATTCAGAACACTAAAACTAAAAAAAAAAAGATAGTTTTTCAAAGGAAACACCAACTCTTGGCAGTGAATTGGAAGTCAAAACAAGATGTTTTTTGTCTTTCCACAAAGCATAAGTCTACCAGCACTAGTATTGCAGTGAGGGCCAAAGGTGGAATAGCAGAAATTGTAAAGCCAGACGTTATTATTGATTACAATAAGAATAAAGCTGGGGTTGACAGAGGAGATCAGTTCTCCAGCTATTATCCGCTTGCCCGAAAAACTTTGAAGTGGTGGTAAAAGCTATTTTTCCACTTGTTTATCATGTCAACTGTCAACAGTTTTATTTTATATAAAGAGAACACTAGGAAGAATGTATCCCTAGTAGACTTTATTCACAGAGTGGGGAAGAAATTGGCTGAGAAGGGCGGAAATATTTTTCAGCGACAAGCCGCTTCATCCTCACAAATTGAGAGGACATTTGCAAGGCACTTTCCAGAGAAGGCCCCACCCACTGCAAACAAGGTGAATATTACTAGGCATTGCAAAGTATGTTCAGACAGGGGGAAGAAAGAGATAGGTAAGCGCATCAGGAAGGAAAGTAGATGGTGGTGCAAGGACTGTGGCGTTGGCCTTTGCGTCCCACAGTGTTTCCAGGATTTTCACACAAAGGCTAACTACATCTGAACTATTAAAATACTCTAGTTTACAAGTACCTGCAGTTAGACAGTCCAGTGATATTTTGTTTTAAATTTAGATACAGTAATAATTGCATTACTCAAGAGAGAGATCATGTAAAACTTTTTTATCCACGATATTTTTGTGTTTTCTTTTTTTAATTATAACACTCATTTGTATTTTATATTGTAAAATAAACTCACATTCATGTAAAGCTCTTACTTTTTCCTTTTAAATGATGCAAGAACCATATCCCTATCATTTTTCTATTCTTTGCAATCTAATTTCAAACATCCATTAAATATGCCAGTTCACAGCCAAGTGCCGGGTGTAAAGAGGGCGGTGTTGAAAGTGTTAATGGCAAGAAACAAATTATTCTTTTTTTTTTCCCCAAGATTACAGAGAAAAATCGGCTTTGGTAAACAATAGCAGCGTTGTTGAGTACCCATCGGCGCAGCAGATTTGCTCCTAATCACGACATGGTGTGGCAGATGGGGTCTCCACTGTAGGGAATGTGGTAACAGTGGGAGTTCGTATGTAATAAACGGCACATGGAGTATGGTAGACAAATCCTTAGTTTATTTTGCTGGACAAATTACATCATAGTTTGCAGTGGTCAGAGGTTCAAAATGTACTCAACCGTTACAGATTTTATTGTTCGCTTTACTACCGAGGGCAGCAATTTTTATTTTGTCAGTCAGAGGCAACGTATAGTCACACACCTGTTTATAACCTTCTCCTGTTCATTAGCCTTTGAGCTCATTTTGTCTGGTTAACTCTAGTTAATCACACAACCGCAATGTGGTTACCAATTCTCCTCCATTGGGTGTACCCATATCTACTGTCAACCTGTCGTAGCTCACACTCGTTTCTCTGCTGTGGTACTAATGAAAGATAAACTGGGTAAACAAATGACTGTAGAAACTATCTGTGTTGCATGATACTTCAGGTTTTATGCCAGAAATCATATAACTAAGGGTATTCTATTTTAAATAATTAATTTGCTTCCCAGCATTTAACAGTATTCTTAGAAGTGCAATGATCATTTATTATAATTTCAGGTCAATTGGACAATGATGGAGAGAAACTCCTCCTAGCAAGAGGTGGTGCCGGTGGTGCCCCACATTCTCAGTTCCTGGGCAGAAGTGGCCAAGTGCATTCTGTCACTCTTGATTTAAAAATTATCGCAGATGTCGGGCTCGTAGGCTTTCCAAACGCAGGGAAATCTTCCCTCTTGCGAGCCATTTCTCAAGCGAAGCCAAAAGTGGCCTCTTATCCCTGTAAGAACTAAACAGCATTTTCTTTTCCGCATAGATATACAGTATACTAACACCGTGTTTCAAATCAGTTATCATCGTAGTTGTCTAAAACAAAAAATATTGTTTTATTGCAAGTGGTTGTTAAAATTAACCATTTATCACATTGTAAGAGTAAGAGAAGTAGAATTTGTCTACTATTATTTTTATAGGATTTTTTTCTTCTACAAATTTATCTTGTTACCGTTACATCTGTACGTGATATTTGTTACTTTACAACAGCATTCAGGTATGTACTCGACAGATAAGAAACTATATATGATTGTGAGCACAAGGTGTGAATATGATTTGTTTGCCCTCCATTCCATTCAGATACATTATGCATAAAAAATTACTTACCAAATATGTGCTCTAAGTGCTATAATTTTGTCCTGTCACCTACTACAGACAAGCTAATGTATTATGAGGATCATTAAGAATTTAGTAGTATCACCCAAATTTTCACATCTATCACATCTGAAAAGCTGTGTAAGTAATTTCACTGGAAATCTAAATGTCTCAAAGATTTTTCATGAGTGTAACGTTTATTGCTGTAAACTGATAGAAAGTATTTTTTGTTTCATTCCTAGTCACAACCGTGAGGCCAGAGATTGGAATTATTGAATATTCAGATATGAGGCAGATCAGCGTTGCAGATCTACCTGGACTTATTGAGGGTGCTCATGTGAATGTGGGACTGGGCCATAAGTTTCTTAAGCATGTGGAACGCACTCGACTCCTAGTACTTGTTGCCGATGTGCAAGGATTCCAACTGAGCCCGCAGCACAGGCATCACACATGTCTTGATACTGTAGTGCTTCTTAATAAGGTAAGGCATATGAATTGCCCATTAGTAACAAGTAGTGTATGGTTTCAGTTGTTAGAGAAATCCAAGATTATATGTAACACTGTTATGTTTCAAGATAGTGATAACATAAGATTTTATTTGGCCTTAATTCTCACTCTGTCCCATGAGAGTTAGTAGGCAGTAAAAATATGGCAATTAGTGTTGTGTGGATATTCAGTTTGCTAAATGTTGAAACTGATTTTGATAACGCACATTCTAATCAATCACTTTTATCTGTTTCCTTAATTATTTGTTTTTCTTGTGTCTTCTTTAGCAATCTAAGTTCAGGATGAGCAAGTCACTACATGTTCAGGGTGCAGCAAAACAATTTGACCAAAAGTGCAAGCCAGAAGGACAGCATTAAATAAAGGAATTTGATTATAGGAACTAGAGGACTCAGTTGAATATTTTCAGCACTACAGAAATGTAATTGAAATCTGACACATGGACATCTTTACTCAAACTGTATTGTAATTCACAGGAAATGGATTCATAAACAAAATCTTTGGGCCAACCAATCATCATGATGGGAACAAGAAAAACTTACAGCATCACATACACATGTATTATACTTAGTTGACATATCCTACAGCACTTCTTCAGAAATAAAAACAGTCATGTGTCCTTGTTTTATGTTTCAGTATGTCCAAAAGGTCAAATCATCATCATCATCATCATCATCATTTAAGACTGATTATGCTTTTCAGCGTTCAGTCTGGAGCATAGCCCCCCTTATAAAATTCCTCCATGATCCCCTATTCTGTGCTAACATTGGTGCCTCTTCTGATGTTAAACCTATTACTTCAAAATCATTCTTAACCGAATCCAGGTACCTTCTCCTTGGTCTGCCCCGACTCCTCCTACCCTCTACTGCTGAGCTTTAAATATGATGCTGGCAACAATCAGAGTAAAAGGTCAAAGTAAATGAAAAATGAGTATGCTCTTGTACTCAGACTTGCCACCACTTAATTAATACAAGTATTTCATAGCAAATGTTCAAACTGACCACCATTTTCACACTGACACTGTAAATATTCAGCTGTGGCCCCTAGTTCCTATACTCAAATTCCTTTTTCTGGTGCTGTCTTTCTGCCGTATACTTTTGGTCAGATTGTTTTTCTGCATCTTATATAGTTCCCAGAATGTATTAGAGACAGGTATGGGCACCAAGTGGCCTTTTCTGAAGTGAGTATGAAAAACTAACTGGACTTTGCATTCAGTTTAGTCAGGATATCGGACCAGGGATTATTAGTCTAATACGATTCAAGAGTAGTGCATCTCACTGCTATTGAAATAAGTGCGCTACATGTAATAGTATATTTACTACCGTGTAAAGAAAATAGATCATAGGAAAAAATTTTAAGAAACGGTTATTGTCAACAAGAAAATAATTTTGTGATGCTATTTACTGATAAAATTCTTTGGGTTAGCAGCCACATCAAGTGGTTTAAAATCCACAAGCTTTCAGTAAGGTGCTCCTTTGCCATTGCCATGTGGTGAACGTTGTGTGATTGTGACTGTCATGTGATTCCTGTTGCCATCCTTATATAGTCTTGCTTCCTTCTTGACATCAGTGGCAGTCAAATCAGTGCCATTTATGCTAATGCTTTTGTTGTGCACATGCCACACCCGTTTGAACATTCTGACAGCAGGCTCCCAAGCTTTTTTTAGGTGCAGGCCACCATCTTTGTCAAGGATGTTGTTACAAATTTTTATCTGCATTGCTTCTTTTATGCCACTCTCCCAGAAACTGTTAGTACATTTAATAACAGATATCTCATTGAATGCGATTCGGTGTCTCTTTTCCAGAGCATGCTCTGCTACCACTGGTTTTTTAGGATACTGTAAGTGGAACCACCTGTCATCTTCTACACTGCGCTATTCAATAGTACACACATTCTGCCTGACATAAAATTGTCCACACACACACACAAGGTATTTATATAGTCTTGACATTCAGAGGCCTAAGTCGTCTTTTACAGGCCTTGTATGTTGCCAATTTTTTGCTGGCGGCCTCAAGACTGTATTGATTTTGTTCCTCTTTAGGAGTTGATTAATCTTTCCTGTTACTGACCAGGGAATATTTCCAAGTGTCAATAAACGACCTTGATGAAACTTGGTGGAGTAGTAGAGGGTCCAAAGTAGTACAGTACATATTTTTTTGTTTGTGCCCAATTTCACTTTTAAAGGGTAAAGCACATCCCATAAGGAAATTTCACATTTAGGGGGAATATCTTCAAGTGATGATATATAAAAAATGTCTGTAATATAAAAGTTGATATGTAATTAATGTTCTTGAAAACTATGTAATCAACTTTTGCAGTAATTTGAAATTTTGCAAAATACCCCACCACCATTAATTAATTTTGAAAAGTGAAAACTTTTGTTATGACATAAAGTGAAGAAGCTGTACAAAATGTGATGTAGCATTTTCAACATACCTAATTAAATATATAAACATTCATTATGATTCTAGTTATTTATTTTACTTATATTTGTTTTATGTTTTAATTTTGTTATTTTATGTTTTACATTTTTATTCATATTTCAGTTAAACATTTCAGACATGTGTATTTTGTTAATTGAAATTAAAAAGTAACTCATTATTATGACAGAAAATAATTACAATAATGATAATGTGTAAATAAATGCTTAAAATGTAAAGTTTTTTTTTACACCATGCACATAAAATGAATGAAATTTCTTCATGTAATCTACGCAATGGAGAAGACACCATGAAACGAAATTCAGCAGCATTTCATATTGTCATGGATGATTCTCTAAAACTTCATCAGACGTATTTCAGTACATTGGTAAGCCTTGGCAAAGAGAATTGATTATACACTCCTGGAAATTGAAATAAGAACACCGTGAATTCATTGTCCCAGGAAGCGGAAACTTTATTGACACATTCCTGGGGTCAGATACATCACATGATCACACTGACAGAACCACAGGCACATAGACACAGGCAACAGAGCATGCACAATGTCGGCACTAGTACAGTGTATATCCACCTTTCGCAGCAATGCAGGCTGCTATTCTCCCATGGAGACGATCGTAGAGATGCTGGAGGTAGTCCTGTGGAATGGCTTGCCATGCCATTTCCACCTGGCGCCTCAGTTGGACCAGCGTTCGTGCTGGACGTGCAGACCGGGTGAGACGACGCTTCATCCAGTCCCAAACATACTCAATGGGGGACAGATCCGGAGATCTTGCTGGCCAGGGTAGTTGACTTACACCTTCTAGAGCACGTTGGGTGGCACAGGATACATGCGGACGTGCATTGTCCTGTTGGAACAGCAAGTTCCTTTGCCGGTCTAGGAATGGTAGAACGATGGGTTCGATGACGGTTTGGATGTACCGTGCACTATTCAGTGTCCCCTCGACGATCACCAGTGGTGTACGGCCAGTGTAGGAGATCGCTCCCCACACCATGATGCCGGGTGTTGGCCCTGTGTGCCTCGGTCGTATGCAGTCCTGATTGTGGCGCTCACCTGCACGGCGCCAAACACGCATACGACCATCATTGGCACCAAGGCAGAAGCGACTCTCATCGCTGAAGACGACACGTCTCCATTCGTCCCTCCATTCACGCCTGTCGCGACACCACTGGAGGCGGGCTGCACGATGTTGGGGCGTGAGCGGAAGACGGCCTAACGGTGTGCGGGACCGTAGCCCAGCTTCATGGAGACGGTTGCGAATGGTCCTCGCCGATACCCCAGGAGCAACAGTGTCCCTAATTTGCTGGGAAGTGGTGGTGCGGTCCCCTACGGCACTGCGTAGGATCCTACGGTCCTGGCGTGCATCCGTGCGTCGCTGCGGTCCGGTCCCAGGTCGATGGGCACGTGCACCTTCCGCCGACCACTGGCGACAACATCGATGTACTGTGGAGACCTCACGCCCCACGTGTTGAGCAATTCGGCGGTACGTCCACCCGGCCTCCCGCATGCCCACTATACGCCCTCGCTCAAAGTCCGTCAACTGCACATACGGTTCATGTCCACGCTGTCGCGGCATGGTACCAGTGTTAAAGACTGCGATGGAGCTCCGTATGCCATGGCAAACTGGCTGACACTGACGGCGGTGGTGCACAAATGCTGTGCAGCTAGCACCATTCGACGGCCAACACCGCGGTTCCTGGTGTGTCCGCTGTGCCGTGCGTGTGATCATTGCTTGTACAGCCCTCTCGCAGTGTCCGGAGCAAGTATGGTGGGTCTGACACACCGGTGTCAATGTGTTCTTTTTTCCATTTCCAGGAGTGTATACAAATGACAGCTGTGTGATCATATTGTCTCATAGAAGAAGGTGTAAGTAGATGAATGACGAACACTAACTTCACTTAACGAAAGTTTATTCAGTGCTGCTTCTAGCCAGAACACATACAGTATACATAGAGCTACAGAACATTCCAGTACAATGATTCTTCACATTCGTGGATACTTCTAGAATGTACTCAAACCATATATAGAAATTAAAATTGTAGAGTCCAGGTGAGTTTTGAACTCACAACAGTTTAGTATCATCACCACTACACCAAAGTGCTACTCAGCTACTTCTGTGACATTGCTCCCTCCTTAACGAACAGCGTCTCCTAGTTCTGGAACAAGTCATCGGCCCTGCATTTTCCGACTCCCAATGACTGATTCTCACCCTGGCGGTGATCTTCTTAGAACTTCATTTGCTACTACACTTTTTGTCACCTTTCTGCTTGTTGCATGTCACTGGAGCTTCGAATTTACCCTGGGTTGCAGGACCCTTATAGGGCTTCATTCGGAGGACATGGACCGTATCTCAGATCTTTCGTCGTCTTGTGTTGGGGTTGAAATCTTCAACTTCAACCTCATAAGTAACATCAGACAATTGTCTTACAACCTTATAAGGTCCAAAGTAGCACCTGAGGAGCTTCTCAAAGAGACCAACCTTCCGGACAGGAGTGAAGATCCAGACGAGGTCACCAGGCAGGTAGACAGCAAGGCAGTGGCTTGCGTAATACCTTCGGCGATCACATTCATGAGCCTGCAACGTGCAGAGTCGAGCTAACTGTCTAGCTTCCTCAGCTTTGGTTAACACCTGGCTGATTTAGTCATTGTCCACGTCATCAGAATGTAATGGAAACACAGTGTTCATTGTTGTAGTCGCCTCACACACATGCACCAGGAAGAATGGCGTAAATCCTGTGGTGTCTTGTTTGGTAGTGTTGTAGGCAAACATCACAAAAGGTAGCTCCTCATCCCAGTTGCTCTGCTCAACATTGACGAACATTGATAGCAATTTGGCCAAGGTCTTATTAAAGCTTTCAGTAAGCACGTTAGTTTGCGGATGGTAGGCAGTCGTCATGTGATGAGTAATGTTGCATCGACGGTTTATCTCTGTCGCAAGATGCGATTGAAGAACTTTCCCTCAATCTGTAATTACTGACCTTGGGGCACCATGTTTTAATACAATATCATCCACGATGAATTTGGCTACCTCGATAATAATCCATCTATTGCCACTAGCAGATGTTGGAAATTCTCCAAGGAGGTCAATCTCAACACGCTGGAAAGGCATTTCGGTTGGTGGAATTTGTATGAGTCAGTTAGGTGGTTTCTGAGGAACTTCCTTTCTCCTCTGGCAGTCTCGACAGTGCTACACATAGTGACATACACTCTTAAATAAACCTGGCCAGAGAAATCTTTTTTTGGATTCTATCATATGTTTTAATAAATCCTAAATGTCCGGCCTCAGGTGTGTCTTGGAATTTCTGTAGAACATCTAAGTGCATGTGTTTAGGAATCACTGGTAGCCACCTCTTTCCAAACGGATCAAATTATTTCTTGCAAAGCAGTCCATTAACTACCTTAAATTGTCCTTTCACATCCTACGACCAATTTAAGGCAAGCATAATTTGAGATATCCTGGTGATCTTCTTCTGCTCGAGATATCCTGGTGATCTTCTTCTGCTCAGCAGAGAGAGATCCTGGAGTGCAGTGAGACAGTCACTATCTGCATCAAAGTCTTGATGGTCTTGCACAGGTTTTCTTGAGAGACAGTTGGCATCTTGGTGTTTTCTTCCACTTTTGTACACTATGGTAATGTCATACTCTTGAAGATGTAGTGCCCACCTGGTGAGTCATCCTGTAGGCTCCTTAAGACCTGTCAACCAACAAAGTGAATGATGCTCTGTAACAACTGTGAATGGCCTTCCATAGAGATACTGTCGAAATTTGCACATGATCCAGATCACAGCAAGACATTCACTTTCTGTAGTTGAGTAGTTTCTGTCAGCTTTTGTTATTGTCCTAGAAGCATAGGCAATAACCTTCTCTTTCCCATCCAAAATTTGCACCAGAACAGTGCCGATTCCATGCCCACTGGCATCTGTGTGTAGTTCTGTAGGTGCTCTCTCATCATACAGACCAAGTACAGGGTCAGTCATCAGAGCTTTTCACAACACATCAAAAGAATCTTGTTGAGGACCACCCAGATAAAATTAGCATCAGCTTTTAACAACTCTTGGAGTTGCCTGGCTTTAATACAGAAGTCTTTGATAAAACGACGGTAATAAGAACATAATCCGAGAAAATTTCTCACATCTCTAATACTTTTAGGAATAGGAAATTCTGTTACAGCTCTCAGCTTTTTTGGGTCTGGCTGCACACCTTCATTTGACACAAGGTGTTCAAGTATTTTGATTTATTTTGCTGCAAAAAGATGCTTTCTTGGATTAAGTTTCAGTCTGCCTTGCTGGAGACACTTAAGATTGGCCCTCTGTCTTTTTATATGCTCATCAGGTGTTTCTGAGGGCACTATAATGTCATCTAAATAACAAAGACACATTGTCTACTTCATGTGCCATAGAAGATTATCCATCATCTGTTCAAAAGTTGCTGGTCATTACACAAACCTTAAACTCATACAGGCCCTCAGTGGTGATGAATGCAGTTTTCTCACGATCAGCCACATCTACTTCGATTTGCTAGTATCCCGAGTACATGTCCATGGTTGAGAAAAACTTAGCCCGCTTCAGACAATCTAGTGCATCGTCAGTTCATGGAAGAGGGTAAACGTCTTTTTAGTTATCTTATGAAGCTCCCTGTAAACAACACAAAAGTGCCAACAGCCATCATTCTTCCTGACGAGAGCCACGGGTGACAACCATGGGCTCTGCAAAGGCTGAATGATGTCATTCTTCATCATTTTCTCTACCTCATCCCGAATCATTCGACGTTCCATTGCTGGCACACGGTATGCTCTCTGGCTTACTGGTTGATGGTCTCCAGTGCTAATCCGGTGCTTCACCATCGATTTGTGTATTGAAGCATTTAGAGAACTCTTGAAGAATGGCAAGTAGCTTCTCCTGTTGTTCCTTAGTGAGATCCGGTGATAGTCAAGCTAGAAGATCTTAGCTCTTAGTGGTAGCGCCAATTTCGCCCACAGACTTGGCATCAGAGGTTTCTATGATGCTCAGCTGTTCTGCAATTAACGACTCAGTGTTTGCTACACACATGTGTCTTGGAAGGATCTGCGGTTCTCGGCAACAGTTAACTATCCATAATTCAACGAATCCGTTCTTAAACAAGACGACTTAGGCTGGGATGACCAAGTTATTCTTCAGTGGTATGCTTCTCTTACATTCCACTACCAGATCCATGGGTTGATGCATGGCATGACACGTGACAGTTACCTTTCTAGTGCTGACTGCGGGAATGATCACTTCATACAACACACATAGTCTCCACACACTTGAATGCGCATCTTCCTGTCTACAGTTTCTCATCTCGTCTAGCATAGTCTTCGTGCCACCATAATCTATAACTGCCTGAGAAGCTTTCAAAAAGTCCCATCCGAGAATGACATCATGACTTCACTCTTGTAAGATGATGAATTCTAAGGGCTGTGTATGGCCACTTATACCCACACTAATGGTACATCTTCATGTAGGTTTTACATATTTCCCATTAGCCACCTGCAGCAGAGATAATTGCTGTTGACGAATACGGTTTCCGCAACTGGCAATGGTACTTCTCCAAAATGACTGAATATAATGCTCCAGAGTCCACAAGAGCTTGGGCTGGTAGGCCATCCATGAGGATATTGACGTAGTTTCGTACCATTTTTGCTTCACCTCCAAGGAAGGTTGCACCCTTTAGTTTTCCAGATTGCGGCAGCTGGGTGATCAGCTGGAGCTTCTAAACAGCAATGGAGACCTTGACCGGCATATTGGGGAGCATCCTCTCCAGCGGTTAGCTTGTGGTGATGGTGACCTACGTCGTCCTGCACCCACATCTTCTTGTTCATCTTACGTACTGGTTGGTTATCCTGGGTCCTCCAGATGTCAGGCTTCCATGGTGCCCAAACAGTTTCCTCATGTGGCATTGTAGGAACGTAACTCCACCTGGATCTCGACTTCACCGTTTTAAAGGGAAATGAAGGATGAGAGATTGGGTTCAGTGTCTGTTCCACTTCCTCCCTTATGACCTCTTGAAGCTTTTCGGTTTTTTGCTCACCATGCAGTCCAAGTGCCTTCTGAACTTCCTCTCTCACTATCTGACAAAGAACACTTGTGAAATCAGTTGCTTCTTCCATCACAGACATCGATATTATGTTTGGAAGTCTGTCAAATTTCTTGCGTGTAATTCTTTTTTGATGCATTGTCTTGATATACTGGCACCACTCTATGAAGTCGTCTGCTGTCGAAACCTCCTTTAGGAGTAAGGCTTGATACATGTCCTCAGCAACACACTTCATGAGATGTGCAACCTTATCTTCCTCCTTCATTCTAGGATCCACTGTTTTATACAGCTCCAAGACGTTTTCAATGTAGGACGCTGTAGTTTCCCCTGGATGCTGTGCCCTGCACTTTAATTTATCTTCAGCCTTGCACTTCTGTCATTTTGTGTCACCGAAATACTTGCGCAGTTCCACCTGGAATACTTCCCAGCTTGTGAACTTCTCCTCGTTGTTCTCATACCATTGCTTGTCAGTGCCCTCCAAGTAGAAAAATATGTTAGCCAAACACACGGTGTCATCCCATTTGTTAAATTTTGCTATACGCTCATATACCTTCAGCCACTTGTTTGGATCTTGGCCATCATCACCAGAGAAACCAGAAGGATGTCTCATGTGGTGGCACACAGTTGCTGTCATCGTAATGTCCTCTTATTCTTCTGTCTCCGATAGAGTGCAATCTGTTGAATATGGCTCGAACTCGGGTTGCTCGCCACATAAATGGCGGGTCTGTCATGGCCTGATGGGAGCCACTGTGTCGTCGATAATGGGCGCTATCACAAGGTCCAATACCCAGTGCCTCCACTAGAATAATGTCACGTCGAAGGAGGTGTAAGTAGATGAATGATGAACACTGACTTCCCTTAACAAAGGTTTATTCAGCACTTCCACATACAAGAGCATGGAGCGAACTGCCTCCAGCCAGAACACATACAGTATATATATACAGCTACGGAACATTCCAGTACAATGATTCTTCACATTTGTGGATACTTCTAGAATGTACTCAAACCGAATATAGCAATTAAAATTGTAGAGTCCAGGTGAGTTTTGAACTCACGACCCTCCATGTAACAGTTAAGTATTATCACCACGGTGCTACTCAGCTACTTCTGTGACAATATTGTTTCCCAGTGGAGGTTGACATCATAATCATTCAACAGAACTAGATCTGAAAACCTTCTCACAAAGCACTTCCAACATCGAAATCTGTATACGTCCTATGGCTGTAACTGTGAGCTCTTTGGTATTATCAGATGAACAACTTTCTTGTCCTCATGCAAGATGCTGTAAACTGTTCTTTCACACAGTTCACTGCAAGAATCTAACAGTAATACAGATATTTCTCTTTCACTTGGAAAGAAAACAGCTTTCAAATATCTTTTGACCCAGTCAGATATTTGTTTATCAGATTTTTGATGCTTTCAAAAGCAAATTTGGGGCTTCAAAAAGAGATTCTTAAATTCTCGGTTCAAACTCACCATTAGTTCTTTTAAAACTATAAAAAGGCAGATGGTCAGTGTGATAAAATCCATTTTGAGTGTCGTACCCAAGGGTAAGAAACATTTGATGATCTGAAAGGGCTCCACGGCACAGGTACAGACATGGAAGATATACGGGTTTCAGTGTTGCTAGAACTTTGTGAGTAGGCTTCAATATCTAGTTCTGTTGAATGATTACATTGTCAATCCCCACTTGAGAAACAATATAATCAAGCAGCAGTCATTAGTACATAACCAGCTGTCTTCACAAAGACTTACCAATGTACTGAAGTATGCCTGATACAAATCAAGATTTTAGAGGATCATTTATGACAATTTCAAATCCGGCTGGCCTGATACAAATCAAGATTTTAGAGGATGATGTATGACAATTTCAAATCCTGCTGAATTTTGTTTTATTTTCCTTCTCCGTCATGTATATTATGTGAAGCAATTTCATTCATTATATGTGCATGGTGTAAAAAAAGTTATGTTTTAAGCATTTTTTTGAAGATTATAATTATTTTATTACATGAGTTACTTATTATTTCCCGTTAACAAAATAAACATATGTAAAACAGTAAACTAAAAAACAAGAAAAAGAACACCATGAATGTAAAATAACAGTTTAAAACATTAAACAAATATAAATAAAGTAAATGATTAGAATAATAATGAATGTTTATAGACACATCAAAAAAAGTTTTGCATCACTCCAGTTCCCAGAACTCTTGAAGATAGATGTTGTCTGTGGATATTGTATTACAGACACAGTCCCTCTGACTGTTCAGAGATGTCACTAAACCTGCCCAAAGGTGTAAACAACCATGCATGAGCAGTGCCTATTAGATGGAGGGGGTCCGACAGCCGATCAGTTCCAGTCATTCCACCAGGAAGGAGGTACACTGCTCATTTTGTTTGTAGTTCAACCATGCCTAGACAGTCAAAACTGCATTTCAATCATGCCCACATTGTTACTTTGTGCCAGAAACAGCTCTCAACAAGGGAAGTGTCCAGGCATCTCAGAGTGAACCAAAGCAATGTTGTTCGGACATGGAGGAGATACAGAAGAACAGGAAATGTCGATTACATGCCTCGCTCAAGCCACCCAAGGGCTACTACTGCAGTGGACGACTGCTGCCTATGGATTATGGCTCGGAGGAACCCTGACAGCTATGCCACCATGATGAATAATGCTATTCGTGCAGCCACAGGGCATCGTGTTATGACTGTGCACAATAGGCTGCATGATGCGTAACTTCACTCCCGATGTCCGTGGTGAGGTCCATTTTTGCAACCACCACCATGCAGTGCAGTACAGATGGGCCCAACAACATGCCGAATGGATCGCTCAGGATTGGCATCATGTTCTATTCACTGATGAGTGTCAAATATGCCTTCAACCAGACAATCATCGGAGACGTGTTTGGAGGCAACCCAGTCAGCCTGAATGCCTTAGACACACTGTCCAGTGAGTGCAGCAAGGTGGAGGTTCCCTGCTATTTTGGGTTGGTATTATGTTGGGCCAACATACACCACTGGTGGTCGTGGAAGGCACTGTAATGGCTGTACAATATGTGCATGCCATCCTCCAACCAATAGTGCAACCATATCAGCAGCATATTGGTGATACATTCGTCTTCATGAAGGACAATTTGCACCCCCATCGTGCTCATCTTGTGAATGACTTCCTTCAGGATAACTACATCGCTGGACTAGAGTGGCCAGCATGTTCTCCAGACAAGAACCCTATCAAATATGCCTGGGATAGATTGAAAAGGACTGTTTATGGATGACATGACCCACCAACCACCCTGAGGGATCTACGCCGAATCACCATTGAGGAGTGGGACAATGTGGACCAACAGTGCCTTGATGAACTTGTGGATAGTATGCCATGACGAATATAGGCATGCATCAATGCAGGAGGACTTGCTACTGGGTATTAGAGGTACCGATGTATACAGAAATCTGGACCACCACCTCTGAAGGTCTAGCTGTTTGGTGGTACAACACGTAATGTGTGGTTTTCATGAGCAATGAAAAAGGGCGGAAATGATGTTTATGTTGATCTCTATTCCAGTTTTCTGTACAGGTCCTGGAACTCTTGCAACTGAGGTGATGCAAAACTTTTGTTGATGTGTGTGTATTATAATTAGGAATGTTGAAAATACTCCGACAACGCATTGTGTACAGCTTATTTTCCAAAAATGGTATTTCAGAAACCAGCTCATTACAGGGATGTATGTGACTTGAAAGCTTCTTTAATTTATTTTGCAACAAAAGTTTTCTTTTTTCAAAATTAATTAATATTTACAAAATTTCAAATTATTACAAAAGTTTATTACACAGTTTTCAAGAACATTAGTTACATGTCAATTTTTGTATTAAAAACATGTTTTGTGTATCATTTTGAAGCTATTCCCTCTAAACATGAAATGCCAAATTACCATATGGTGTGTGTTTTTCCACTTAAATGTGGAACTGGACTCAAACAAATAAATATGTACTGCATATTTTGCCCCTGCTACACATCCACCAAGTTCCACCAACATCATTTATTGACACTTGGGAACGTTCCATTGTGGCCGGCCGCGGTGGTCTCGCGGTTCTAGGCGCTCAGTCCGGAGCCGCGCGAGTGCTACGGTTGCAGGTTCGAATCCTGCCTTGGGCATGGATGTGTGTGATGTCGTTAGGTTAGTTAGGTTTAAGTAGTTCTAAGTTCTAGGGGACTGGTGACCACAGATGTTAAGTCCCATAGTACTCAGAGCCATTTGAACCATTTTTTGTTCCATTGTGAACTATAGAATTGCAAAAACACAAACTCCTTTGTATACTTCTCGGGGATCTTCAGCCTTCGGAAAGATAGCTTGCAAAATGTGTCAGTTGTCATAACCATTTTCCGTGAATAATTTTTGTAAGAGCTCAGTTCCTTTGGAATGTTTTCAGTGTCTGAAACGGCTTCCACCCGATGCACTAAGGTCCTCAGAGCAGCATGTTTCTGCGATTGGTGGTGGTAGCTGTTAGTGAACAGATATTGGTCCACATGGGTAGGTTTCTAGTCAACATTATAGCTGAGATATCTATTTGCTTTTTGGCATATGAGGACATCAAGAAATTGAAAGGCATCATCTGTCTCTGCCTCTATTATGAACTTGATGTTGTTGTGGATACTGTTGATGTGGTCCATGAATTCTCTCAGCTTTCCATATCCATGAGGCCATACATGAATGTGTAATCGATGTAACAATGAAAGTAAGTAAGCTTTGCAGGAGCCATGTCCAGGGCGATGACCTGAAAATACTCCATAAACAGGTTTGCTTATACGGGAACTGATGGGCCTCTCATCATGACAACATACATCTGTTTAAAATACTCTGTGCCGTACTAAAAATACAATGATGCAGAGTGTGCTTAAATAAATCCACAACAGTGATGTCAAATAACTAGGAGGGTAGATGTGTAGAGTCTGATGGGAATGCATGTGAATAGTGAGACCACTTCAAAAGTGACTATCGTATCTCCTCCAAAACACAAGCATTTAATTCAGCTGATTAAGTCATTGGTATTCTTGGTATGTTGCACACAGTGCCCAGCGTGTGTCTTTCTCATTTTTCTGGATGTTGGGTCCTTAATATGTGGTACATGTCACCTCCTCTAGTATTGACCAATCAATTTGTCATAGTCAGCTTGTTCCATAATGACAGCTGGATTGCCCTTGGCAACTGACAATTACAATAAGAGGATCAATGTGGAGCTTGAATTTTGGCAAAATGTGCCTCGTTTCTTCATGAATTTTTCTGTGGTTTCACCGGGAAACTTGCAAACTGCTTTTTGCACACCACTTGGTCATGCTAGCACCCATTGTTGCACAACAGATGTGAACACAGAGGAAAACTACAGAAAGGTAACTCAGTTGGCCTTGACAGCAACAGAATGGGGCAAAATATAAAAAAGCATAAGGCACTGTTACCTTGAGTAAAAAAAAAAAAAAAAAAAGAGAGAGAGAGAGAGAGAGAGAGAGAGAGAGAGAGAGAGAGAGAGAGAGAGAGAGAGAGAGAGAGAGAGAAAGAGATAATCTGACTGTGTACAAAAGTGTCACTCACAGCTCTTTCCACTGAGCTAATGCTAGAAAAGGGGCTGGTTCTTTCAGATAATTACTGTGGTGTCACCGTCAGACACCACACTTGCTAGGTGGTAGTTTTAAATCGGCCGCGGTCCATTAGTACATGTCGGACCCGCGTGTCGCCACTGTGTGATCGCAGACCGAGCGCCACCACAAGGCAGGTCTCGAGATACGGACTAGCACTCGCCCCAGTTGTACGGACGACGTAGCTAGCGACTACACGAAGCCTCGCTCCTTTGCAGAGCAGATAGTTAGAATAGCCTTCAGCTAAGTCAATGGCTACGACCTAGCAAGGCGCCATTAGTAACATTGCATGTATCTAAAGAGTCTCACTTGTATCGCCACAATCTCCAGATGTACCAAAAGGATGGATTAAAGTTAAGTATTCCAGAAGCTACGTACTTTTCTTTATAGCATTCATTACGTATCCTGTTTCAGACCTCACGCAATCCTGCTTTAACTTAGCGCATGCCTTTCGGCTTCCTCTCATTGTGTCTAGGCTGTCTTGTCTAGACACAACAATTACTATACAGGGTGTTTCAAAATGAACGTACCAGTTTGAAGGCGTTGTACCATTTATTACATCAACTTAACAATTGTAAATAATACACCAAATGAAAGAGCAACTCAAACAGTTTTGTTTGTATATCTGTGCACAATGGGAAGAGTAAGGAATGACAAAAAGTGACTGAAAAACGTGGTGAGCGAGTGAACGTCTTTCACGCTTAGCCCCAAGAAATATCCCCGTGGAAAGTTTATGGGCCTTTCTTTTTCGGTGAATCAACTGTAACTGATGTTACTTATCTTGATGTGCTACAGCTATGGCCCATGCCTCAATGGGAAGAAGCTGAACAACACATGTTTATTTGGGAACAAGATGGTGCACCGCATCACTGGCATAACTCCGTATGTGACTGGTTAAACGACATTGTATCCGACCGGTGGATTGGGTGCAAGGGGGCAGTTGACACAACATTTTATGCATGACCTTCATGTTCACATACAATCTGATGCGATCATGTATATGTGCCTCCAGTACCAGCTGATCTATCTGACTTTAGAAACAGTTTTGTTACAGCAGTTACTCCTGACGCATTGATCAAGGTATTGGACCAACTCGCCTATCGACTTGATGTGTGATTGGTGTTCACACTGAATAATTGTAAGAAAAAGTTTTTGTGTTTCTCTTTCATTTGGTGTGTTATTTATAATTGCAAGGTGAATGTAATAAGTTCTACAAAGCCTTAAAACCGATATATGCATTTTCAAACATCCTGTACTTGGATAACTGGGGCGAAAGGAATGGAAAGGTAATAGGATGGGAAAGAGATAGGAAGGAAATAATCACTTCCAGCTGCCCAGAGCATTATGGTAATGCAATGGTGAGAACTGAAAATTTGTGCTGGACCAGGACTTCAACATGGATGCTCTGCTTCTCTAGAGCAGTTGCCTTAACCGCCTGGGCCATCCAGGCATGCTTCCTGTCAGACCCAAATTCCTGCTCGCCAGCCCACAACAACACTCACCCATTAACCCTCTTCCTATGGATTCCTGATTCTTATATGAGTTCGGACATTGGTTGTGCATCTGCACTGGAGTTTTTTCATCAAACAGCCATCGCACCCATAGAATTATAGATTGGTTTCTGTTCTGTCTGACATGGCCTACAGAACAGACACCACTCACATCTACAATTACTATTCTATCAGATCAGTGAACCTTCATCACTTATTTCTAGGTCAGTGATAACTCAGTTGTCCAAAACATATTTTAGATAACTATATGTAATCATTTACAACAACATAAAAAAGCTACCCTTCAAACTTTGTAAGGGAAAGACAAATGTCAGAGTCCACTGCTTCATAAGAACTATAGGAATGCATAACTTTCTCAGGAAGAAAGTGTCCTATACACTAATGGAACTCATTCTTTAGTACTACTAGTCTGTGTGGGAGTCATAATAGATTTTATTGATGAAGATTTTGAAAAACTAGTGGAAAAACTGTGTACTTCATCATCATCTTACGTTGTCAGTGTTAGAGTGTTTCATGCTGGAAACAACACTTTGGCTTTGGCTAAGCATTTCTGTACCGTATTTTTTTCCATGAACAGTAATAGTTGCAGAGGTATGTGGGACAGCTTCTATGAGATGGGAAAAGTATAGGTATGTACTTTTAATTAAAAAAAAACAGTCTTGGTTCCAAAATAATAATTATTTAACACTGCATAATTTCACCCCTTGGAGCATCATCAGCTTATCTACAAAGAAAGGCAAAAAAAGGAATAAATTAATAAGACAAGGGGCATAGTCCTACTGTGTTCCTCTACAACTTGTTATCAATGTTTTCCTTTTTTCCCTTTCTTTGTAGATAATCTCATTATGCCCCAGTAGGATGAAATGCATTATTGATGTAATTATTATTTTGCAATCAAGGCCATTTTTTCAAAATAATGCGTAGCAGTTGCTATATTAGTCAGCAGATGGAACTGAAAAGATATATATACTGAAATATACTGAACTTTGCGGATAGCCATGATGCATATATGAATAACTCAGTTGTTATGCTTATTACCTCTAAAATGCAATGGTCTAAGTTCGAGGCACAATCTGGTATATGGTTTTAAATTAGTGGTCTAACCTGCTAAGTATACTTAGCCTCATTTACTGAGAATTGTTTAAAATTAAATGAACCTATCTTTTCACTCCTATAGTGTGCATAGAGGGTGAAGACTGGTGATGAAATTTCCGAATTCTGGCATTTGCCACTTTTGACAGGGAATCATTCTTCTCAAAGAGCAACAACAAATGGGATGCATTGAAAGGAGTCAAGTGATACTCATATGAGGTACTCTCCTATAAACAGTAGAAAATGGCTTGTAGACACTGAATGGAAATACATACTGAAGTATGATAGAACATTACTAAGTCCCTGATAGCACCTCCTCACAAATTAATTGGTCACCGTGGGAATGTATGTCACACTCGTACCAGTTCTGTGATGTTGAGGTACATATAGAATTCAGTCATATAATCACAAGTGATAATTATTGAATTTGTTGTGCGATCTGATATTTTCCTGGCAGGGATCCTTGGGCATCCACCAGGATCGTGTCGTGAGCTCCCCCCAATATTTCAGCAAGCAGATGTGTTGCAATCTTCAGATGGTTCCTCCTGAATGCTGCTCTCCTCAGTGTCCTATACATATTGCTCATTACCCCATTCATCACTCAGCTTCTGTTGCTGTCCTTGCAGCCGTTGTGGTGGGTGGTGGGAGTGGTGGTGATGACACTCAGTTGTGAACTGCAGTCCCCAGCCTCCACACTGTCACTGTTAGGTGTGGATCTGTGTACTGAAACACTTTGCTTTCTTTCAGTTCAGTGCAGGGCTCTATGCCTGACACAGTTTTAGGGTGCAGTGTTTGGTCATTACACCATCTTGGACCCTAATTTCAATGGCCTCCTTAATCGCACAATCCTGGGAGTAGGAAGGCTGTGGTAAGTATCTTGGTTTGTTGTAATCTATAGTATTGTCAGTTTTTATACTACAGTTGGCAACAGTCTTGCTGCATTGACATGGGGTTTGGTAGACATCCAGCTTGCAAAAGGGTAGATAATTGTTTGCTGAACCTTGTAGTGTCAAGGTCATAGAGGAAGGGCGAAATACACATTTGATGTTGTGTCACTGCAAGATCCTGATGACTTTTCAAGAGGTATTTCCGAGAAACAAGGTGCACTCTAGTGCTTCTCTTTTTCTTCCTGCTGTTGTCTAGGTACAATCTGTTAAAACACATGCATTATAGGGTTATTGCTCTATCCATTTCTTTGGAATGTTGTCTCCAATGCATCAGATCAGTTGGAACATTGTCTGGTCACAGAAGGATCGTGTCCTGTGAACAAGCTTGCATAAAGTGGTTTAACACTGGGATCTGTGGTGACTACTGGAGACATGTAGATACTGATCTCTGATAGCAAAAGGTCCCACACAGGCCTCCCCATATAGTGTGGAGTACTGGGGCAGAAGTGTAGGCATCTACACTAGTTGAGGATGCAGTCATTGAAGTGAGATGTTAGTCAAGGGGTGTGCCCATGCCGGAATTGTGGGTGATTGTCTTGTGGAGGGAATGGTGCAGCTGGTGGTGGAGATGGAGAAGCAGGTGGCAACAACTCTAGCAGTGTCACTGAACAACAATGTGTCTTTTGAGTAGTGTGTCTAGACTATCTGTGCACACTGTTTTCCAGTTTGCCATCAGTTACATCAAGAAACAGGAGGATGCCACCCTGTTCCATCTACACAGTAAATTGTGTATTTCAGTGAAGAGAGTTGACGTGGTGTAGAAAGTTACCTAAGCTGCACCATCCACATGGCCAGATGACAAATATTTCATCCATGTAACAGAAGAAACAGGTTGTTTTCTGTTGGGGTCACTCCAGTGCCTGGTCCTCAAAATCTCCCATGAACAAATTCACCGCAACTGGTGACAGAGGGGACACAATGGCGACACTGTCTGTCTGTTCATAATAATTTCCATCAAACACAAAGTAAGTTGAGGTGAGCACAAACTCAGAGTCTCATCAGGTTGTCTAGAATTTTTTGTTTATCAGTTTCATGGATTCCTTGGGTGATACCCTGATGAAGAGGGACACCATATGAAAACTCATCAACAGTGTTTGTAGATGTCATAAAAAATGAATGGAATAATGTTTCTATACAAATGGACTCAAGAGAGCAGTTATGCGAAGCCATATGTTACTAGTTCTGCATTGCTGGCTATTGGTCACAGAGGGATGACCTCTTTGAGAATTTTGGCAACCCATACAGTCATGGGGAAGCAGCAGCTCATGGTCAAAGTTTCTTGAGCACATCAAAGACACTGCAAAGAGGTTCAGTGGTTGTTCTCTGGAAGTGACTTGCTAGATCTCCTTCTACTTTCATGCATGCTGTGTATTTGAGAAGTCCATAAATTTTGTGTTTATATTGTGAACGCAGAAGCAAAACCATAGCATTCCTTTTGTCAGTGGGCAG
This sequence comes from Schistocerca serialis cubense, assembly GCF_023864345.2. Classification (NCBI taxonomy): domain Eukaryota; kingdom Metazoa; phylum Arthropoda; class Insecta; order Orthoptera; family Acrididae; genus Schistocerca; species Schistocerca serialis. Next base: position 558,612,045 of record NC_064641.1, on the reverse strand, counting down.
AATGACCATATCTGGATCATAATGTAAGTTCCAGGTGGCCTCTCTCTATCTCCGAAATGTTGCTCTTCGCTGGTGTAACCTTGATGAGTGTGCATCACATTTCAAGGTGTATTTCTTCAACCTCATTGACTGATAGCATATAGCTTAGACAGGTTTTATCTAGCCAACAGCACAAAGAGAAAGGGGAACACACATCAGTACCGTGCAACTTGTTTGTTGGCATTACCTCCAGAAAGGTCACTAGAATCTTGGAGTGACACAATGCCAAATGTGTATTTTACTGACCCCCTTGTGACCTTGCTACTGATGGGCTCAGTAAAGGATGAGATAGGTCTTTTGCAAACCAGAGGTCTACTAAATCCCCTGCCAGTGTCACAAGGCATACATTGGCGAAATTGTATTTGTGGTGTAAGAGAAATGATGTGAACATAGATGACGCACTAAATTATGCCACGCCACCAAACGAGCTGTGGCCAACCAAAATATAAAAGTGACTATTTTGTAAACCCCCATCGCCAGTTTAGTAAAGGCCTCGTCACTACTGCTGTTGAGGCTGAGTTGCCACTGTTGTTACAGTAGGCCGAGTTTGTGTGTTCATGAAATGGCTTCTGGTGCAGTACACCTCTAAGACAATTTCTACCTGCCACCAATACACAACTATGCCCCAGGGTCAGGTAACAGGATAGGAGAACAAAGGTTCTATGACACTCCAACAAATTAGTAACAAAGTCACACAAATGAGTTAAGGTTTACTTATCTTTGTGATTTGTTGAATAATTAATACTGCAGCACTCCTTGTAACATAGCACAAAAAAGGCTCTCAATGGCTAAGTGCAAATAATTGTAGCTTAACTTCACAGTACACTAGCAAATGCAATTTACAACAAACAACTGTCTATTCACTTCTAAGAGTTCACTAAACAATGTTCCTCTGTCTGAGTCAGCCCTGGACAATAATGTACCGGGTGAGGAAGAAAGGATGGACGTTTTTAGAACAGCTAGTATTCCGGCTCAGGCAGTGGGAGTGGGGGGAGTGATGTGGTAACGTAATTGGTAGCTCCTGCCATTTTGTTTAGTCAAGGTCATGGAGCCGTGGACTGTGCAACATTGTGTGTTTAGCTAAGATAGTTTTGTGCGCAATAATGAGTCTATCATTGCAGTGCAGCATGAGTTTCGTTGCCATTTCAATCTCGCTAGACATGATAGTGTTCCCACTCGTAACACCATTTTACGTTGGGTAGAATCATTTCGAACACGAGGAACAGTTATGAACAAAAAACCACCAGGAGCTCCTCACTCAGTTTGGATACAAGAAAATGTAGAAAGGGTTTGGCAAGCCATGCTCTGTAGTCCTGGTCAATCTGCTAGAAGACACTCAGCTGAGCTGCGCCTCAGTAATTGCTCGGTGAGGCATATTTCGCATACTAACCTAAAATTTCATCCCTACGAAATGGCCATTCTGCAAAAAATTAAACCCAAGAGATTATGAACAGTGGCTAAATTTTTCCCGAGAAATGGAGGCCAAATTTGAGCAAAATGACAACATTATTTTGCTTATGAGTGATGAAGCTCATTTCCATTTAGATGGAATGTTAAATCAGCAGAACTGTCATTATTGGGCCAGTGAAAACCCAAATTGCTGCATGAGAAACCATTACATAGTCCCAAGGTGACTGTTTGGTGTACTGTGATAGGTACAGATGTTATTGGTCCATACTTTTTCCAAGACGAGAACGGAAACACTGTAACTGTAACCTCTGAATGATATAGAGAGTTGATCACTGAATTCTTCGTACCTGAATTAAGAAGAAAATGTATTCCTATCCAGCGAGTGTGGTTCCAGCAGGGTAGAGCTACAGCTTACATGGCAAGATTGACTATGGAAGCAATGAAGACTGTTTTTCATGGTAGAGTTATTTCCCAGTTTGGGGACATTCATTGGCCTCCTCATTCCCCTGACCTATCCATGTGTGACTACTTTTTGTGGGGTTACTTCAAATCAAGTGTGTTACTGTATAATCCACATGCACTTGAAGAATTGAAGGAAGCTGTTCAGGTGGAAATTGTCCAAATAGACAGAGGCATGTTGCAGAGAGTTGAAGCCAACTTCAGAGAGTGCTTTGAGAAGGGCATCGCTGAAAATGGCCGTCACCTTGGAGATGTGTTTTTCAAGCATTAATTTTGTTAAATGGCAACGTTATTTGATTGTTATTCTGTAATTAAAAAATTTTTGAAGCACTCTTAATGATATATTGTTCATTTGAAAACCGTTCATCCTTCATGCCTCACCCTGTATAACCATGTGGGTGACAGCTGCTCTTCTATCTTCAGAGAAGGCTTCTGTCCATTGTTGTCCGGTCATTGGCGAATTGTACTCGGCCGGCAATTGGCCAAGGCGAAGTTGATATCTTTATTCTCAGCACAGCCTGTGGCGCTGGTGGAACTCGCGCAAGTGGCAAGTTTCTGTGGCACTGGCATCAGCTCGCATATTTGCACCTGTGGTGCTTTTCCCCTGGCTGTGTCTTGTTCAAATAACACAGCACACTATACTATAGATTTAAAAAATTAAAAAAATGTAGGCCTTCTTCCTCCATCTGGGATTGCATGCGTAAAGAGGCCACTGAAATTAGGGTCCAGGGGAATATAATTAACAAATACAGTGGCCTACAAGTGAGTCAGGCATGCAATCTTGCACTGAGCCAAGAAAAAGCAGTGTTCCCTTAGTCAGGTGTGCAGTTGACAGTGGTAGTGTGGAGTATGCTGACTGCAATTCGCAGCCAGGTGCTGCCACCCCCACCACTGCCACCACCCAACACAGTGGTTGTATGTATGGTGACGGGAGTGGAGTGATGGCAGTGGTAACGCCCAACGTATACAGGACCCCAAGTGAGTGTCTGCCGAAATATTTTGGAGACCTTACTATGGGACCAGGGTGGACAACTGATTATTCTACTAGTTAGTGAATTATTTACTTCATACCGGGTACTGAACAAATCAGTTAGTACCCAGTACATAATTCACTGTGAAAATTAAATACATCCAATACAGTTAGAACAATAGGCAGATTGATGTAAGATGTTCTGCAGAAAGTATAAAGAGCCTGTTCCATACTAATGCATGCATCTGTCTGTCAGAATTGGACAGCTGATAGTATAGAACCAATACAACATTTATTCATGTTCAACTGTTATGTTTCATCACTTTCCTAATGCCAGACTGATCATGATGCTTTTGGATCACATAGGAAAGTATTCAATCACATGGAATTTAGTAAGGGAGTTGAACAATAGGAAATGTAAATGAAAAGGCATGTAGACAGTCACAGGAAATCTAGAACAGGCAGTCGAATAGTAGGAACTGTAAATTAAAAGGTGCTGTCACTTAGAGATCTACAATAAATATTCATCAACTAAGTATAATGTGTTCCAGTGAAATATCTGACAACCCACACCAAATTACTGACATTTAATAATGTAAAACTGTGTTGTTAGAGGAGAAAAGATTTTATGTAAGAAGAGTGCAACAACAGAACTGGATTATTAAATAGCAAGGAAAAGAGACAAAGTAGCTTGATGTTCCTGAACTCTGGAGATGGCAACTTGCTCTCCAACACAGCCATGCAATCTGACATTCTCCTGGGCCTTAACCTTCGTTAACACATCACCCCTCACTTTCATCATCTACTTTTTTGTTATGTATATTTGTTTTACTCCACTCTCCCCTCTTTTTCCTTTACATCCTTTTCCTCCTAGATTTTAATTGCATTATTCATCTTTCTTCTTCCAATCCATCTGTATTTCTCAGTCTCCTACTCTCTCTGATGTCTCCCACTTCATATTTGTCTCCCCTCATCCTCAGAAAAGGTGTGCCCCAGTCATCCTGGGATCTGAGTGACTGCCATTCCTTTTTAAACTTCCCTGTTGTATTACTCTTTCTTACTCAAGAAAGGAACTAATAAAGCTGAAAGCAAGGCTAGCATATGTACATTTATACAGTGCTATAAAAAAATGCAACACCTTCAAGGACTATGTGCAGTGGCATCACACTGTAATATGTGCATACTGAGGGCTATAGTGTTTGTAATTCATTTGTCATGGTCATTGGAGGTCAGTCACCCCCAACCTGCTATCCTGATCCTTCCCCACTTCATACTGCCTCTTTACCTCCACGACCCACCCCAGATTGCTGCTCACGTCAGATGCAGTTGCAGTTTCCAGTCAGGTCACAGCAGCTGAACACATTGGCTGTGTGTGTGTGTGTGTGTGTGTGTGTGTGTGTTCTATCTCCAAAGAAGGACTTTCTGTCCAATAGCTTCATTGTTTGGCTATCTTTTCACTGTGCCTGTCTGTGACTCAATGCCACATCTACGTGGCATCTTTTTCATAATATTGTTTTTATTCTACCCTAGACTTGCCATTGTTTAAAAGTAATGAATGATTTATTCAAGTCACAAGGAATGCTAACTGTCAACAGCAAGCTTGCAAGGCTCATTAATAAAAACGTTGAAGTACTGCATATCAGCAATTCAGCCACTAAAAGCAGCAAAACAAATTATTTATTTGAAGTATTGTTTTTCCATGTTATATTTGTTTCGTAGCATTTAATTATGCTTCTGAGTAGCTGTTTAAATGGTGCTTACAGGAGTTGGAGCTCTATGATGATAACTTGCTAGATAAGCCAGCTATATTGCTTATAAACAAGATGGATACAAAAGGTGCTGAAGAAATGTTTGCAACTATCAAAGATAAGCTGCATCATTTATCAGGTATGCAGCTTTTACTAATTTATTGCTCTTAAATTTTTCATAAATGAAGCAAACATAAAGTGAAACTTGTCATTTTATTCTCAGTAGTGTAAAATCATTCACTAGAATTTTTATTTGTTCTGGAAGGTACAATGAATGAAGCTTTGTGTTTTTGCACTGTATATGAAGTTTGTTCAGAAAATTATGGAACTTTGTCCACAAATTTTTTCTACACTGACCATTTACTTATTGAGCATGGCCTCCTTCAAAATACTCTCCTCCACAATTGATATACTGCTCCCAACACCGTTTCCACTACTGGAAGCAGTCTTGGTATGCCTCTTGCTGGATCACTTGAAGTAGTCTGCGATTTATCTTGTCTATCATCCCGATAGTACCATCAAGTAACAGTTTGCCCCTGTAGCATGAATTCATGATGAACTAATCCTTCTGAAAGTCAAAGATAACTTTGATGTTTGACCTGATGAGATTTTTTTTTTTTTGGTTTTGGAGAAACTTTTCTGACCCATTGTGAAGATTGAACCTTGACCTCAACTTCATAACCATAGATGGTTCGTTTGTTGGTTGGTTGGTTGGGTGGAGAAGGGACCAAACTACGCTATCATCAGTCCCTCTGACCATGGATTAACTAAAACCAAGAAAATCCCATATTAGAATCATAACCATAGACCCATGTCTCATCACCAGTTATAATTCTCTTAAGGAACATCGTGTTCTCATTTATGAGATCCAAAGGCTCTTCACAGATTCCTAGGTGAAGGTCTTTCTGGTCTTGACTCAGGAGTAGTTGAGACGAACTTGGTGGCAGTATGATGCATTCCAAGATGCTGTGTCAGGATTGTAAGACGTGATCCAACTGAAATGACACATTCTTCTGCAATCTCTTGGATTGGAGATCTTCAATTGGCAAGTGCAATTTCATCGAAGCTCCTAACATGAACATTGTCGGTAGACACCAAAGAGTGTCCTAAACAAGAGTCATCTTTAACTTCCGTCTGGCCATTTTTAAACCATGTGAACCATTCTCAACACTGAGGACAGCTTAACCACTCATCACTGCAAGTTTCCTGCATCGTTTGATGTGTCTCTGTAAAGGTTTTCTTGAGTTTCACACAAAATTTCTGTGAGTTTCACGCAAAATTTCATGTAGATGCATTGCTCCTCTAACTCTTCCATCTCAAAATTCAGTGTACTTCGTCCAATGTACATTAATGAAATCTGAGGAAATACATGAAAGATCTTTGAGGAGAGTACATAGTGCAGACACTGACCATCATGAAGTAATCGCCAGCCTGCTAAATTTACAAAATGTCACTTCTCCCAACTCTTAACCACATGAATATCCATATGGAAGACCCAGATGCAAGGCCTGTTCCATACAGCTTCCAGCACATCCTATTCCCTCACTTATTATTATATTAAGTTTGATTCATGGCTACTACTAACGTACATGGAAGGGCAATTTTTACATCCCAGTTGTAGAGCTCAGTGTTCAGCAGAAGAGGGTCACTTTCAGTGGCTGCTTCAGAGCTCCTTGTCACCTGGATCCTCGCTCCCAATAACAGTTTCTTTACCGAGCGAGGTGGCGCAGTGGCTAGCACACTGGACTCACATTCAGGAGGACGACGGTTCAATCCCTCGTCCAGCCATCCTGATTTAGATTTTCCGTGATTTCCCTAAATCGCTCCAGGCAAATGCTGGGATGGTTCCTTTGAAAGGGCACAACCGACTTCCTTCCCCTTCCTTCCCTAATCCGATGAGACCGATGACCTTGCTGTCTGTCTGATTTACATGAGGGACATCTCAAAACAACAACCACAGATGAAATATCAAGAAAATGCACATTATAGTACTGGATGAGAGACTGACATCCCAGGCATATCTGGAGGAACAGTTTGGTACAGTTTGCATGATGATTTAACAAAAAGAAAACTTTGTACCACTCAATATCACATTTATTAAATTTTGAGCACAAGCAGATGCAAAAATAAATTTCTCATCATGCACAGATCATTTTAAGTAGGATCCAACTAATTTTATTATTTTGACTGAGGAATGGGACCACTCAGTGACAAAACTGCAAAAACAGCAGTGTGTGGAAACTGTTGACGCTGCACCAAGGCAGTGTTCAGTTTTATCAGCTGGAAAATTCAAGGTCAGTGTTTTCTGGGATCCCAACCAGATTCTTTTTATTTGTTACCTTGCAAGGGATAACACAATAACTGGTGAATGCAATAGAAATTATCCGGGCCACCTGGTTGAAATATTAAATTAGAAAAGGCCTGGATTGCAAATGAAAAACAATAAAGATCAAATAACTATTTTTACTATTGGAAATGGAAATGTGAGTAGACTGTAGTACAGACTGTTGGAATATCCCCCCCCCCCTTTCTCCCCAATTCACCAGATTTAACACCCTGTGACTTGCACCTATTCCCACACCTAAAAATGATTTGGTCCATGAAGAGCTGTAGATGGTTGTATTAAGTCTTTCAAAACTGGGTGATTTTTTTATCCAAAAAATGCATGTTTGCTTTTTCTGTGCCAGCACAAAACTTTTAACTCTACTTAAATGTTACCATGAGCATCATGTCAGTTACATTAAACTCATTTATTTCTGGTCTTCATTAGATTGTGTCAGGCTTTGGCATTATCTTTGATTTCTAGCTTCAGTGAAATACTTCCAAATACACTGCCAGAAGAAAAAAGTTAGTACACTTGGAAAGATGATGTCAATTTTGATCCTATGACAGCTTGTGCCACCTGGGAGATAGTAGATGTATTTGATTTTGCTTTTAATATCATCCACCAACAGAAAGTGTTGTGGCATAGCTACTAGAACATCATTTGTGTCTACCTTTTAATAGGGAATGCTCACAGCAAGAAGGCCCAGGGTGGTGCAGATGTGTGAAGCAAGCAGGCAACCATGCCACAGGGATGCACTTGTGCTTCCTACAGCCAAATGAGTGAGTTTGAGAGGGGTCAAATTGTGGCCTTTCAAGTGGCAGGATGGTCCTTTTGGAGAATTCCACACAAGTTGGATGTGCTGCCTCAGTGATCATGAGAACTTCTCTCATCCATAGATGAGGTTCTGGACATCCATACAGCACAGACACGCACCAGGATCACCATTTTGTAAAGGCAGCAGTGGTAGATCATACAGATACCACAGCACAGATAACAGGGCTTGTGAGCCCAGACGCGTCAACACAGACTATTGTGAACTAGTTATTAGCAGCGGGATTACGGGCACACAACCTCTAGCCCATCTTTCACTCATGTCACAACTTACATGCATGGCTTGACTGATGTCATCAGAGGATCTCTTGGAAGATGGAATGGTGCACCATGGTCTTCAGTGATTTCGTTTGCACATACGACATATACCTGGTGAGCATTGTCTTATAGAGTGCATTTATCTGACACACTGGCCCCATCCCAGGCCTTATGGTTTTGTGTGTGATAAGTTACAACTTTGGTGCACCTTTGGTGTTTCTGGAGGGGTGCTAACCAGCATTGGTACATGCAGAATGTTGTTAGACCCATTCTTTTGCCATTCCTGCAACAGGAATGTGATGTGTTGTTCCAACAGGAAAATGCTCACCCATACACTGTATATGGAACTCAACATGCTCCACGAGACATGCAGCAACTTCCCAGGCTATCATGATCTCCAGACTTGTCTCCAATCGAGCATGTGTGGCATATGATGGGACAAGAAGTAACTCGTGCAACTCGTCAATCAACAACTCTTGCAGAACTGCATGAACAGGTCAAAGTGGTCTGGCGTAACATTTCCTGGACAGTATTTGCCATCCGTATAATCAACTGGATGCCAAAGTCAGTGCCTGCACTGTTTCTATGATATGTGCTACGTCAGAACTGCTTGTGCTATTGATCTGTAAATGCAGTTCTTTCGTATACTCCATATGCACTGTTGCAACAATAAATCTCAAGTGAATTGAAAACCTCTAAAAGGGTGTACCGTCTTTTTTTTATCCACACTACTTTATATGTACGGCAACCATAGCTGAAATATTCCATGACTTGAATAAACAAGACCACTCCAACTGTTAGAATTCTTTATTGGAGAACACAACTGCTTTCACAAATTAAATTTGCATTTTCAAGTGCTTCACTATATACAGAGGGATAAAAGAACTTGTCAGAAATTTAGGCATGCCAAGAAACTGACAAATAAAAGCGATAAGGTGTGTGTCTACTTACAGTCAAGAGATGAAAAGTTCTATTTACACCAGATAAAGCCATTCCCAACATTTACATCCAGGTATTTAAAACTTCTGATTCATAAATGTGTGAGCATCTATGATAAAATGTATTGAGGGATAAGGCCATTCCCAATCTAAAAGCAACCCAGTAAAAACATCAAAGTAAGAACATAGTAGCTATTAAAATAATATATAATAAAAAATAATTAAAATACTCAGCAGAACTGCTGAGCTTGTAACATTAGAAAAGAAACAGTTGTCAGTAGTATCACACTTTACCTCCATTGTAGACAGCCTGTGGAGAAAGAGCTGCTGTTGCCAGACCAACTAACTGCAATCTGTTGTGAGGCCTATGTGGAAAGCCATGTGTGCACAGTGTCGCAGACTTTAATTAACCAGATACCTTGACTGAAATGTTGGGAGCTGACTGCACATTTTAAATTACCAAACTGCTATAGTCAGAAATAATAAATTCTGTTTGAGTCACATAAGTCAGCATTACTGTTACAACTAATTTCAAACGGTCCTACATGCCAGCACTAGCCAATGCAGTGTCCTTACAATTGATAGGATCGTTTTCACAAATGAAAAGCCTTTTACATTAATAAAAAACAGTGGTAGGGCTGGAAAATGTCATTCACTTAAATGATCAAAATTGGGTAGAATGTTTCTGTGACATAAATTTGTCTGGGAGTTGAGGATATTTTCTGGGGCTCTTTTCATTGCTCAAAAAACCTCCAATTATTCTAAAATATTTAGAAAATTACCCTGGTGAAGTAGTTGAAGATCGGTGGCAGAAATTTTAAATACCTGGATATAAATGTTGGGAATGGCTTCATCAGGTTTTTAAAGAACCTTTAATCTTTTGATTGTAAGTAGACACAGACTTTATCACTTTTATTTGTCTGTTTCTTGGCATGGCTGAATTTCTGGTAAGTTCTTTTATCTATTTGTATTAAGTGAAGCACCTGAAGATGCAAATTTAATTTATGAAACCAATCATGTTCTCCAATAAAGAATTATAACAGTCACAGCAGTCTTCTTTATTCCAATCATGATCTTTTTTTTCCCAGCATTATACGTCAATTATGGCATCACCCCCTTACCTGTAACCTCTATGTCAGAATTATTTTATTTACTCTACATAAAAGAATGCTAGATGTATAAGTAACTTACATTTTCCTCCTTTGCGTTATGAGAAATTATCGCTTGTTTCTTTTTGAAGGTAGAAATGCTGTTTGCTGAAAATCTTCAGGTACATATTACAGTTACATATTGTTCATTTTCTGTCATCCTCAGTAGTGTTCGTAGTACGGATATCGCGTTATAAGATAATAACATCAGTTAAACTTACAAGGGATTGGTCCTATCCAATGTGTCAAAACGTACCCTGAAATTTTTCATGCAGCTAAAATACACTGAAAGGAGTGCACTGTCAAAATTTTAACTGTCAGTAAAGTTACTCATTTTTGCACTTAAACCAGACAAAAAATGTCTCACATTATTAATTCTTTGAATAACTTGCAGTTCGCATCAACAGCTAAACTGTTGCAGACATAATTGTTACACGAGTGACTAGCAGAGGAAAGAAAATTGAGGTTACATTACAGACAACTTCCATCAAATTGGACTTTGATTTGTTGACATTAAATATTTTATATCAATTCGTGTAGCACAGCTCTTATGATAATTTTTGAACAATGTATATCTTTTTAACAATGAAACAGTTCCTTGAATATTAAAGTACATCTTCTGTACATGGTGAGCTGCCTGTAGTCACCACAAAAATGCGAATTTCTGTTGGTTGATGAAAACAAACATTTTTCCTTACTCCAGGCACATCTGATAACAGAAAAATTAATGTTTTCAGGCACTTCTCTGTAATTACTAGTTTTATTTTGAAAGAATTGGAATGGAGTAAGAAAACATCGTGGTGGTTGTTCTGCACATTGTGCTGTGTACCAGGCGTACTTGATCAAATTCATAAAATGCAGAAGTGACTGAAGATTAACAAAACTGTTCCACTGATAAACCTGAAATTACAAAGCGTTGTTGGAAATTATATAGTCAGAAAGTTATCTGAAAAATGCTTTACTGTGTTGAAAAACTTTTTCATAGAGAGGCTGAATCACACTATCAGTTCCAAGTGGAATATGGAATCTTTTCATCGTCCTCCTAAAGACAGAGGCGTCATTTGGCCATGCCAAGAGTCCAACAAAAGTAATGAATTGTTCTCTGCAAGTGGTAAGATGTTTCAGGTATAACACTTAAAATTATTCTCCCCACTTTTCCAGAAGATTTTGCTGCATCAATTACAAGACTTTTTTTTAGTAAACGCTACTTTTTTTAAATTTTTTGTCCTAACTTGCCTTTATGTTCCTGAAGACAGAGATAACATTGCAGAAACTGTAAACCACTGATGCTTACCACTATCACTGCTGTTTTCGAATGTGTCATAACATTCATGGACTGCACAAATGATTCTGCCTTTTTTTTTCCTCTCTCTCTCTCTCTCTCTCTCTCTCTCTTTCTCTTTCTCTCTCTCTTCCCCCCCCCCCCCCACCCTCCCTCACCCCCTCACCCCCCCCCCATCCTCAAAATGATAAAGTGTGGTTTGCACAAAACCTGACTGACTGGCTTTATACACAGTTTTTAGGGAATAACACGAAGATTCACCTGCACATCAACTATGAATATCTATATGGTACATATTTCCTGTTAACAACATCTCCTCTGCAAGTTTACTTGAGGTAAACTTCGTAATTTTATGACTTCCTTTTCTGTGTTATCTCCTGGCTCTGTTTAACAGGACAAAGAAGCCTGGAAATCAGTAATTATCTTCTCACTTGCAATTCAGTGCACCAAGTCTTGTTGGTCTCCTTCGATAACATTGCATTGGTTCTCACAAGCAATTCTAAATCTTTCAGATAGTTTTTCTTTCACATTTTTAATAGTCCCATTGTGGCACATATTTACTTTGTGTAAATCTTTCTTACATTTATACAATTCATGTCCAGATTTTATGAAATGAAATCAGCTTTGCACACTGCTTAAGTTCAAGCATTTTCTTCCTCTTTCATTTAACCAAAAAATTTGCAGCGTTTTCTATCTCATTGAAAGCTATTACTGTACCTGTTTTCCCTAGGCTTTCCAACAGCCTTGCCACAGAAGTAACACAATTTCCCATTGGATCACCAAAATTAAGCAATGTTGGGCTCAATTACCATTTGGAATGATGATCTTCCATGTCTGCTGAGCGCTGTTGGCAAGCAATATGTACTCAGCCCTTGTGAGTCTAATTGAGCAACTACTTGGCTGGGAAGTACTGACTGTGGTCATGAAAACTGACAATGGCCGGGAGAGCAGTGAATTGACCACATGCCCCTCCATATCCACATCCTGTGACGTCTGTTGGCTGAGGATGACATGGTGGTTGGAAGGTTGAAATGTACTCTGTTTTGGTTTTGGACTTTACTGTATTTTATGGACTATAAAATGCACTTTTTTTCTTTGAAAAATTGCCTCCAAAATTCATGTGAAATTAATATAAAAAGTCCAATGTTTGATTTAAAATTTTGCCGGTCTTAAAAATGGCCATACATTCAATACCGTGGGAAACCTATCTCTAACTGGCAACATTAGATTCAACTGGCAGCAGCAGCGCACCAATGCGACGAACATGAGTTGCGGGGATTCACAAGCTTGCTAACATTGTCTCTCTCCTGCTCCACCGTCAAACCCAGAACACTGTCTAGCCTATGATGCATCACTGCAAAGTACAGTGCCAGTGAACTTGAGTTGAAAGTGATTTGTGTTATGCCTAACAATACAATATTTTTGTTAGTAGTCTCATAATGGAAAAAAATAAAAGGTATTCATATGATGCGGGCTATAAATTGAAAGTAATAGTATACGCAGAAGAACGTGGAAACAGAGCACCTGAGACCTGAGCAGCATTTCAGCCCTCCACCAACAGTTAAAAAAAAAATCTTGATTAGCAGGCTAGTAAAGAAGAACTGAGAAAAAGAGGAAGACCAAATGTGCAAATAGAAGTCTGAATCCAAAATGGCCAAAAGTAGAAGATGACTTATTGAAATGGATTCAAAGACACCATCAAAATGGCATTTGGAATGAATACAAAAATGATTCAAATACGTACTCGTAAGCTAGTGCTACAGTGGAACTTAACAGATTTCAAGCGTGGAGTTGGTTGGTGCTATAGGTTTATGAAGTGTGATGGACATAGTGTGCAAACCAAAACCAAAATATCTCAGAAAAGGCCACAAGAGTATGAAGAGAAGATATTATCTTTCCATTTCTTTGTTATTCAACATCGAAAGAAAACCAGTGTGGAACTAAGCCAAATAGTGAATATGGACGAAACTCCTCTAACATTTGGTGTGCTGAGTAACAGGACTGTTACCATGAAACATGTTAAAACTGTAACTATAAAACAAGTGGACCTGGAAAAAAGCACTACACTGTTGTCCATTCATGTTGTGCTGATGATACTAAGTGTAATCCAATGATCATTTTCAAGAGCAAAACAATGCCTTCCGAAATACCACTTGGAGTTGTTGTTCATGTTCGTGACAAGTTTTGGTGGACAAGGCTGGTATGAAATTATGGATGCATAACAAGTGTTGGATGGACAAGGCTAGTATGAAATTATGGATTAACAGTGTGTGAGGGAGAAGGAAAAGTACTTTATTGAAGAAGAGTTCTCTTCTTGTACTAGACCAGTTTAGTAGTCATTTGAAAAATTCTGTGAAAGAGAAATTGAGACAGGGAAATACAGAGCTTGCTGTTATTCCTGGAGACTTACTTCACAATTACAACCTCTTGATGTCTCGATAAACAAACCGTTTAAAGTATGTGCAAGAGAGGAATGGAATAAATGGATGATGGATTAAACCCAACATGGATTCACACTGAAGGGAGCTTTAAAATGACCTAGAATCAAACAAGTGTCTCAGTAGATAAAACAGTAATGGTCTAGAGTGAGAGAAGACATTATTGTTAAATCTTTCAAGAAGTGTGGCATAAGTGAAGCTCTCAATGGCAGTGAAGACCATCTTATATATGACAAAGAGGAATAAGAAGAAGAAGAAAAGTTCCGATGATGATTTTAAGGGATTTTAAAAATTAGTTCAGTTTTATAAACTCAGAATTTTTCATTTCTTTTGCCTGGCTTTGCAATCTAATAAGAAAAATAATGAAAATGTTATTTTTAAAAAAAATTGCTTAAAAATTGAGGTGCTTCCTATGGTCTGTAAAATATGGTAATTAGCAGAATTATCATTCAAACCATAATTCTTGAAATTGTCTGGTTACTTTCTATTTCTTCTATGTTGCCACTTTGCAAAGAATGTCCAAGAAATTGACTAATGAATAACACATATATAGATCTTCAGGAGAAGTAAGTGATTTCAGTTGTATACCATGTTTTTCATATTTTATCTTTTGCAAAGTTGAAAACATTAATTAGATTCCACATTACTGTGAAACTCAGGAACCTGCACATAGACAGATGCTAATAGCAAGCATATGCCAAGAATCACAAAGAAAATGAATTCAGTTTTAACTCCATTGTTAACACAGAGCGATATCACAGAGGCAACTGCTAATTATTATGTATATTATATGAGGTGCAAATATTTAAGCGAATAGTAACTGGGAACAGTTATTTCAGAGAAACTATCAATGGAAACTGAAATTGACTTTACATATTATGATCACATTGTGCCACGTTATCTGTTTATTGATGTGCCGTCAGTCGAGGACATGTGCCCGCCATGTTGCGCATATATTGTCTGCAACAGCTACGGCAAGGGTATACAATTCGCCAGCTGTCTGGTGAGCTAGAACTTTGGAAATTTTGACGTTGGGTTTCTTTCGGTATATTCTTCCTGTATAAAAAAAATTCTACCGGGTGATCAAAAAGTCAGTGTAAATTTGAAAACTTAATAAACAACATAATACTATAGATGGAGACATAAAAATTGACCCACATGCTTGGAATGACATGGGGTTTTATTAGAACAAAAAAAAAAGAAAGAAGGAAAAAAAACAAAGTTCACAAAATGTCTGACAGATGCCGCTGGACAGCAAAACGTCAGTGACTGCGCGTGACAATCGTGTATAAAAGGAGCTGTAATGAGAGAGAGAATCAGATGCGCCAGCAGTCGCAGCATGTTGATGTTATCTGAAAAGGCGTTTTTAGTGAAGCTGTATTATCAGAATGAGGAATGTGCTAGTTCAGCATTACGATCCTATCGCCATAGGAAGGGGATTCGAATGGGTAAAGGTCCATTGACAAATGCAGTTGTGGCAAGAATGATTTCAAAGTTTGAAGCCACGGGTTGTTTAGACGATAGACCCTGTAGTGGCCGACCAAGCACAAGGCATAATGCTGCTGAGACAGTTCAGGAAGAAATGGAGACTGTAGTGGGTTCGTCTGTTGTTGTTGTTGTTGTTGTGGTGGTGGTCTTCATTCCTGAGACTGGTTTGATGCAGCTCTCCATGCTACTCTATCATGTGCAAGCTTCTTCATCTCCCAGTACCTACTGCAACATACATCCTTCTGAATCTGCTTAGTGTATTCATCTCTTGGTTTCCCTCTACGATTTTTATCCTCCACGCTGCCCTCCAATACTAAATTGGTGATCCCTTGATGCCTCGGAACATGTCCTACCAACTGATCCCTTCTTCTAGTCAAGTTGTGCCACAAACTTCTCTTCTCCCCAATCCTATTCAATACTTCCTCATTAGTTATGTGATCTACCCATCTAATCTTCAGCATTCTTCTGTAGCACCACATTTCGAAAGCTTCTATTCTCTTCTTGTCCAAACTATTTATCATCCATGTTTCACTTCCATACATGGCTACACTCCATACAAATACTTTCAGAAATGACTTTCTGACACTTAAATCAATACTCGATGTTAACAAATTTCTCCTCTTCAGAAACGCTTTCCTTGCCATTGCCAGTCTACATTTTATATCCTCTCTACTT
Source organism: Schistocerca serialis cubense (assembly GCF_023864345.2). NCBI lineage: Eukaryota > Metazoa > Arthropoda > Insecta > Orthoptera > Acrididae > Schistocerca > Schistocerca serialis. Next base: position 558,596,035 of record NC_064641.1, on the reverse strand, counting down.
CGACCATCATCAGTTATTTGGCTCCCCAAATAGCAAACTTCCTTTACTACTTTAAGTGTGTCATTTCCTAATCTAATTCCCTCAGTATCACCCGATTTAATTTGACTACATTCCATTATCCTCATTTTGCTTTTGTTGAAGTTCATCTTATATCCTCCTTTCAAGACACTGTCCATTCCGTTCAACTACTCTTGCAAGTCCTTTGCTGTCTCTGACAGAATTACAATGTCATCGGTGAACCTCAGAGTTTTTATTTCTTCTCCATGGATTTTAATACCTACTCCAAATTTTTCTTTTGTTTCCTTTACTGCTTGCTCAACATAGTGATTGAATAACATCAGGGAGAGGCTACAACCCTGTCTCACTCCCTTCCCAACCACTGCTTCCTTTTGATGTCCCTCAACTCTTATAACTGCCATCTGATTTCTGTGCAAATTGTAAATAGCTTTTCGCTCCCTGTGTTTTATCCCTTCCACCTTCAGAATTTGAAAGAGAGTATTCCAGTCAACATTGTCAAAAGCTTTCTCTAAGTCTACAAATGCTAGAAACATAGGTTTGCCTTTCCTTAATCTAGCTTCTAAGATAAGTCGTAGGGTCAGTATTGCCTCACATGTTCCGATATTTCTACGGAATCCAAACTGATCTTCCCCGAGGTCAGCTTCTACTAGTTTTTCCATTTGTCTGTAAAGAATTCGCATTAGTATTCGGGTTCGTCTGTACACGGGGAAGTCAGCACTCCTGCAGCCGCATGTCGCACCGGCATTCCATACACTACTGTTTGGTTGGTACTGAGGCATACCCTCCGATGTTATCCGTACAAACTCCATCGGCATCAGGAACTGTTACCTGGCGATTTAGTGAAGCGGAGGGCATTTGTGGTGTGGGCGTTTCAAAAGATGGCGGAAGATAACAATTGGTTGAGTAACGTGTTGTGGACCGACGAAGCTCATTTCACACTCCGAGGGTCTGTCAGCACCCACAACTGCAGAATTTGGACTATCGAAAATCCTAGAACAGTCGTGGAAAATCCATTGCACGGCGAGAAAGTCATGGTATGGGTTGGATTTACCACATCTACCGTTATCGGGCCTTTTTTCTTTGAGGAAATGCATGATTCTGGTTTTGTAACTGCCACCGTGATGGGTGAGAGGTACGCCGATATGTTACAGAATCGCATCATCCCCAGCCTGGCTGATAAACACCTGCTGGAACGTAAAATGTTTATGCAGGATGGCACTCCACCCCATATTGCTAGACACGTGAAAGGTCTCTTGCGCACGTCATTTGGTGACGATCGTGTGCTCAGCCACCACTTTTATCATCCTTGGCCTCCCAGGTCCCCAGACCTCAGTCCGTGCGATTATTCGCATTAGTATTCGGGTTCGTCTGTGCACAGGGAAGTCAGCACTCCTGCAGTCGCATGTCGCACCGGCAGTGTCGTCGTAACTGCCGTCTGCTTCACGTCTGCTGTGCAGCGAGCTACCTTAATTTAAGTATTAACTGTATTTTTCTTACTTGTCACTTCTTCTTCCGTGTGTATTTGCTTTTAGGAAGCTTTAATTGTCGGGTGCTATTAATAGTGTTCCATAGATTTCGTGTTTGTTTTGAATACAGTCAGAGAGAGTCCCTTTAGTCAGACATAGTGCCAGTAGTGCTAGTGTTTGTTTTCAATACAGTCCAGAGACAGGTAGTGCTATTTTCGTTGTTTTCTACAAGAAGTGCCTAGCAACCACAGTTTAGTTAATAAACAGCCGCCTTTAGTGAATTAGCAGTCTAGTTAAAGGTTGATTAACTCTCTTCAGTAAATTGATTCCTTAGGATGGATAGGATGTGTGACTGCTGTGTACGGACGCAGGAGGAGCTGGCCACTGTTCGCGAACAGCTGAGCGTGTTGATGGCCGCGGTCAGCCGTCTTCAGGCTGCTGCCTCGGAGTGTAGCGGCAGTGCGGAGTCTGGTGCGTCGCAAGGTACACCCCCAGGTGTTACATGCTTCACCCACTGTCCCTGCTGTCGAGACATCTTCGCGTGTACTGGGCGCAGTTGGGCCACCCTCTCCCCAAGGGGAGTGGTGGGTTCAGCGGCGTTCGCGGCGCACGAGGCAGAGGGTCAATGTGGAGGCTGGCCGTGTGGCATCGCCCGCTCTGCCTGTGAGTGGACATGTGGCTGCTCCTTCAGCAAGGTCCGAGCAGGCACACGGGGGGAGGGGTTTATTAGTTATTGGGAGCTCCAACGTTAGGCGGGTGATGGAGCCCCTTAGGGAAATAGCGGGAAGGTCGGGGAAGAAGGCCAGTGTTCACTCTGTCTGCTTGCCAGGGGGTCTCATCCGAGATGTGGAGGAGGCTCTGCCGGCGGCGATAGAGAGCACTGGGTGCACCCGACTGCAAATTGTTGCTCATGTCGGCACCAATGACTCCTGCCGTCTGGGTTCAGAGGTCATCCTCAGTTCGTACAGGCGGTTGGCGGAATTGGTGAAGGCGGAAAGCCTCGCTCGCAGGGTGAAATCAGAGCTAACTATTTGTAGTATCGTTCCCAGAACCGATCGCGGTCCTCTGGTTTGGAGCCGAGTGGAAGGCTTAAACCAGAGGCTCAGACGATTCTGCGGAGATCTGGGGTGCAAATTTCTCGACCTCCGCCATCGGGTGGAGAAATGTAGGGTCCCCCTGGATAGGTCAGGTGTGCACTACACGCCGGAAGCGGCTACAAGGGTAGCGTAGTACGTGTGGAGTGCACATGGGGGTTTTTTAGGTTAGAGAATCCCCTCCCTAGACCCGACAAGATGCCTCCTGAGACGCAGCAAGGTAGGAGTAGGCAAAATGCAACAGGGAATAACAATATTAATGTGCTAATAGTAAACTGCAGGAGCGTCTACAGAAAGGTCCAAGAACTGCTCTCATTAATAAACGGTCACAATGCCCATATAGTACTAGGGACAGAAAGTTGGCTGAAACCAGATGTAAATAGTAATGAAATCCTAAACTCAGATTGGAATGTATACCGCAGAGACAGGCTGGACAGTGAAGGAGGAGGCGTGTTTATAGTGATAAGAAGTGCAATAGTATCGAAGGAAATTGACGGAGATCCGAAATGTGAAATGATTTGGGTGAAGGTCACGGTTAAAGCAGGCTCAGACATGGTAATTGGATGTCTCTGTAGGCCCCCTGGCTCAGCAGCTGTTGTGGCTGAGCACCTGAAGGATAATTTGGAAAATATTTCGAGTAGATTTCCCCACCATGTTATAGTTCTGGGTGGAGATTTTAATTTGCCGGATATAGACTGGGAGACTCAGACGTTCATAACGGGTGGCAGGGACAAAGAATCCAGTGAAATTTTTTTAAGTGCTTTATCTGAAAACTACCTTGAGCAGTTAAACAGAGAACCGACTCGTGGCGATAACATATTAGACCTTCTGGTGACAAACAGACCCGAACTATTTGAAAAAGTTAACGCAGAACAGGGAATCAGCGATCATAAAGCGGTTACGGCATCGATGATTTCAGCCGTAAATAGGAATATTAAAAAGGGTAGGAAGATTTTTCTGTTTAGAAAAGGTGACAAAAAGCAGATTTCAGAGTACCTGTCGGCTCAACACAAAAGTTTTGTCTCAAGTACAGTTAGTGTTGAGGATCAGTGGACAAAGTTCAAAACCGTCGTACATAATGCGTTAGATGAGTATGTGCCAAGCAAGATCGTAAGAGATGGAAAAGAGCCACCGTGGTACAACAACCGAGTTAGAAAACTGCTGCGGAAGCAAAGGGAACTTCACAGCAAACATAAACATAGCCAAAGCCTTGCAGACAAACAAAAATTACGCGAAGCGAAATGTAGTGTGAGGAGGGCTATGCGAGAGGCGATCAATGAATTCGAAAGTAAAGTTCTATGTACTGACTTGGCAGAAAATCCTAAGAAATTTTGGTCTTATGTCAAAGCGGTAGGTGGATCAAAACAAAATGTCCAGACACTCTGTGACCAAAATGGTACTGAAACAGAGGATGACAGACTAAAGGCCGTAATACTAAATGTCTTTTTCCAAAGTTGTTTCACAGAGGAAGATTGCACTGTAGTTCCTTCTCTAGATTGTCGCACAGATGACAAAATGGTAGATATCGAAATAGACGACAGAGGGATAGAGAAACAATTAAAATCGCTCAAAAGAGGAAAGGCCTCTGGACTTGATGGGATACCAGTTCAATTTTACACAGAGTACGCGAAGGAACTTGCCCCCCTTCTTGCAGCGGTGTACCGTAGGTCTCTAGAAGAGCGTAGCGTTCCAAAGGATTGGAAAAGGGCACAGGTCATCCCCGTTTTCAAGAAGGGACGTCGAGCAGATGTGCAGAACTATAGACCTATATCTCTAACGTCGATCAGTTGTAGAATTTTGGAACACGTATTGTGTTCGAGTATAATAGAAATCTACTCTGAAGGAATCAGCATGGGTTTCGAAAAAGACGGTCTTGTGAAACCCAGCTCGCGCTATTCGTCCACGAGACTCAGAGGGCCATAGATACGGGTTCACAGGTAGATGCCGTGTTTCTTGACTTCCGCAAGGCGTTCGATACAGTTCCCCACAGTCGTTTAATGAACAAAGTAAGAGCATATGGACTATCAGACCAATTGTGTGATTGGATTGAGGAGTTCCTAGATAACAGGACGCAGCATGTCATTCTCAATGGAGAGAAGTCTTCCGAAGTAAGAGTGATTTCAGGTGTGCCGCAGGGGAGTGTCATAGGACCGTTGCTATTCACAATATACATAAATGACCTTGTGGATGACATCAGAAGTTCACTGAGGCTTTTTGCGGATGATGCTGTGGTGTATCGAGAGGTTGTAACAATGGAAAATTGTACTGAAATGCAGGAGGATCTGCAGCGAATTGACGCATGGTACAGGGAATGGCAATTGAATCTCAATGTAGACAAGTGTAATGTGCTGCGAATACACAGAAAGATAGATCCTTTATCATTTAGCTACAAAATAGCAGGTCAGCAACTGGAAGCAGTTAATACCATAAATTATCTGGGAGTACGCATTAGGAGTGATTTAAAATGGAATGATCATATAATGTTGATCGTCGGTAAAGCAGATGCCAGACTGAGATTCATTGGAAGAATCCTAAGGAAGTGCAATCCGAAAACAAAGGAAGTAGGTTACAGTACACTTGTTCGCCCACTGCTTGAATACTGCTCAGCAGTGTGGGATCCGTACCAGATAGGGTTGATAGAAGATATAGAGAAGATCCAACGGAGAGCAGCGCGCTTCGTTACAGGATCATTTAGTAATCGCGAAAGCGTTACGGAGATGATAGATAAACTCCAGTGGAAGACTCTGCAGGAGAGACGCTCAGTAGCTCAGTACGGGCTTTTGTCAAAGTTTCGAGAACATACCTTCACCGAAGAGTCAAGCAGTATATTGCTCCCTCCTACGTATATCTCGCGAAGAGACCATGAGGATAAAATCAGAGAGATTAGAGCCCACACAGAGGCATACCGACAATCCTTCTTTCCACGAACAATACGAGAATGGAATAGAAGGGAGAACCGATAGAGGTACTCAAGGTACCCTCCGCCACACACTGTCAGGTGGCTTGCGGAGTATGGATGTAGATGTAGATTGGCTTTGGGGTTACCTGAAGTCACAAGTGTATAGTGATTGACCGACATCTGTAGGGATGCTGAAAGACAACATCCGACACCAATGCTCACCATAACTCCGGATATGCTTTACAGTGCTGTTCACAACATTATTCCTCGACTACAGCTATTGTTGAGGAATGATGGTGGACATATTGAGCATTTCCTGTAAAGAACATCATCTTTACTTTGTCTTACTTGGTTATGCTGATTATTGCTATTCTGATCAGATGAAGCGCCATCTGTCGGACATTTTTTGAACTTTTGTATTTTTTTGGTTCTAATAAAACCCCATGTCATTCCAAGCATGTGTGTCAATTTGTACCTCTCTATCTACATTATTCCGTGATTTATTCAGTTTTCAAATTTATACTGACATTTTGATCACCCGGTACATGTCAGATTGGACAGTTTCCTTGTTAGTTGATTGCCTGGTAGTGTTCGTGCATCAAGACTCTTTGCACAGCACTTGCCAGCAGTTTTCCCTGCCAAATCATAAATCGGCTTGTAAATCTGCCCTACAGTTTTGTGAAAAGTAACTTAAGACTTAAAAAAGGAAATCAAAAAACAGTTTCGTATAATAATAATAATAATAATAATAATAATAATGTATATGAGCATGAGATTCCGCCTGAGTAAGACAGTGCAGAGGTAAGACACTTGGCATGAATTTGAGAGAACAGCAGTTCAGATCTCCATCCAACTAATGAGCTTTAAGTTTTCCATAGTTTCCCTAAATTGCCTAAGGCAGAAGTTGGCTTGCTCCTGTGGAAAGGAATGGATGATTTCCTTCCCATCCTTCCCACTTCTGAGCTTGTGTTCTGTCTCCAACAACCTCATTGCTGACAGGGTGATAAACCATTATCTTTCAATTTTTTTTACCCCTGAGTAATGATTCCTTAGCATTTTACTTCCATATTTGGTCCCTAATTGAGTGCACTGCTTTCATCTGCATTCCTGATTTATCTTTCAACATACTACACTGATGAAATTGCCTTAGAAAAATATAATAGTTCTCTCCTGAAAAAACATATAAGGTGATCTTCATGGTACATTGTTCCATGTTTGTTATAATACAGTCTAGATTGCTGCATTCCCAGTTTTTTAGTCTGTTATGATATTATTATATTATGAAAATACCTTAACAATTGTCTCTGTTAAAATTATGTTTGAATGATTACTTTATTAACAGCAGAATACTGCATATTAATACCTATTTAATGTACTGAACTTTTAACAGATATGGAAGAGCTAGAACCAGATAGTCTCCCAAGAAGAGTGCTGCAGTTTCATGATGTGATTCCCATTTCTATACAGTGTGATGCTCTAAGTGTACAAAAAGTAAAGGAACGAATTAGGGCTGTACTGGACTTCCAAGCTGAATTATTAAAAGAAGACAATGAAAATTCTGTTCTTCAGAATATTCGAACACAAAACAAGGAATTTGCAGCAAAGATGGTGTGATAACTTGGGAGTTATTTTCTAAATGTATTTACTTTATCATTTCTTATATGTAGAAATACAAGATTGTCTAAAAAGTTATTTGTAAGATTTTTTCCTTGTCTCCTTTTTTTCCTCAAAATAAATTCATGAACTACACTTGTTGATGATTACTGCCTCTGATGCAGCTGCATTGGAGCACAAATTATATTCTCATTTATATACTAATCATTTGTGCACATAGATATTTTTAGGGTTCCAGTTCATCATCATAATTTTTTATTTCTGATTAGCACACAAACTGAATCAGCATCCCTGTCTAGTTTGAGTATTGGTAAGAGTTTGAATCACAGGTACCTGAGGCATACCGTAATCCTAATATCTGACGACATTGTTGAGGAGGCCATATGTCATATGCCACGGCCGTGTCAACTGATGTCTGGCTGCCTACAAATACATCAGTATGAGGTAGCAAAGCTCTTCATTGTGTCATATGAAGCTTACATTTATCCACCGTATTGATCTGTGCATTATCTATCTTGCTGCATTTTTGACTGTTGTCGGGTTGCACTTTGAAAGAAAAGAGCTTTCTTATCAATGACATTTGCAATGCTCAGGAGTTTATTTGCAGTTTGCCATTCACTTTGTAAACTCTTATCATTACTGACTGCTTGAAATTTTATTAGTGTTCCTTTGGTTGCAGCTTCTTGAATGATTGTGTGGATTGGTTTTGTCTGCAGTGTCAGGCGGGAAAGAGGTGATGAGGATGTTTCTCACTGTGCGTCAGACCATTGAGTAGTATGGCTTAAAAGTTTTTCAAATTATGTATTAGACAAATAGAGGTGTTGGCTAAACATAAAGAATTGCCAAAGTTCTTGGTTCAGCATCAACAGCTGATTAGTCTGGTGTCTATCTCTCAACTGTATGCTTGCTTCAACTAAACAAGTGAAAGTTAGGTGATCTACCTCCGTCAATTTCTTTTTCAGTATGAAGCAAGTCAGTTTACTTGTCCTGTTTTTTAAAATCCTCTTCTACTACAGTCTGGTATCAAGCTGTATAAAATGGTTCAGAAATTGCGACTGCTCTCTGATCTAAGTAGTTTGAATTTTAAAGAAATTTTGTGTTTGGTGACTAGCTACTATGTAGTTGCAGCAAGATGTAATTTCAGTCAAAGTGGTAAGTAATGCAAGCAGACTTTTGCGTTCTGGGTTGTAGATCCTGCAAGGCTTAACACATCAGTGTGATTCAGTTTGAGATATGTGTCTCATCCTGTTCTTACTCTTTATTTGTATTTGTCATTCTCAGCTTTGTTCCAGATGAAGAGGGCAATGCCGAAGTATACAGTCATCAGACATAACACTTGCCGTAGTTTCAATTACCACTTGAGGTCATGAGATAGCAATGGTGGTATAAGCTTCGTACAAAGACAGACTCTTTGTAGCAGAAGTTTCTAATACCCATAGTTGTTTGCATCAGTCAGATGATAAGCATTCATCATCACCATCTTCCCAACCAAGCAAGCATAATATTATGCCAATGCATGATAAAGTAGCCAGTTCAGTAGTTAGTGATTAGTTAGTGATTCTTACTTTAAAATGATGGAAGATACGCAAAAATTCAATGTGATGTCTACTGACAGTCCTATAGACAGTGAGGAGAAGCACATAAAATTTACTATCCTGTGACACTAAATGTATGACCCAGAAAGGTCAGCCCAAGAAAATTGTGTCCAAACTGTTGGGGCAGACATAAACAACATCACTGTCTATGTCAATTGTTTTGCGTGCAACAGCAGGATCATATTTCAAGTATGTCTCTCACCCAACAATCAAGAGAACCACAGCTGTCACACCACTGCACACAAACAGGTCTGAGATCATAACAACAGACGCAACTCTCCACAAGATAACAATGGCATATGTGATAAATGGTCCTGCAGTGAAGTTCCAACTCAACACCAAAGCCACTATGACCTTAAAGAAACTGGAAATGTACTGGCACATTGGCTCACTACTGATTCCAAAACTGCAATGGTATGTGGTGACTCATAATATGCAATTGATTCCACTATAGGATCCAGTTACTACTCACATCACACACAGAAAGGTAATAAAACAAGTATCTTTTCAACTACTAAATTCCAATGTAACTATTAACATTGTTTTGCATTTCCTTTGTTTGTCCATAAAACGTAAATCAAATTACCAAAAACACTATTTAAAGACATGCACAAAAACATAGAATTGTTAGAGAACAATTCAAAAAGTTTTACTTACACGCACTTGCTCAATGCAATGTTGTTGTTGTGGTCTTCAGTCCTGAGACTGGTTTGATGCAAGCTCTCCATGCTACTCTATCCTGTGCAAGCTTCTTCATCTCCCAGTACCTACTGCAACATACATCCCTCTGAATCTGCTTGGTCTATTCATCTGTTGGTCTCCCTCTACGATTTGTACCCTCCATGCTGCCCTCCAATACTAAATTGGTAATCCCTTGATGCCTCAGAACATGTCCTACCAACCGATCCCTTCTTCTGGTCAAGTTGTGCCACAAACTTCTCTTCTCCCCAATCCTATTCAACACCTCCTCAGTGGTTATGTGATCTACCCATCTAATCTTCAGCATTCTTCTGTAGCACCACATTTCTAAAGCTTCTATTCTCTTCTTGTCTAAACTATTTATCGTCTATGTTTCACTTCCATACATGGCTACACTCCATACAAATACTTTCAGAAATGACTTCCTGACACTTAAATCTATACTCGATGTTAACAAATTTCTCTTCTTCAGAAATGCTTTCCTTGCCATTGCCAGTCTACATTTTATATCCTCTCTACTTCAACTATCATCAGTTATTTTGCTCAATGCAAAACATGATTAAAATGTCATACCATTTTTCACTGAGACTGCTGCACTAAAGTGCCAAAGAAACTGGTATAGGCATGCATATTCAAATACAGAATATGTAAACAGGCAGAATACGGCACTGCAGTCGGCAAACCCATATAAGACAACAAGTATCTGGCGCAATTGTTAGATCGGTTACTGCTGTTACAATGGCAGTTATCAAGACTTAAGTGAGTTTGAACATGGTGTTATAGTCAGCACACGAGCGATGGGACACAGCATCTCTGAGGTAGCGATGAAGTGCGGATTTTCCCATTTCACGAGTGTACCGTGAATATCAGGAATCTGGTAAAACATCAAATCTCAAACATCACTGCGACCGGAGGAAGATCCTGCAAGAATGGGACCAACAATGACTGAAGAGAATCATTCAACGTGACAGAAGTGCATCCCTTCTGCAAATTGTTGCAGATTTCAATGCTGGGCCATCAACAAGTGTCAGCATGTCAACCATCCAACAAAACATCATCAATATGGGCTTTCGTAGCCAAAGGATATAAAATGTAGACTGGCAATGCCAAGGAAAGCGTTTCTGAAGAAGAGAAATTTGTTAACATCGAGTATAGATTTAAGTGTCAGGAAGTCATTTCTGAAAGTATTTGTATGGAGTGTAGCCATGTATGGAAGTGAAACATGGACGATAAATAGTTTGGACAAGAAGAGAATAGAAGCTTTTGAAATGTGGTGCTACAGAAGAATGCTGAAGATTAGATGGGTAGATCACATAACTAATGAGGAAGTATTGAATAGGATTGGGGAGTAGAGAAGTTTGTGGCACAACTTGACCAGAAGAAGGGATCGGTTGGTAGGACATGTTCTGAGGCATCGAGGGATCACCAATTTAGTATTGGAGGGCAGCGTGGAGGGTAAAAATCGTAGAGGGAGACCAAGAGATGAATACACTAAGCAGATTCAGAAGGCTATAGGTTGCAGTAGTTACTGGGAGATGAAGAGGCTTGCACAGGATAGAGTAGCATGGAGAGCTGCATCAAACCAGTCTCAGGACTGAAGACCACAACAACAACAACCAGCTTGTATAGTTCTTCAGTGTATCTACTATATTATTTCAATCCAGCAGTTTATGTTCACAGTGCACACACATGCTACAGTAGTCCTCAGATGGTCCAGCCCTCTAATACAACTTAGAGTGATTTTGAGAGATCTGAAATAGAAATGTCAGTTAGTTAGTTAGTTTTTTAGTTAGTTACATGTTTCATTTATCATTTTGCACGATAGATCATGCTGATGTGGGACAGGTCACTTTACATTCCCTTAATAAATTAATTTGTATACATTGTTACGGTCTGAGCATTTATGGTGTTTTTCTTCTTTTGAAAAAGAAAAAAAGATATACACATATGAGTTAGTAATTTCTACCTACCAACTCTTACGCATTATAGTAATAGAAACTATTCCACGAAATAGGAGGAGTTGTCAAGGAGAAACTTGCACAGTTTGTTTTCAACTTTTAATTTGCTGTCTGTCAGACATTTTATATTACTAGGTAAGTGATCAAAAATTTTTGTTGGAGCATTGTACACTCCTTTTTGGGCTAAAGACAAGCTTAATGTTGCGTAATGAGTGTAATTTTTCCTTCTGGTATTGTAATTATGTACATCATTCTTCCACTTGAACTATAATGGTTTACTTACAACAAACTTCATGAGGGAATAAATAAATTGTGAAGCAGTAGCCAGAATGCCCGACTCCTTAAACAGATGTCTACAAGGTGGTAACGAGTGATCACCTAGTTAGATACTTTTACAGATTATGGTTTTGTTTACTGTGGTATTTTCCATTGATGTTCTTTGCACAGCATTAACAAGATTTTAAAATCAGTGTGATGCATCAAGTTTGAGGAATTATTGATTGATTTTTTGAGAAAACAAAGTGCAAAATCAGCATTCAACATCATGTAGTTATGGATGCAGCATAAGAATAAAGGGTCTGTACACATAAAAAAGAATTCACCTTAGCATTAATTTGTTTAAAAACAAAAGAAATGAAAAGTGGTTTATTGTACAAAATTTGAAATTTGATTAAGGAAATTGTTACTATTACAAAGGGAGAGAAAAGCTGGCCAGTATTCAAGTTCTGCATGCAGAATTGTGAGTACTGATAATAGAATGAAAGTAAAAATTAATATTCTTAAATTCTGTAGGGGAGAAAGAAGTATATTTGGGGAAGACTGAAACGGAAGAATAGGGAGGGAGGGCGGGCACTACAATCCAATGTAAAGAGTAGAGGGTCAAAGAAAGTACAACTTCTGACAATAAAGTTCAGTGAATAGTCCAGTAACATTAACATAGACGAACTGTGAATTACAGTTACCTTACTGTCCTTTGAAATAGTCATCTCCCATAACCATGCACCACTGAGCTATGCGAGACGTGTCCTGGAAACTTTGCATGAAGTCTCCCTTTGGGGTGGTGTTCAAAACCTGCAACAGATTTCGTTGGGTGTCGGTAATATCATCAAATCTCTTTCCTTTCAAAGTGAGTTTGAGTCAAGGGAATAGGAAGAAGTCTGGAGGATTGAGATCCAGCGAGCATGGTGGATGTTCAAATTGCACCACCCCTTTTTTGCCAGGAACTGTTTGACGATATTGGCTGTGTGAGGGCGAGCGTTGTCATGAACAAAAGACCAGGAATCTTGTTGTGCATACTGGGGTCATACCATGCCTAGATTTTGTGTGAAACAGGTCAAAATTTCAACATATCATACAGCATTCAACATCATTCCTTCAGGTAGAAATTCCTTGTGGATAATGCCTTGACTGTTGAGAAAGGTGATGAGCATTGTTTTGATGCGTGATTTTTTGGCTCAGCTTTTTCCAACAAGTTGATGTTGGAGAAGGCCATTCCATGCTTTGCCGTTTCATTTCAGGCTCTTACCAAAGATGCCAGGTTTCATTCTCAGTGACAATATGATTCAAGAAACTGTTTGTCGCATCCACCATTTTGACTAAATCCTGTGGAGCCTCTAAACGTGCCTGCTTCTGATCTGTCAAGGGATGCAGCACAGGACAACATGTTTTCCTCTTCCCTAACTCCTGGGTAAGGATTCGTCGCATGGATTCATGATTCATCTGCAGTTCATCCGCTATCATGTGCGCAGTTAATCAATGGTCGTTCGTGATTAATGTCCTCACTTTCTCAATGTTTTCATCACTGATGGTGGTCACTGGTCATCTGCTATGGGGATCATCAGAAACACTTTCCCGGCCTCCTCGAAAATGTGCGAACCAGTTATACAAACACTTCATGGACAATTCTTGATCCCCATAAACACATACCAGCATTGCGTGCATTTCTTTCGGTGTCTTGCCAAGCTTAAAACAAGACTTGAAATTGATCCTTTGCTCGTTCATTGTCCTGTTCTGAGTTCAGAACCAACACACTAAACAAGCACTTCGTCCAATAGGTCTAACACGGAACACACACGGTGCTCAACTGAACTACGGTGGGAGCAGGTTTGCAACACTAGCCGCTACACGGGAGCAGCGCTATGAGTTGCCAGTGCTGCCTGATCGACCATTGTGACTTCATTCACTGAACTTTATTGTCAGAGGTTGTATTATATACTTCAGACAGTGCAGATAAATCTTAAGTAACAACTGGGATAACCTACTATAACAACACTAAAATAATGTGAGCTAAAGGCAAAAAAGGAAGTACTACAAATAATGCAGTCTAGCAGTTATTAATGTTATTTTCTGAAATTAGTTACATTTTGCATTCTCATAAAATTCAGGTAATGATAGATAATGAACTGCAGTAAACCAATATGGACCAACAGACATAGGTTGTTGGAGTAATAATGGTAGGTAAAAAACTACTAAAATCAAATACAACAACCTTTACAAAATACATGTGTTACTCATAAATAAAATTATCCTTACAAGCCGAAACTGGATGATAATCATTTTGCTAAGAGTCTTGAGTGTAGCCACTATGGCAGTAGCTAAGCATTGAGAATTACATGACTGACCAAATTTATATGGGCAAGGCTCACATTTCCAGATAGATGTTTTCTAAAGTCAGCACTCTTCCTTTCACGTGGACAGAAGATTCATTGTATTACATCATGGGGAGGGCCAGTGCAGGATACTTCAGTACTACTCCCATGTCAGTGTTATGCCACATAGAATTGTATGAGACACACATTATTGTCTGGTAATGACCTTCACCTTCAAAGGAAAAGGTTGTTTTTTCTTGCCATAAACTGGTATGTTACTTTTTTGCTGGCTCATATTTGCAGTTAGATCAATCTAGTCATAAAATTTTAGGCCAGTGTCAAATAACATGTTTGGTGCAACTTTGCAATGAAAAGTCTAGAATGTAAAGAAAAAGAGGATGGAGGGGGGCAGAAAGAAAGAGAGAGAGAGAATGAGAAAAAGTTACTCAGAAACCACAAAAACAATTATAGCAGTGACCATCAGTACCTACAATGTGTCGTGAAGTTGAGTTAAAGTAATTAGCTTTGTTAGAAAATAGTATGGCATGCCAGCATTTTAAACTGTTCTTCAAGAAGTTGGTTGGTTGGTTATTTGGAGGAGAAGACCAAACAGCGAGGTCATCGGTCCCATTGGATTATGAAGTCAGCCATGCCCTTTCAAAGGAACCATCCCAGCATTTGCCTGAGGCAATTCAGGTAAATCAGGATGGCCAGACAGGGGTTTGAACAATCATTCTCCTGAATGCGAGTTCAGTGTGCTAACCATTGCGCCACCTCGCTTGGTTTCCAAGAAGTCTACAGGCAATGTCAGCATGACATCAGGAACTCTGCACGTTTCATTCAACAGCTGTCACAACTACGTTTTTGTAACCATGACCTTATGGAGATCTTTGATGTGATTCCATTTCACCGCAGTGCTGCTTTCTCATTCCCCTCAAGATGATCGAGGATTCAGCCCCACAATGGCTACTCTCCAGCGACAACAATTATGAACAGATGGATGGTGTCACCATGGGGTGTCCTCTGTTACCAGTTGTGACAAACTTTTTCATAAAGAATTTTGAAGAGAGAGAAAAAGCTGCCCTGAAGCCAATGTGCATCTTTAGATATACTGATGACACATTTGTGGTGCGGCCACATGAGCTTAAAAGGTTTCAGAAGTTCTTCCGGTATCTGAACATTCTGCACCCCTGCATCAGTTTCACCATAAAGGTGGAAGACAATGGTGAACTCCCCTTTTTGGATGTCCTAGTCAAGTGCAAAGAAGATTATACTATTGGATGCTGTGTACAGGAAAGCCACTCACACTAATTTGTACTAGTATGTCCAGCAGCCATCATCCTTTACAGCACAAGGGGGTGCTAAGCACACTGGCCCACAAGGTTGCACAGTGCTTAAAAGCATACTTGGAAGCTCAGCCACTTTAAGGATGCATTCAAATAAAATGGCTGTAGCATGAGGCAAACCCAACATCCTTTGAGGCAGAAGTACAGGCCCAGCAAATAAAACACAATTTGGAGAAGAAGACAATGTCATAACTGCTATACACCAGCAAACTATTGAACAAAATCAGCATAATTCTGGCTCACCTTAACATTAAATTCTTTTTCTGGCCACCTCTAAGAATGTTTGCATTATTATGTATGAAGAAAGATGACTTAGGGATCGATAATCTGGTTGTCTACCATGTTAATGTGGAAAGGCGTGCATAGGGCAGATTGTGCAGACAGTCAAAAATTGTTCTAGGTGTGCAATATGTGACAAAATGGGTTGACTTCCATCATTGTACTTTTTATGCACTGCCATTTCATGTAAAAGATCTGCATGAAATTTTTGTTTAGAAATTCTGATTTTATAGTTCGACCATTAAGCAAACATAATGCAAATTGAAACCTAGAAATTCAAAAGGGGTTCAGTACCATTTTTGTGAAAAAGGAGATTCTACTGTCAATAGGGGGTACATATCAAGGCTGTTACACGATGATATGTGCCACGTCCATATGTGCTCCCATTAGTTTTCTATGGCTGCTCATAGATGGCATTCAACCTGTGAGGAATGTTGATATGTGCTAAGTCCACGTCCTGCAACTGGCACACTGCTGTTCCATCAGATGACATTTGTTAATGAAGATGGCTGAGGTTATGATTCATTGTGAGTCTGAATGGTGTGATGGTCTGAAAGCAATGAAGAGAGAATGTGAAAGTGTAAGTAAGATAGTGCTGGAGAAGAAAGGAAAACGTCTGGTTTATCACACAAGACACGAAAAGGAAAAGAAAGACCTCCCAAGCAACAGCCAAGCACACACACAGGATGAGTACATCAAATGTTAATACTCCACAATAAGAGTATTTACATTGTGCTGGCATAAGCTGTCACCAGCACACTGGTCAGCAGAGAGGTTGGGAGAAGATCGATAGTAGGTGCAGGAGAAGCACGCCTATCAGGAGAGAGGCCAAAGACAGACTCGCAAGAAACGCTGTCTCGACCGCCACTATTTAGATCGCTGCCACAGGCTGGAGGGTCCAGACAGTCACAGACTGTCAGCCCAGTTGCAGACAGAGTCAGTTGTAGTTGCAATCAGCTCAGTTACTAGCTCAGTCACTATTCTAGTTGGCATCTGTCAGGTCATGTCACCGACTACAAGAGTTTAGTGTTTGTAGCGGGACTTGCACTTCAGCAGCAGTGAGGCTAATGTGAACCATTACGGAAGAGCTTGTACTACAACAACTTGCTTAAAGATAAGTAGCTTCTTGTTCTTATGAATAAAGAACCCTATTAATACATGTGTGCAGTTGTGTTGTAGAAAGACGATACCGGCCACCAAACAACATCCTCTTCTTGGTTCCCATTGTGCAAGACTCTACAGTGTCAACGACGACACAAAATACGCGAGACTCGTATTATTGAAAACTCATAATATAATACTGTAATGTATTGTATTGTATGTTAATCAGGAGCCTAGAAATGATGGAGAGGCGCCGTCCCCGCCGCAGCCACAGTGCTCCACAACCCCACGATGACTACCGCAGTCCACTTCACCCCTCCGCCACCCCACACTGAACGACTCTTTCAGGGTTATTGTGCAGTTCGGCCCCCGGTGGACACCCCCCAGGGAATGTCTCACACCAGACAAGTGTAAACCCTATGTTTGTATGGTAGAGTAATGGTGGTGTAGGCATACGTGGAGAACTTGTTTGCGCAGCAATCGCCGCCGTAGTGTAGCTGAGGCAGAATAAGGGGAACCAGCCTGAATTTGCTGAGGCAGATGGAAAACCACCTAAAAACCACACAAGCCCTCCAGGCATATTCGTGCCTGGGACCAGGCGCTCTCGCCCAATCCGGAAAGCCTTGCATTAGACCACATGGCTAACCGGGCGGGCACTGTAATATTGCTATGTGTCACGATATTTGGTTTTAGATTACCTGCAAATGCGGATATTATTGTGACTCTTTGTCAGTGGAACATAAGACAGACTTGTTTTCTACACTCTACCAGCAATGTGAGCAGACATGGGGTTCATGGACGTTATTCCAGTAGAATGCTGGTGAAATGGAAAGTATGCCAATCCAGAGGAAAGTGACCACCAGTGCACGTTGGTTTTCATGGTTCCTGATGGTGAGGGTGCACATAAACAGTTATGTAAGAAGACTTTTATGGATGTTTTTTGTATTTCAAAGAAAAAAATTAGAGATGATGGCAAAGAAGAAAAAGACCATTAACAAGGTTTTCAAGGACAAAAGAGATGGAGCATTTAGTAGAAAATACACAGATGAATATCGGCAGATTATTGAGGCTCACTTTCACGTGTTGCCTAGAGATTGAGTCAGCACAATAGAAAGCACACAACAAAAGAGTACTTAAGCCCTGATCTCAATCTGAACAGGCTCTTCACTGCATTCAAAGTAAAATGTCCCAATAGTACTGTGATGTATAAATTTTATAGAAAATTTCTCCTTGCAAATTTTCCACGCATATCCTTCAGAAAGCCATGATCTGATATATGCCAAATATGTGAATGATTAGTTCTAGGAGGTAAGGCAAACCACCAGAACACTGAGAAAGATAAGCAAGAACTTGAATTCACAATCGCAAAAATGAAAGAGCAGTGTCATAGTTAAGAACTGATGCATTTGTTGCAACATTACCAAACAGCAATACTTGAACTCTATTCATAGATCTCCAGCAGGTTATGTTCATACCTTTCCTTACACATAAAGATGTGTTCTGTCTGCAGCAACTCCCGTGTTACAATTTTGGTGTACATATGCACGACACCGGTGTTGCAACAATGTATATGTGAAATGAGATGGAAGGACGCAGGGGAGGCAATGAAATTACATCCTGTTTATTTGCATTTCTCAGTCAGGTACCTAGCATCTCAACAAAGAAAAAACTGTATCTATGGAGTGACAACTGCTGCACACAAAATAAAAACAAAGTTCTTCTATTCATGTACATGTCTATTATCTTGTGGTATGTTTGAACATGTTGACCATAAATATCTCATTTCTGGACATAGCTAACTGGCATGCGATTGAAATTTTTCAGTCATTGAAAAGAGAAAGAAGACAGGGAAGTTTTGAGGAGAATAATTGGCCCTGTATATGACAGAGAACAATGGAGGAAAAGTTACAATGCAGAACTGTACACTATATATGCCGATGCTCCTGTAACAAAAATCATACGATCAGGAAGGATAAGATGGGCTAGTCATGTGGCATGAATGGAGGAGTCTGAGGTGATAAAGAAGATTCTCTTTGGTAATCCAAGAGGACAAAGAGGGTGAGGTCGACCCTGAGCAAGATAGCTGGACGGAGTGGAAGAAGACCTACAGAAGCTCGGATGCAGAAACTGGAGGAGAATAGCATATGAGCATAATGGATGGTGGAAGCTCATTGGGAAGGCTAAGGTTCATCCTGGACTGTAGCACCACAGAAGAAGTAATAAATTTGCTGCTGCTGCTCATACCAAACAATATTTAATCAAAACATAATAATTTTGTCAGACAGTAAAAACCAAACATTCTTACCTATGGAATTTGTAAACTATTATAAATTAAAGAAGTTGAACAATAGTCTAGGGCAAGTTTTCATAAGGCCAAACCTCATGCCATTTTTCAGTCAGTCTGTTCATTGTCCTGCGATAGCTTCAGCCTCGAGAACCATTTGTGTTGCCTTCTCCATTCATTTAGTTCAAGCCGAGAGAACATATTTTATATGTATGAACAACAGACACAAAGATAACTGTTGTGATTCAGTGGAATAATATTTGTAGCTGTAGTAATAGTTCTGTGACCTTTTTTCCTTAACTGCATGTGAAGCAAATTATGATAATTTCATCTGTACCGTATGTACTTTTGCTTTCTGAAGAGCTAACTATTAAGCTCCACATACACATGCCGTGCTAACTACCTGTGTGTAAACATTGCTAGAGACTGTAAGAGACCTGGTCCTCACCAGAACAATATTAAGGCAGCAATTGAAGATTGGTGAACTTCTTATTTTTAACTGCCAAAAGCAGCTTCTGGGTATTAGTTTTAAGGATAAATCCTACAACAGCATTTTTATGTGGTGATTCAGTGAAACTGTGCTGTTATTCCATAACAGGTAAGACTAGTTATGTGAGAAGAAGACATGCCAAATTCAAGTAACCCACAAAATTCGTGGTTGCACAGCTATAGGGGTCTTGATTAAATACGAACAAACAAAAGTGTTAAGAAAGACCTCATCATTAGTAATTACATTATACCATTAGTTGTTGATGTGTGAGTGGCAGAGGGCACTTTACGTGCCACGGTCATTACCTCCCTTTTCTGTTCCAGTCGCGTATGGTTCGCGGGAAGAACGACTGTCTGAAAGCCTCCGTACGCGCTCGAATCTCTCTAATTTTACATTTGTGATCTCCTCGGGAGGTATAAGTAGGGGGAAGCAATATATTCGATACCTCATCCAGAAACGCATCCTCTCGAAAACCTGGCGAGCAAGCTACACTGCGATGCAGAGTGCCTCTCTTGCAGAGTCTGCCACTTGAGTTTGCTAAACATCTCCCTAATGCTATCACGGTTACCAAATAACCCTGTGACGAAACTCGACGCTCTTCTTTGGATCTTCTCTATCTCCTCCGTCAACCCGATCTGGTACAGATCCCACACTGATGAGCAATACTCAAGTATAGGTTGAATGAGTGTTTTGTAAGCCACCTCCTTTGTTGATGGACTACATTTTCTAAGGACTCTCCCAAGGAATCTCAACCTGGCACCCACCTTCCCAACAATTAATTTCATATGATCATTCCACTTCAAATCGTTCCGCACGCATACTCCCAGATATTTTACAGAAGTAACTGCTACCAGTGTTTGTTCCGCTATCATATAATCATACAATAAAAGATCCTTCTTTCTATGTATTCGCAATACATTACATTTGTCTATGTTAAGGGTCAGTTGCCACTCCCTGCACCAAGTGCCTATCCGCTGCAGATCTTCCTGCATTTCGCTACAATTTTCTAATGCTGCAACTTCTCTGTATACTACAGCATCATCCGCGAAAAGCTGCATGGAACTTCCGACACTATCTACTAGGTCATTTATATATATTGTGAAAAGCAATGGTCCCATAACACTCCCCTGTGGCACGCCAGAGGTTACTTTAACGCCTGTAGACGTCTCTCCGTTGATAACAACATGCTGTGTTCTGTTTGCTAAAAACTCTTCAATCCAGCCACACAGCTGGTCTGATATTCCGTAGGCTCTTACTTTGTTTATCAGGTGACAGTGCGGAACTGTATCGAACGCCTTCCGGAAGTCAAGGAAAATAGCATCTACCTGGGAGCCTGTATCTAATATTTTCTGGGTCTCATGAACAAATAAAGCGAGTTGGGTCTCACACGATCGCTGTTTCCGGAATCCATGTTGATTCCTACAGAGTAGATTCTGGATTTCCAAAAACGACATGATACATGGGGAAAAAACATGTTCTAAAATTCTACAACAGATCGACGTCAGAGATATAGGTCTATAGTTTTGCGCATCCGCTCGACAACCCTTCTTGAAGACTGGGACTACCTGTGCTCTTTTCCAATCATTTGGAACCTTCCATTCCTCTAGAGACTTGCGGTACACGGCTGTTAGAAGGGGGGCAAGTTCTTTCACGTACTCTGTGTAGAATCGTATTGGTATCCCGTCAGGTCCAGTGGACTGTCCTCTGTTGAGTGATTCCAGTTGCTGTGTTCTGTCCCAGTAAAATGTAGGACCCTGCATAGCACTCAGCCAACAGAAGTGACAACATCGACTGAGAGCCACTTCTGCACCTAATGAGCACAGCAGAAGCATTAAGGGATTGGAGCTCGTGCCCAGCTTTAAGTGATCACATCCCACTGCCACCCCACCTGACACCTAGCATAGGTGAAGGGGTGAGGAGTGATGAGAATATAAAGGAAGAGCAATGTAGCGAAGATGCACATTCTACAGGTGTTGCTTGAAGATGATGGCAAAGTATGCTGTTGAAATACTGTGTTTCATAAATGGCTGCACCCGTCTGGACACCCAAGAGCAATTTGAAGTTTCTGTCTTGCGATCGTATAATCTACCTGAAACCTTTCAGGTGTCTTCGGGTCTGTTCCATCTATAGAA
Organism: Schistocerca serialis cubense; assembly: GCF_023864345.2. Classification (NCBI taxonomy): domain Eukaryota; kingdom Metazoa; phylum Arthropoda; class Insecta; order Orthoptera; family Acrididae; genus Schistocerca; species Schistocerca serialis. The sequence continues at coordinate 558,574,472 of NC_064641.1, read as the reverse complement.
CCGCCATATTATTATTTGTAAATCAAGTGTTAGCATGGTTAAATTGTGCTTGCTCAAAAATTCTGCCAGGGAGCTTCCCCCCTCATTCCATCCTCCCGCCCCCAGTCCCTCTTCACCTACTATTTCTTCTTCTCTTCCCTTCCCTACTATTGAACTGTATATCGCCATCACAATTAAACTTTTGTCCTCCTTAACAAACTGAATAACTTAGCTAGTAGGCTTATTTTTTTGGGCTGTTATGTTGGGTCATAGGTTTATGGCTGTCTTGGCTACATTAAATCATTCACCATACTGTTCATATTAGTTCATCTGCGTTTTTATTTTAATTATTAGTCATACACCTGTGTGTGTTATTCCTATTTGCTTTTGTGTTGATAACCACAGGGACAATGTTCCTGGGAGCATTACATGTTCGTGCCTTTTGCCATATGAGGGTATGTCCAGCATTGCTGAATATGATCATTTTGGTGGTCCAGGTGTTTGGGTGTGGGGAAGCGTAATGTTGTGTGGGCTACTGACCTCCATAACATTGAACATAGAACATAGATTAGATTAGATTAGTACTTGTTCCATAGATCATGAATACGACACTTCGTAATGATGTGGAACGTGTCATGATCAATGTTATTGTGATAATGTATTCCTTCCCCCACATGTATTTTCTCAGTGGAGCATTAGGTCCTGACTTCATTTTTATGGATGACAGTGCATGACTGCATCAAACAGTGCTGGTGGACGAACTATAGGGCCAAGAGGTAATTCGGCAAATGGACTGGCCTCCCCCTTTCTCTGACTTAAATCCCTTCGAGCATATGTGGGATGCATTGGTGAGATGCAGTATGTCCACATGCACCAAGGACCATCCAGCAGCTGTCAATCAAACTGGTGGAGAAATGGGATGCCCTGCCACAAGAACTTTTTACCAACCTTGTGGCCAGCATGGGAGCATGTTGCAGAGCACGCATTGCCATCCATAGTGACCACTCACCCTATTAAGAACCATGTCCTGCCTTTTGTAATGTCCAGGGTATGTACCATCTTGAATCGCAGTGACTTCAGTGTAACTATTGTCATTGAATAAAAGTCATTTCTATTTGTCTCACTGTGTATTTCTTTCAGTTACCTTCCATACTGTACTGCACTATACTATACTGTAGGAGTTCTTTCGAAGTTTGGACGATGTTTCATCGAGTTATGTTATTTGGCAGTGACACATAATGCGAAATTTACTTTCGTCCATAAATTTTGCACAACAGTGTACTAGCACTACACAGAAATACGAGACAGAACAAAACCAAACAACATTACAAGTGCGCACGTCAAAATGCGGAAGACTCCTCCTATAAATCTCTACGTAACTGGTGCAGCTGCACGCAGAGCATGTAATTCATTGAAATGTGTAATTAAGCGTGTAATGTCCATGAACCTCGTCCATTAGTGACTCAAATATAGGTTCACATAATCCCTGATGTTTGAAGAGACTTATTATTCCCGAGGAAACTAATGAGAGTGCAAATCATCTTGCTGCCCGCGGGAAACGAAACGTAATTAAGGCGGGAGCCGCTCTTATTAAGCGTCTTCTAGGTTACACGTTCCAGATGCTGCGTGCTGCAAAGGAACCGGCGCTTGACGTTTTTCTCTTCGCCCACACTCAGTTCATCTTCACTCTTCACAGTAGCGAGTCAGAAAGTAGTCTGAACGCCTGCGGCAGGTTACATGAAATTATATAAAAACTCGCTGACAGCTAGCCCTTCTGAAAGAGCGTGTGGTCTATGATTAAGGTAAGTCAAGCGTATTTTATAATCAATGAGTTGTAATTCGAAATACTTGAACTACAGTCGGGTCCATGTTTAATTCACGTTACACTATCTTGATATGACGCCTTTATTTGCTAAGTTCTTTAATGAGTATACGCATACTTTGTACCTCTGGCAGGAGAATTTAGCGGAAAAGTTCTCCGTGGAGTTAAATAAAGGACACATCATAAATTAAACACAAGTCAGATGTTCAATTATTTTCCTCGCACACCAAATTTTTATTTTTAAAGTTAAACTTCTACTCGTTAATTTTTTCTGCTTTGCTTTTAATGATTCTGAGCCGTTTGGATCAGCTGATATTCACTTTTCATCGGCGACAAGGTACATGATATTTTGTTCACTTTTCTTTCGCGTTGTCGGAAAGAGATCGGCCTACGAAGCGCGTAGATCCGTCCCGCGCACTAGGCCTACAATAGCGCGCGAGTAGAGTAGGGTAATTCATTGCTTTGCAATTCTATCAGAAACCGAAACAGCATCTTAGTTTTGTTCAGTATTAATAGTAAAAAAAAAAACTGTCTCCATGCGTTGGATGCGTTTATTTCTACTGCGTCAGACGCATTTCAATGCTAAATTTCAGTGCCGTGGAAATATAGAAACAAGGTTAACAGCTTACGTTTATTTCTGTAATTCCCATAGCGTGTAACCATACTAAACAGCAAACAGAGTCACAATTTAAGGTCTTCCACTTTTACACCCATGAATTTTAGCCAATTGTTCATCCTTTTACAATCTTGAAAATGTCTGGTGAGACAGCGTGTGCTTGTGAAAGTGACTTAGTGCATTGAAAAGTTTAATTCGCAGTTGTTTATAAGTGCCGGTGTTGTAAGTTTTTCCAAGGCTAGTAGTGTGCTAGTCAGTCGTGTATGGAAGGTTTTTTATTGATGAACTGACTGACTCAATTTGTACCGTAGGTCTGTTGATTTCCTTTCGTGTGTACATGTGTGACAGGTAGTTGAGTATAGATGACAGTGGAAGCGACACAGTACTCAAACAGCTAGTTTTATTTAAGAAAATAACCTACGATACAGGATGCATTGTCATTTTCATGACACTAGAATAAATCTGACTGCCTTCTTCCGCCACATGAAAACATCTTTTTCTCCCGAAGTAACGGTACCTTATGCAGTACGGTGTATTGCACAAAAAAAATTCAGAAGACAGATATCTCTGATGAAATTAAACCCAGTAATTATGATTCATATGAATTTACGATGTATTCTGTACTTATGTCATTAAATGTTTGCTATCTGCGCCGGTGAAAAAGTTCTGCACTTGCACTGTCGCTTCGGTCGAGTTGGCAGTGTAAACGCAGTGTTTTTTCACCTTTTCAGATGCCAAAATTCAACGACAAAATGAAAATAAACATAGTAAATCCATATTCACAATTACTTTACAACAAATTTCATCTGAGGTCCCATCCTCGTAAATTTAACATCTGTCTTATTTTGTTTAATGCCAGGTGGAAACGAGGTACGGCACATTAAAAGTGGAAAACCTTTTCTCTGAAATTAGAGTTCCATTCCAGAACGCTTCAGACACAGCAGAAATGATAAACACAAACTGGCTGAAATAGTGATGGAAAACGTTTTGCTTTTGTTAACTGTCGAAGGACTGCTGAATGAGAGAAAACAATCCACAACGGCACTAAGCACGGCCGCCTGTTTAGAGGCAGCCGTGCACTAACGCTGCTACTGCGCCTTGTATTATTAGGTAGCGAAGATTGACAAAACCGGATGCATGTGCGCTGTTTAGTTTTATTTCGTAAGACTTCACATTCGAGGCAAGAAATAACGTAAACTGTTACTGTCTGCTCCTCTGTAGGCAGATTCGGACTACAGCGACATTTTTGCGTACACGGTTTCGAAATATTACATTCAATTTGGTTATTGCGCACAAACGCTATTTTCACGAAAATTTGCCCTTCATGTGTGTTGTTTACTATGTTTTCAATTGATTTAGAAGCGTTTTACGGCTTCCATCTTCAGACACTTACACATAGTTATCGACATGTTATACACCAAACGTATCACGTGTTTCTGCACCTTTAATGGGGTAAATATAAGACAGTTACTGAAATAGTATCCATCTGATACAAATATATTCTGTTCCTGTACCACAGCCACTTCTAATGCAGTAAAATATAAGACAGCAACAGATTATACTTGCAGTGTACACCATTTCTACATCCGTATTCTACAAACCACTATGAAGTGCATGTCAGAGAGTACTTTACATTGTTACCGTTATTAGGTCTTCATTCTGTTTCATTTATGTAATGAACATGGGAAGTTTGATTCTTTGGATACCTCTGTGCAAGCTGTAATTAGACTAATCTTATATTTGTAATTCCTGCAGGAGTGATACGTATGGGACTGTAGTAGGGTGTATGTGCTCCTAGATTCACCACTTAAAGCTGCATCTTTAAACTTAATAAGTAGGCTTTCATGGGATACTTAGCATCTGTATTCAAGCATTTACCCATTCAGGTTTTTCAGCATCCCCGTGATGCTCTCCCATTGGTCAAACAAAGGTGACCATCCATGTTGCCCTTCTTTGCACATGTTCAGTACCCCTGTTAGTCCTGTTTTGTACAGATCCCACACACTTGAGCAACATTTTAGTATGAGTGTTTTGCAAGCCATCGTCCTTGTAGACTGGGTGAGCTTTTCACTATGCAGCAGAGTGTGTGCTGACATGAAACATCCTGGAAGATTAAAACTGTGTGACAGACCAAGACTCGAACTTTGGACCTTTGTCTCTCACAGATAAGTGTTCTAACAAAGAGCTACTCAAGCATGACTTGTGACTCATCCTCACAGCTTTATTTCCACCAGTACCTCATCTTTTACCTTCCAAACTTCACAAAGCTCTTCTGCAAAACTCGCAAGACTAGCAGTCCTGGAAGAAAAGATACTGTGGAGACATGGCTTATCCACAGTTTCATATCAGGACATACTCTGCTGTGGAGTAAAAATCTCATTCTGGAAACATCCTCCAGGCTATGGCTAAAGCCATGTCTCTGCAATATCCTTTTTTCTGGGAATGCTGTTCTTGCAAGTTTTGCGGGAGATCTTCTACGAAGTTTGGAAGGTAGGAGATGAGGTAATGACAGAAGTAAAACTTGAGGATGGATCAGGAGTTGCCTTTGTAGACTGATTGCATTTCACTAGTATTCTACTAATGAACTGTAGTCTGCCACACATTCTATCTACCACTGAGTCTATATGATCATTACATTTCATATCCCTACAGTTTGTTATAGCCATGTATATATTTATATCAGTTGACCAATTCCGGTTGTGAGTCACTGATACTGTAGTCATAGGATATTATGGTTTTTCATTTTGTGAAGTGCGCTATTTTACATTTTTGAACATTTAAAGCAACTTTCCAAACTTAGGACCCCTCCGAAATCTTATCAGGATCTGACAGAAAATTTGTGCACTTTCTTTCATAACAGTTAACTGTGTCATGTGCACAACATATGAAGTTATACTGTGAATATTGTCTGCAAGGTCAAAATACATAAAACATGAACAGTGAGGATTCCATCACATTTCCCTGGGTCTCATTTGAAGTTGCTTCAACACATGTCAATGACTCCATCAAAGATAATGTACTACGTCTCACTACCAAGAAATCCTTACTCCAGTCAAAAATTTCTTTCAATACCTCATGTGATTACACTTTTAATAATAAGTGTAGGTGTGGTGCTGAGACAAATGTTTTTTTGGAAGTGAAGAAATGCCTGATCTGCCCAACTGCTGCGTTCCATGGCTTTCAAGATGATATGTGAGAAAAGTCCAAGTTAGGTTTCACACGACTGATGTTTTTGGAATCCATGTTGGTTGGCATGAAAGCAGTCTTTCTGTTCAAGGGATCTCATTATATTTGAGGTCAGAATACGTCCTAAGATTATACATCAAATGTGTGTCAAGGATACTGGACAGTAGTTTTGTGGATCACTTCTGCTATGCTTTTAGTAGATTGAATGTGATCTGTGCTTTCTTTTTGTTTGCAGGATGTATGGTATATTATGATTCAGAGAGGAGCTAACTGAGTCACAAATCAGGTATAGAATCTAACAGCGATTTCATCAGATCCTGGAGCTTTGTTCAATTTTAATGATTGCAGCAGTGTTTTTCCAGCATCACTGATACTAGTGTGGTACGTATATCTCTCAACTTCACAAGAATTAAATTGGGACAATACTCTCGGATTTTGCCTTTTAAAGGAATATTTGAAAATGAAGTTCAGCATTTCTAGATTTTGCTGCGCTATTCTCAGTTTTAGTTTCTATTTCATCTACGAGTATCTGCACACTAACTTTGGTACTGCTAACAGCCTTTACATATGATTAGAATGTTTTTGGTGTTTTGTGAGAGATCTTTCAATAATATTCTGCTACATTGGTCATTGAAGGTGACATCCATTGGCCTCTCAATAGTCAAATGTGTTTCATTCAGCATCACTGCATATGTAGCCCTAGCAATTCTATAATTGTGTCTAAGTGCCTGCAGATGATCCCATGAAATGCTTTGGAATCAACTGCAAATAAAGTAGACAACAAACAAAGTTGAGTAGAAATTTAGTGTTCAAACAGCATTTGTGCTCCATAAAAAAATAATTCACTTCTGAAGTCCCCAATATCCAGCAACATGGAAGCAACAGGATTAGATCCCATTAACTGATGTCAATCATATGTTGGTTGGGTAATTAAATTTCTCTCACATTTTTGTGCTAACTACCATTACTGTCAAGTAATATATGACATTACAAACCCACCTGCAGTGAGGGTTGCACATCATAGCACTCCACATAAAATCACAATACGTATGTACTACATAATGCATGGTGCTTTGGATTCTTCCAAAATCCAGAACACCAAAACAGATATTGCTACAGGTGTACACCTAATGTGGGTAACACAAAAGTAATCAGAATTGTGGACTAAAATCAAACAATGTACCTACCGCATGTACAGTCAGCGTGATAACACCTACACCATGGAAAGGATGCATACCATGTTTCATACTTGTGGACTGGTACTAGCTATAGCTTCTCTTTCATTCTCATGTCCAATCTTTGATTGAGAACATTTTTGACTGCCCAAAACCTGTCGCAATGAAGGGCTTGTGTTGTCTTCAGAATTATTGTGGTTGTCTCTTCAGTAGAATCAAGTACCCTCTCCATTGAGTTACTACTGATTTGTGCACTTATTGTAGCAATAGGTATGAACAAAATCAATCTCAGCGTCAGTGTGTGCTGTGAGAGCAACAGCAGATTTTTTAAAAAGTAGGTCCTTGAACTGGGCTGTGACTTTATGACAGATGGTTTTTCACCCCGAGTTCATTACCTTGAACTGAATGTGTTCATGTAAGCTAGAAAACATTTTTATTGTTGGAAGAATGGCCAATATGGAAAAACTGTGAATTATTTCATTCCCATGTTTAATAATTCTCATTTGTTAAACAGTAAAATAGGGTAAGCTCACAATTAAGTCTCAAATTTCAGGCACAACGGGTGGAACATCCTATCTGTTGTGCTGTAGTATACTTTGTTGAAATGAGGTGCCAGTACTCATACATATAGATATCTCGGTACACGAGTTTAATGTACATAGATGTAATAATGAAATCTTAAGGTAAAGTAAAACAACATCACAAATCAAACAGAGCTTAGTGTTTTGAAGTCTTCTTAATCATATTTATTGGTATAAGTAATGTACATTATCAGCAAAGTGATGCACGTCATTACCAGTGGTCATCTCAGTGCTAAACACATTATTGATGGTCCCCAAGAACGGCAGTGAGACACAAGACATTAGATACTTGAAATGTATTCACAGTTTAGAATATGGAATACTATTAGCTATAGAATGGAGAGACGACAATGAAAATTTGTGCTGGACTGGGAATTGAACCTGGGTTTCTCGCTTTTCACGAGCAGTTGCCTTACCACTTAACTATCTAAGTACGACTCACAGCCAGACCCAAACTTCCATATGCCATCAGCCATGTGTCTACAACCTGTACTCATACTCTGTTATGTATATTCCCATATGGGTGACCCATTTTTACTTGAAAGTCGATTGCCCAATGTTGGCAGATAAATACTATATTGCAGTGCCTTTGTTAATGTGAGTTATGACGTAATGTGGATTAACACAGGCACTGCAGTATTGTATTTATCTGCTGACAGTGGGCAAGTGACTTTCAAGTAATATGGAAGTTTGGGTCTGGTCATGAGTCATGCTCAGGTAGCCAAGGGATAAGGCGACTACTCACAAAAAGCAGGAAACCCGGGTTTGAATCCCAGCGTGGCACAAATTTTCATAGTCATCATTATATTATATAGCTAATGATCCATATTCACAGTTCATGTATTTCATAGTAGCTGTAGTCACTGTAGTGTCTGTTCCTTCAGTCATGCATGCATGGATCACAAATGTACATCATGAGATGAATAAACCACAATCCCACTAATATAAAGCTTGGGAGCCAAGATGCCAAAAAATTTCACACATTTCCTTGATACCTCAACTTCCCTGTTCTCTACTGATAGAAGACAAACAACACTGGCAAACAGTTTATCTGCATCACCAATCACCAGCCTTTGTGGTCAAATAACTTCTGTGCAGGAGCAGCCACAGAAAAGTATTAATCATTCTTCTTCAACTTCAGGTATTTGCAAATAAATTGTGTAGCAATATGCTCAAAAGCAGTTGAATTAGAAATAGGTGTTGTGTTGGAGAGAGTTTACTCCATGTGGCATAACTAGGATGTTGTTGGACTTTCCACTGGTCTTCACTGTGACAGTTGAGAATAGAATGTGCAAGTGTATTTGATTATGGCAAGATTGTGAGTACCAACATCTGGGAAACTTGATCTCTGAACCATGCAGGCACTGGGTTCTCATAGGACACTGTCTCAAGGGTGTACTGTGAGTTCCTCTATTTGGAGAAAACAAAATTCCCACTGCCAGACACAAATCCCTTGAGCAATGTGTTGATGACAGAGTTGCCGTTGATAGCTGTAGATTGTTGGACCTCCATGTGCCAAGTTGCCACTAATAGAATTGGAAAAATTTGTTACGCTTGCAAAGCAACTGCCATACTCTGGTAACCTCAAAGGTGTTATCAGCCCATGTAATACAGCAGTAGGACCTTACTTCACCTTCCACAAAGTTGAATGAACTGCCAAATGAGCTTAAGACCATTTGGAGATGCATATTAGTAATCATTGTGCCTAAAGACCAATATGAAGAAAGAAGAAAGAGAGAAGTTTTATGTCAGCTTCAGTTTCTGAAATACAACATAATCCTGATCAACATTATACAAATCATGAACACTGGCTCCAGAAAGAGTGAAGACGAGGGGGAACCATGATGTTATTTGGTTGATTTACTGTTATTAGTCTAACTGAGCTTGTTTACTCATTCCTGTGAAGGTGTCTAATTTACTGAGTCTGTTGCTACCTTCCCCATGTGGTTTGGTATATTATGTGGCTTGAAGCACACATGCCTTCTTTCAGTTATCCTAAATGGTGTCTGTTCAAAGAAATGTAATCAATGTGCATAAGCCATGCAATTGTGTGATTTAATGAGCTTACAATAGTATTTTTTTTGTTTTTATTTAAGTCAAATATTTGAATAAAATCTTCTCAGTTTTCAAGCCGTGTCAATTTGAGTAAAAATCTAGAGCTTTTGATGCCTATCTCTGCTGTTGTTGTCAGGAGAGAATATTTTATTCAGACATGCCATCACAAAAGACTATGAGAAAGCAAGTTAATTATTTATTTCTATAATAAATATATGTATGTAACTGCTGGCTACTTGTAAGTCAATCATTTTATCCTCATAAATTTTATCACTTGTGAGACTATTCCAGCAGTCTTGCAGCCAGCAGATGCTCAGCTAATAATGAGATGGCAATATATATGTGGGAGTTTAATTAATTTAATTAAAAATTGCAACTCATTTCCATCCCTACTTCCCCAGTTACAATAATCAACATAGTGAGCAATAGCTTCTGCCAATCTTCTGGGTTGTACAGTTATGATCCTTGAAACAATTTTGTTCCTGACGTTTTGTCCAGATCTGCATTGGATGTTTTCACAGGTGCACTTGGTTCAACTAGGCCTTGCCAACTGCTGGGCCAGATGTTAGAGAGAAACACTGTAGAAAATCATTATCGTAGAAATTTACACATGATTTTCAGAGAGTGGCTCCTCTGCCTATTTGTGGCTAATAACACAGTCTGCTATAGCTGATTTTCTACATTATGTAGTTGGCAAAGCCTGTTGTGTTCCTTCAGGATGTGTTCATGATTATTTTTGTAGTTCCAGTGTAGACCTTACCACATGTACACAGTTATATACACCACTTTCTGACAGATGAGTGGGTCTATCATATACAGATTTGAGTGCTTGAAATATTTTCATTGTTGGTCTGAAAGCTGGACTGATGTCATGTATCAGTAAAATCTTCTGTACGTGATCACTTACTCTTTTAATGAAAAGGAGAGAAAGTGTATTCTTCCATCACTGTTTTTCATACTTGTCCTTTGGTCAAGAACTCTATTTACTTCTTTTTCTGAGTAGCCATTTTTTCTTGAAAGCTTATTCAGATGTTCTAATTCAGCATGCAGTTGTTTCGGTAATGCAAATTCTTTTGGACCTGTTGTCACCAAGCTTTTAATGATACCCCTCTTTTTTTGCAGATGATGGTTGGAGTTCTTATGCAAATATTGGTCAGTAGGTGTTACTTCCTGAAAAAAAAACTTCATGTTCCAACCTTCCAAAACAAAAACTAAACTTCTAGTGTTTGTATTTGAGGTTTACGGGTGCTCAGCTCTGAGATTATCAGCAGTTAATTTCTAGCATTCCCCTTTTTCATTGTATTTAAGCCACTCTCCAATGTCTGACGCAGTAGTCAACAACACTCATGATCACCTTTGGAGATGTCCAGAGCAGCTGTGCATGAAACACCAGGAACTTCAATGTTTCATGTACCATGAACATACACCCCGGAAGATTCCCCAGCAGCTAAAACAACCAGTCATGAAAGTCTTCATTCTGCAAACAGTGAGCAATAGGTTAAGGCAAGTATATATTATTGCCACTAGGAGGTACTGAAAGAATATGTCCTCCTAAGTAGCCTAGTGAAACACATGCTGAAATTTTAACAAGTAGATCAAAGACAGGAATAACGTAAATGTAGTTTACAAGATAAGTGAATACAGATCGCAAGGGAAGCAAATGCGATACATATGCGCTGGGGTTAGCCCAAGTGAGTTTTCTCTAGACCCCACTGTCAGGAATTAAAAGCTGGGCAGTTCTGTCACATATTCTGAACGCAGCCAGAACTCTTGTAGAACCAAAATAAAACCAAAGATTAAGCTAAACTGAATATAGCTTTTTTAATCAAACATTGTGACATAAGAAGAATATTTGCTCTTTTCTTAAAGAATGAATGAGATAGTCACAGTTAAGACAATCCCAATTAAATAAACTAAACTAAATTTGCCATTGATGAGTCCCCAATGTTTCAATCAAATGATTGTATACAACTTGTCATGTGACATTAAAAATTCTATTCTATTCTACACTTCTAGCTGCAGTGACGATAATGTGCGATCAAAGGAAAAAATATTAATGTTTGGTAAAGAAGGTACAGTAAAGATAGTAAAATTCCTAGAACACAGGCAGACAATGTCACTATAGAACAGCTGCAGAAAAACTTTGGAACAAAAAGGGCATTGTGATTCTAGGGATGAAAAAAGGAAATACCACTTGGTAATTGAAATGTTACAGTAAGAAATGAAAATAAGTGAATAGTGTATTTTCTTAAACAACAACCATGTTTATTTCAGAACTTTTAAATAATAAAGCACCAAATACAGGACACAAATTTTCATAAATATCAAAATATGTACCAGTACAGATATTTTAAACAATTAAATGCCATATAGTGAGTGAAGATAATTTAATGATCAAATTGTTGGTTTTGTGGCTAAAAGGAGACAAATTCACGGCTATAATAGATACTAGTATTATCATGATATTGAGATCATTATGTCCAGCAAATTAGGCAAAATAAAAAATACCGGGCTGGACACTCATAGATATGAAGAAAGGAAGAATAGTTCTTACAGGACTCTGCACAATAGGGAAAATTAACGTTACCAATTAGACCAAACAGAATGGAATTATTTATCCATTAGTAATCATCAGATCAGTTGTGAGCTATTGAGCCAAAAGTAAAGGTACCAGACACACACATAACATTAAGTCTGCAGTAAATGGAGCTGACATTCTGACAAATACATAACAGATGCACAGTGGATGGAATGATTGAAATTGCATAAATTCTTGATATACAATTCAAAACCTATGGTCTTTTGACTGCTAACCTGTGACCACAATGTTCACATCTAAAATGTGACACTATGTTGTTGAAGACTATCATGTAAAATAAGAACATTGTGTTAGTGTTACTGCCACATAATGAAAGAAGCTGATAGGAAGCAGTAGGACCACATTATATAGTCTTTAACTTCAGACAATGGCTGATACACTTGTTTATTTGATTTATTGATCCAAAATCTTTCCAGATTGAGAGGTACAGCTAGATATCTCTCTCTCTCTCTCTCTCTCTCTCTCTCTCTCTCTCTCTCTCTCTCTCTCTCTCTCTCACACACACACACACACACACACACACACACACACACACACACACACACACACACAGAGCTATGTCTATAAAAGAGGTTGCATTCTTGAAAAAGCCAATTTTGCACTGTCTTTTTTCAAGTCTCCTGTATTTCACAAGTTCTAACATTTATTTTTCCACCAGAATGTCATCAGGTCCTATTGCTTCATTGGGTTTTGAGCCACATGAAACTCAGAAACAGTAAAGCAATAGAACCTGATGAAATTCCAGAAGAGACCATTAAACTTCTTGCTGAACAAAGTATCAGAGTTTTACACAAACATTTTAACAAAATTTATGATACAGGTCATTACTATGCTCAGTGGTTATTATCAATGTTCATTCCCTTATCAAAAAAGAGGAATGCACAAATATATGAAGGTCATAGACTCATTAGCCTTATGAGCCATTCCTTTGAAATATTTCTGCAAGTCATCCACCAAAAGTTATATGAATGTGAGTAAATCATTGGTGAGGCACAGTTTGAGTTTAGGAAAGGTTTAAGTGCAAGAAAAGGAATAGCACCACTACAGTTTCTGGTTCAAACTGCTATGACCAGGACTTGTTTTATACATTGTGGAGAAGCCTTTGATAGAGCACCTTATGGATATCCTTAAAAGAATGCATACAAATGAGTAAGAGATCTGCTGTACAGAGAATTCAGAAGGGCTATTCAATAAATAATATGATTATAATCATTTTTACAGTCACAATTTATCACACTAGAAGTTTGTCTTATTGATGTTTTATCAGATTCATGTGTAACAAACATGCCATACTAATTTCATTGTCGGCATTCCTGGTTTCCACCTGTGAGAGGTAGGCATGCTGAGGCATGTTCGATATTGCCTACCACATCAATAGAGGCAATGCACAATGAACAACATGCTGTTATGAAATTCTGCTGTCATCTCAACAAAATATGAGTTGAGGCCTATGCAGTTTTGTAGGAGGTCTATGAAGAGTCTGTTCTCTCTGCAGCACAGCTTGAATATTATTTAAATATTTAAAGAGGGGGACAATCAATTTCAAAGGAAGGTGGACCCAGAACCCCAGTTACAAATAACCATACAAACACATTCTGAAATACTGAAAATTTCATTGGGTGGCACTCACAAGTTGAGGACAGAAAATTTACATGATATGTATTTGTGTGTGGTAGTGTTTGACTTCTGATTCCCAAAAAAAGGAAATTTGCATGTAGGTCTGCATGAAGTTGAAGTTGAGGTTCCTTTCAAAGGTAATCACTGCTTATAAAACTTCACTACATAATTTAGATCCTGAGAACAAACAGCAAAGCTCAGTGTGTAAGTCTCTTTCATTGCCTGTTGTGACTAACAACATAAAAATAGTCTGGAAAGTTCATCAACTGATTTATATGGCGCCATATACACAGGCCACAGAGAAAACCACAAGAACAGTCCATTATAACAGCCAATAGTACAGTATGTAGAGAAGCAGTCTGAACACAGTATGATGAGTGAATAAAGAATGAGAGAGTGTGGCTGGCGGCAACCGCACACATAGGTGGCCACAGTCATGCCAGGTACAGGTGGTGCCAGAGGGGGACATGGGTTAACACATCACCAACCCTCAAAAAGCAAAAGTGGTTACTCCTGCTGAGAAAGGTAAGGTCATCTCATTTTTTTATATTCATGGAATGGTTTATCAGTATGTTCTTCCTGCACCCACATAAATAACTGGAAAATACAGCAGGGATGTCCTAAAAACTTTGCAAGTCCATATGAAGTGCAAAATACCACATATCCATGAAACAGGCTCATGCTGCACTGTGATAATGTGCAGTTATATATTTCAAATGTTGTAACTCAATATGTTGCAGAAACTGATGCAAAGAGCATCCTGCATCCTTCCAATAGTCTGGATTTAGCCTCGTGTGCGTTTCTTATATTCCATAACCTGAAGAAACAGGTATACGAGAGGCATTTTCCATCATCTGAAGCAGTATTGAAGGCTGTGATTCTGCAGGTCCTTTCAGAAAATGGTTCCCAGTATGCCTTTACAGACTTGTAGAAACACTGGGACAAGCGCATCACATCCTCAGGAGGCTACTTCAAAAAGGGCCATCAAACTTGTGAGGATAATGAAAGGTATGTCATCAGAAAACGATTATGATCATTATTTACTGAACACCCTCCACACATTGGAATCAGACAACACAGGTTATGTTTGATGATGGGGTTACTGACTTGGTTAATATCTGCAGAAAAGGACATCAAGGATGCATTCTGTCAGCCCTGTTATTCAATTTGTACTCAGAGAGTATTTTACAGGAAGCACCTCATGATATAGAAAGAGGCATATGCTGATGATAAGTGCTGATTGCTGATAATTCAGATGATCATCAACTACTTATCAACATAGGAGGAGGTTAAGCAGTAATCTAGGTCTGAATATCAACAACAAAAAGACTCATTATATGATTATCACTCTATAGCCTGACTTCTTTACAAATGCAAATCAGTGATTCAATAGCTCCTTGATTCAAAGAGTATACAAGTTTAAGTTCCTTGGAACATGGCGCTGTGAGGATTGGAGATCAGACATGGTGAAAAAATGTCACATAGAGAATGGCCATAATGCTATAATAAAATTTAAGGAAATCTCACAAGTATGGACATAGACCTATACCTTAGAGTTTGATTTACAAGATGCTATATTTTGTCTGCACTTCTACACAGCTCTGAAGGATGGACACTAAATATGATAACAGAAAGGTAGATCATGGCCTTTGAAATGTGGATTTACTGCCACAGACAACATGAATAACTAACACTGAATTAGTGCAAAGAATACACAAAAAGCAAGATATGTTAACAATGTTTAAAAGAAGAAGAACTCTATACAGAGGAAATAACATCTGGAACATCAAATACACTGATGAACCTAAATATTATGACCACTTGCTTAAAAGCCTGTCTGTCCATCTTTGGAACAAAACACATCACTGATTCTGTGTATCAGGGATCTGACAGTTTTTTAGTAGGTTTGTGGAGGTATGTGACATTAGATGTCTATGCATAAGACACATAATTTGTGTAAATAACGGTCCACTGATTTGCTTATGTGGTGATGGTGCTCGATAGCAAGCCAGATGGAGTCAATATGATTTACATCAGACAAAGTTGGCCACCACAACATCAACATGAGTTCACTATAATACTCCACAAACCACTGTAGCATGGTTCTGGCTCCAAGACACGGACAATTATACTGCTAAAAGAAGACATCACTATCGGGAAAGACATCAAGCTTGAAGGGATGTAAGTGGTTCACAGCTGTCAGCATACACTCCTGGAAATGGAAAAAAGAACACATTGACACCGGTGTGTCAGACCCACCATACTTGCTCCGGACACTGCGAGAGGGCTGTACAAGCAATGATCACACGCACGGCACAGCGGACACACCAGGAACCGCGGTGTTGGCCGTCGAATGGCGCTAGCTGCGCAGCATTTGTGCACCGCTGCTGTCAGTGTCAGCCAGTTTGCCGTGGCATACGGAGCTCCATCGCAGTCTTTAATACTGGTAGCATGCCGCGACAGCGTGGACGTGAACCGTATGTGCAGTTGACGGACTTTGAACGAGGGCGTATAGTGGGCATGCGGGAGGCCGGTTGGACTTACCGCCGAATTGCTCAACACGTGGGGTGTGAGGTCTCCACAGTACATCGATGTTGTCGCCAGTGGTCGGCGGAAGGTGCACGTGCCCGTCGACCTGGGACCGGACCGCAGCGACGCACGGATGCACGCCAAGACCGTAGGATCCTACGCAGTGCCGTAGGGGACCGCACCGCCACTTCCCAGCAAATTAGGGACACTGTTGCTCCTGGGGTATCAGCAAGGACCATTCGCAACCGTCTCCATGAAGCTGGGCTACGGTCCCACACACCGTTAGGCCGTCTTCCGCTCACGCCCCAACATCGTGCAGCCCACCTCCAATGGTGTCGCGACAGGCGTGAATAGAGGGACGAATGGAGACGTGTCGTCTTCAGCGATGAGAGTCGCTTCTGCCTTGGTGCCAATGATGGTCGTATGCGTGTTTGGCGCCATGCAGGTGAGCGCCACAATCAGGACTGCATACGACCGAGGCACACAGGGCCAACACCCGGCATCATGGTGTGGGGAGCGATCTCCTACACTGGCCGTACACCACTGGTGATCGTCGAGGGGACACTGAATAGTGCACGGTACATCCAAACCGTCATCGAACCCATCGTTCTACCATTCCTAGACCGGCAAGGGAACTTGCTGTTCCAACAGGACAATGCACGTCCGCATGTATCCCGTGCCACCCAATGTGCTCTAGAAGGTGTAAGTCAACTACCCTGGCCAGCAAGATCTCCGGATCTGTCCCCCATTGAGCATGTTTGGGACTGGATGAAGCGTCGTCTCACGCGGTCTGCACGTCCAGCACGAACGCTGGTCCAACTGAGGCGCCAGGTGGAAATGGCATGGCAAGCCGTTCCACAGGACTACATCCAGCATCTCTACGATCGTCTCCATGGGAGAATAGCAGCCTGCATTGCTGCGAAAGGTGGATATACACTGTACTAGTGCCGACATTGTGCATGCTCTGTTGTCTGTGTCTATGTGCCTGTGGTTCTGTCAGTGTGATCATGTGATGTATCTGACCCCAGGAATGTGTCAATAAAGTTTCCCCTTCCTGGGACAATGAATTCACGGTGTTCTTATTTCAATTTCCAGGAGTGTATCTTTGATTACTACCACAGGTCCCTTGCAGGAGAATGTCTCCAATAACATAATACTGCTCCCACCAGGCTGTGCCCGTGGTGCGCTGCACATTTCGAGTTGGGGTTCACCTTGATGACAGCATTTGTGGAGACGACTATTGACCTAGTGTAGCCACAATGTGATTCACCCAAAGAGTCGACACATTTCTGCTGCAGAGCTCCATGTTCAATAATATATGATGAATGATGTGCTCCAAAACACTTGTGCCTGTACCAGCATTGTGCTCTTTCAGCAGAGATGCCACAGATCACCATTTATCCAAATTTCCAGAGCAGAAAAGCCTTCAAATCCCATGGTCTGCAAAGAGTCATGGACGTCCAATAATTTATCGCCTAGTGGTAGTTTCACTGTCCTGCTATCTCTTTCCATAGATGCTCATGACAGTAGTATGCGAACAATTGACCAGCTTCACTGCTTTAGAGATATTCATTCACAGCCTCTGTGGAATAATAATCTTCCCTTTTTCAAAGTTACTTATCTCAATAGATTTCCCCAGTTGCAGTCCATATCCTCGCTAAGGTGATCCTCCATCCATGTCTGCTCCACTTACACACTTTTGTTACTTTGTCATGTGTCCGCAATGCCACCAGGGCACATCCAATGTGGCGGTGGGCAGTGGTAATAGTGTTTTGGCTTCCCAGTGTATATACTTCCACAGCTGATAATAGAAGGGGAGATTGAAGGTAAAAGAGGAAAAAGGTGGAGAAGGATATCTTATAGTATTCGCTACATGAAACACTTTTCTAGCCTTTTTACCCAAACTTCATTGTTACTCTTTGTCCTATGTTTCAGATTATAAGCCCAATTTCTAGTACTTGGAAATGGCTTATAACCCAGAACTGAAGCCATACAGTAATAATTAAGTTTGTGTAACTAGGCCAAAAGAGGTATTTCATTTAGTTAATATAATATACAATGTTTCACAAAGAAACTATAGTTGAATGAATTAAAATATCATCTTGGTGACATAACATAAAGCAGTGGAGAGAACCAAGTGTAGATTAACTAGTAAAAATTGTGGTTCATAGAGTAAAGATGAATCATTCGGTCACCAACACCTAGATGGGCAGTTCGTCGACCTGATAGCATGGAGTTTTTGGCTTGTAAAGTGCTACAAGTTCCATTAAGTCTGCCTTATTCATGCCCTCCTAGTGGCAAGGAGGCTGGGACTGGGAGTGGCTTAAGGATGGACTAGGATATTATTGAGGCTGAGTGATCCTGTCCCAGGTATATACATACAGTGAAGTGGGAGGACTTATGACATTTGAAAGAGAAGCTTACAAGAACCTGTTTGTTGAACATGTATATCTCTTACAGGTCTTTTTTGAGTTAAGAAAATGGCTGACGAAGTAGCATATTGTCTCACAATATAATTTCGTACAGCAGGATGCTGTTACAATTGTGCAAAGTAGGCAATTCAGACAGTGTTAATCCCCAGAATATAATATGATACAAATGGACGCTGTTTTAATGGAGCAAAAAAGGCAATTCAGATGGTGTGAAAACATGTTCTCAGAGAAAGCAAAAGTATCTATAACATATTTTATTTGGTGTTCCATTTCATTTGTTTGTAGTTGTCTGCCATTTTAAGTAATTTTGAACCCAAATGGCTAGCAACTTTGTTTCCATTGAGGATGTAATTTGTTCCAGTTTATTGTCAAACTGATGCTGCATGCATCACCTTTTATACAAAAATATAGTGCTGTTGTTTTTTATGCTTATTGATAGCTTATTCCCCTCATACCATCCATTTAAAGTGGTTTCTGTGATAAGGATGCTTATGTCATCTGCAAAAAATTAGTTGTTTGTGACTCAATGTTCAGGCCAAGTTCATTTTTGCACAGGAGGAACAGAATTGGCCCGAGAATGGATCCTTGAGGAACTTTCTTTAGAATTTCTGCATCATCTCGTATTTTCCACTAGTTCATGTTTTATTTCTATTTATCAATGAGTTCGGTCATGTTGTGGAAGTTGTTCTTTTCCATTTTAAGAGTTGAAAATTATGTCTGAGGATTACAAAGGAAAAGTACAACATTGTGTATGTTCTAAATGATTAACATATTTAGTTAACCAGTTTTCAGCTTCCAAGGTCATCATCTGGATTTATCTGACTGTCATCATCAAACAAGTTACAATATTTGAAAACAATACTGGAAAAGATGTCACTCATGAACACAGAGCAAAGCTCATGTTTATCATGCAGTTAATGTAATTAAAAGGTAAAAGTTGAACAGTGTATATATAAAAGGGAGAAAACCAAGAGAAAATATTAACATTAAACTCCCAAAACAGGGTCTACACAACAATCTAAATCAACACTCTCAGTAGAATAAACTTAGTACATGGTGGGAAAAGACAGAATGCTACTTACCATAAAGAAGACTCATCAGGTCACAGACAGACACAATTAAAAGACACTTACATATAGCTTTCGGCTACAACCTTCATCAGTAAAAGAGAGACACACATACCATCTACACACATGCACACACAAGCAAGCACACCTCATACACATGCGGCTGCTAGCTCCAGTATCTTGGGCCGGGATGCAACATCACGTGTGATGCAAACAGCAATCTGGAGATGGGGGTGGGAGAGGAGAAAGGACAGTGTACATGTGGAGAGAGAGGCAAATGCTGTCTGGTGGATTGTGCAGAGACTATAATATCAACAGGTGCAGTGTCAGGAGTTTGTGGGGCAGGGAGTTGGGGTAAAAAGGAGCAAAAAAGGAGAGGAGTGAGAAAAGGCAGGCAGGTGTGTTGGCAGAGGGCTGCAAATAAACAGAATGGGAGATGAGAATGGGGACAGAGGAGGTTTAAACTGTTGGGTGCAGGGTGAGGAGACAGTATGTTACCATAGGCTGAGCTCAGGATAATTATGGGAGCGGAGAATGTGTTGTAAGAATAACTCCCATCTGTGCAGTTCAGAAAAGCTGGTGGTGGAGTGGAGGATCCACATGACTTGGGTAGTGAACCAGCCATTGAAATCAAGTGTGTTGTTTTCAGCTGCATATTGTGCCATAGGGTGATCTACTATGCCCTTGGCCACAATTTTGTGGTGGCCGTTCATCTCTGTGGACAGCTAGTTGGAATCATACCAATATAAAAAGCTATGCAATTATTGCAGTAGAACTGGTAAGTGACATAGCTGCTTTCACAGATGGCCTGGTCCCTGATGGGGTAGGATAAACCTGTAACAGGATTGGAGTAGGAAGGGTTAGATGTGTGGATTGGGCAGGTTTTGCACCTAGGTCTTCCACAACAATATGATCCTAGTGGCAAGGAGGCTGGGACTGGGAGTGGCTTAAGGATGGACTAGGATATTATTGAGGTTGAGTGATCCTGTCCCAGAAGTCCAGCACAATCTCCAGCCCTGGTTAAAACCTTAGGCCTTTCCCAGATCTTCTTCCCTGAATCCATTTCCCTCATCACACCTTTGACACCCCAGACACCTTTACCTCCTAGATCCGTACTCATCACTGTTGATGCCACCTCCCTACACCCCAGCGTCCCACATGCCCATTGTCTTACCACTATTTAACACTACCTTTCCCAACGTCCTTCATACTCCAAAACCACTGCCACTAGCACTACCTCATTGTTCATACACCTTGCTATAGTGTGTTTAAAATTAGTTGTGACTTTTGACAGCACCGCACAGGGTGAGTAGGGGAAAGTGTAGTTGCCAGCGTGTGGCAGCACATCAGCGACCAGCAATAAAGCCATGCCAACCTTACGTCATGAATGCTGGCGATAAAGAAATGACAATAATGATTGCAGCAGAGCCTGGAAATGACATTCCTAAATCAATGATCTTTTATACATAATCACAGGTGTGGTGTAAGTGGAGCGACCCCAAGGGAAGAACCATCACTGTCTTCTTTCTCGAAACTGGTACTGGTGCTGGCAGAAAGTACCATCTCTTCAATCTGTTCTTCCAGCAATCCTTCACAAATTCATTCTCCTCAACTACCTTCTTTGTACGGCTGACAGCTCAAAACCAATCTTGAGGCATAACACTTGCAATGGCTTCTTTTGTCAGTGTTTCAACCTCACTGAGTATAAACATCTTGCTGTTTTTTGCCACCCTACCTTTCACCTGCATCCATATGTTCTCAATAGGATTTAAATGTATGTGATATGAAGGAAACCTGATTACATTATGCCGTTTATCGGTAGCTAGTTCGTCGACCTGATAGCATGGAGTTTTTGGCTTGTAAAGTGCTACAAGTTCCATTAACTCTGCCTTATTCATGCCAAGTTCAACTTTATCTGATGGAACATTTCTTTGCACCCAGAGCAAAATATCTGCTTTCCTCCACTGCATTGTTGGAGCTTTATGTACCACAATGGAGTGATATGGCACATTGCCCTTTACTATTGTCATATTTGTAGCAATATTCTGCAGCAGAACATCAGAAAACTACTCCATGAAAACTTTGGCATTCTTTTCCTCACAATAGTCACCTTACTTGCTGGAATGGAACAGCAACAAACAGTATGGAATGAAAGTACGAGCAGCGTCAGTGTGGAGGACGATTATCCTGCCACCCTTGCCTATCAGTGCTTTTGTTGTTCCTTGTGCTGTGCGATCCATTCACCACTTTGTCAATGTCTGACACATATTAACCCACATCTCGTCCAACCACACAATGTCTTCAAATGAAATATTCCTCACTGCATACAGATATCTGCCTCTCCAAGCCACAATATCACTTCCCTCAATTATAAATGTCCAAGACAAAAAGTTTTCATGCTGGAAACTGAGATCGTGTAAACAGTTTTGAAGTGACGACATACTCCCATTGAACAGCTCTGCTTCTTTGAGGCTGGAAAGAAATTTGCTTAAGATAGGATATTCCTTGCACTGATAATAAGCTTACACATGCTTCCGAATTGCATCCATCTTCATTACCAGTCTCTTGTAACATCTTTCTTTGCCAGGAGTTTCTAATAAAGAATGACCTGGTGTCACTTCTTCAAGTATTCCTTTATTTCCTTGTCCTTGCCTATTCTCAACACCATTGATTGATGAATATTAAGTGCAGCAGCTGTTCTTCCACCACTCTTGCAACATCTAAAATCGGACTGCTATTATTGCACTCGAGCTCAAAATAACTTCGCACAGAGCACACAAATTTGTGAACTCTGCCTCAAACTGGAATTCTTTTTCTACTGCTCGTTATCTTTGCAGGCAGTGAATGTGTTCATGGACAACCTCTTTTACTGTGAATCTCATGTTCAGACATGCTGCACTGTTATTATCAATGCAACGCTAACACAAAAACATTCTTTCACAATACCTGAGCACTGCAGAACACAAGGACAAAAAATACCACTTCACAAAGAGAGCTAAAAACGCAGAAGCAACTGAAGCATGACACCACACCATACTGTTTATCCCCAGCATGGCAACAGGTGCACTTTACCCACCAAACTGCTGGCAGCAGGGTACGGAAACCCGGCTTGCCATTGGTGTTACCTGGGCAATGGCATCACATACCCTCCGGTGAGCCAAACATCAAAAGTCACAACTAATTTTAAACACACTATAACTTTATCCTAGCCCACAACTACTTCTCATTTGAAAGGAAGGTATATAAACAAATCTGTGGCACAGCCATGGGCACCTGCATGGCACCCTCCTGTGCCAACCCTTCTATGTGCCATCTAGAGGAGACCTACCTGGCCTCACAAAACACCAAACCCCTAGTCTGGTTCAGGTTCACTGATGATATCTTCATGATCTGGAGTCATGGCCAAGACACCCTACCTTTGTTCCTTCACAGCCTCAACATCATCTTTCCCATTCGCTTCACCTGGTCCCCCTAAACCCAGTGTGCCACCTTCCTAGATGTTGACCTCCTCCTCTCTGATGGCTCCATCCACACTTCGGTCCTCATTAAACCCACCAACCACCAACAGTACCTGCAATTTGACAGCTGTCATTCCTTTTACACCAAAAAATCCCTCCCATACAGCTGGCCACCTGGAAACAGTGTATCTGCAGTGACAAAGACTACCTTGCTCAGTATGCTGAGGGTCTCACCAAGGCCTTCACAGACCTAGTCCGCAAACAGATCTCCTGTGCCATTTCCCCTCACGCCATTAATCTTCCCACCACCCCCAAGAACCAGCCACAAAGGAGTATCACCCCAGACTGGAACAACTTAACCACACCCTTTGCCAGGGCTTCGATTACCTATCATCGTGCCCTGGAATCGGGGACTTCCTACCCAAAATACTTCCCACTCCTACTAAAGTGGTGTTCCATCACCCATCCAACCTCCACAACATCCTAGTTCATCCTTGTGCCACTCCCACTCCCAACCCCTTGCCACAAGGAACATACCCGTGTAGAAGATCTAGGTGCAAAGTCTGCCCAATCCACACGCCCAGCTCTTTTTATTCCAGTCCTGTCACAGGTTTATCCTACCCCATCAGGGGCTGGGCCACCTGTGAAAGCAGCCATGTTATTTCCCAGCACTGCTGAAATCATTGCACAGCTTTTTATACTATTATGACTAAAAACCAGCTGTCCACCCGAATGAAAGGCCACCACCAAACTGTGGACAAGAGCAAAGTAGACCACTCTGTGGCACAACATGGAGCTGAACATCACACATTTAATTTCTGTGGCTGCTTCACTACGTGAGCCATCTGGATCCTTCCCTCCACCACATGCTTTTCTGAACTGTGCAGATGGGCGTTATCCTTACAACAAATTCTCTGCTCCCATAACTATCCCAGCCACAACCTTCAGTAACATACTATCCTCACACCCTCCACCCAATAGTTCCCACCTCCTCTATCCCCATTCTCATCTCCCATCCTGTTTATTTGCAGCCCTCTGCCAACACACCCACCTGTCTATTCCCACTCCTCTCTCTCTCTCTCTCTCCCTCTCTCTCTCTCTCTCTCTCTCTCTCTCTCTCTCTCTCTCTCTCTCTCTCCCTCCCCCCCCCCTCCCCTCCCCCACACCACAAGCTCCTGATACTGCACCTGTTGTTGACATTCTAGTCTCTGCACAATCCATGAGACAGCATTTGTGTCCCTCCTCAACCGTACACCATCCCTTCCCCTTTCCCACCCCTCCAGATTGCTGTTTGCATCCCACATCTACCTGGAGCTTCCATTGCTTGGGTAAACAAAGTACAGTATGGGTCTAGCGTACTTCCTTGAAGAGGTATTACATAGAAAAAGTGATACAAAAATGAAATAAAAGAGAGAACTGACAACTGGTACTAAACAGAATATACGGAGTACATAAGCAATCACAATAAAATAAGTAAATACAGGATAATGGAGAAACAGATACTGTGGAAAACACAGAAAAAGTGGGAGGATTGAGTGAAGATTAGAAGAGCGGAAGTATTGAGCCATGTTCATTCATTTAACATTAAATGAGGACTGTGGGCCAAATGTTTGTTGATTTCCAAGGCTTCCACCAGGTTGAGTTTTTAACCTTTGTTTACATTACTATCTGCTTATCAGTCTGAAGCTCAATTTACTGCAAAAGAATGTACTAACATGAAGTGTTTCAGGTTGACTTGGGCTGCTTGGTGGTTTGTTATACTTCACCTCAAGCACCAAATATGTAAATAAGTTGCCACCTGAACACTCCTTTTATATGTGCCCTGAATCTGTGTGCCTTCTTCCTCCACCTTGGCTCAGACTTCGCCTCATTACAGGCTGCAGATAAAGCTGCTGAAAATTAACTTCTAATTCTCATTCACTCCACCACATAAATAAGAGGTGATATTCAATTCACCTTATTATATTATCTTCAAAATCACAACTCAGTAAATGACACATGGGGACAGCTGCCTCTCTGTACTACATACATAACAGATTTGATATTGAACTCAATAATTAACCATTACAATACATTTATTGTGTTTGACATTTCACATTCTTAGATTTCATGGAGCTCTTTCTTCCACACCACCCACTACACAGAACTCCTATCTCCATCTCAGCAGGTAGGGTCGTCTGACTGCCACCCACTTCCATACAGTCACTAGATCATTAGCTCTAGTATCAGTACCTACAATTTAAAACACCTCCCAACAGTGGGGTGCTCACCACTTATCACCTACTCTCTGTCACGAACTTCTTTTCTCTGACATATGTATTTAAGGACAAGATACATCTCATTCAAGGAATGAGGGTGGGCCTCAAGTTTAATCGTTGGATCTAAGTATGCCTCTCTCCATATTTTTTGGCTATTGTTTCCTGATAAAATCTGCACACATCACACTCAATCCACATTCAGCACAAATTTTGCAATGAAATGCTTACAGCTTTCAGATTTTCATCATATCAGAGAATGGATTTTACATTTAGCAATATTTTTAATTACAGTTCTCACACTGAACAACTACTGTAAGTGAATAAAGAGAAATGGTGCTTTCTCCCACTGCTGCTCTAATCAAAATAATGTACTATATGAATCAGTGCAGTGACTGTTCCATTTCCCCTAGTTCTTCTCATGCTACATGAAAATCCAAGTTACTTTCTGGTTAGGGCTCTTATGAAATATGGAGGATAAGAAGTCAAAAACATGACCTGACAACCTGATTTTCATTTTTGTGGTTTTCTCAGATCACTTCATAGGACTGCCATGACGGTTTCACCAAGGCCATGGCTAACGAAATCCTTTTTAACTGAGCTAATGCTGAGTGTGGTACAACTTTAAACTTGATGTGACATTAGACTCCAGTCTGCTTTCCCCCTTTTTTAAGTAAAGAAATTCTCTCACATGAAACCATTCTCCAGGGATGAGATATTGAAATCACCATTTCCATGCATAGTGTAGATGATTACTTTGTCAAATAAATGTAGAAAATTAGTGCACTATGAAAATACAATATGTGAATAACTTTTTAAAATTATTGTAGGAATATTTCAACTATTATAATAGGGTTTCAAATATTTTCTGTTTGGGAAGAGACAAAAGGAAAAGCTAATAAATAAAAGCAATTGTAATTTAATCTTGGGTAAGTGATTTGGTCTTCTGAAATACTATTAATACTGCCAGATTAGATTTGCTGAAATGAAATACCATATCTAACAGAAAGATGCATAAATGTTGCTTGAAATAAATGTGATTGAACTGTGTGTTTCTTTCAGAAAAAATGCCCAATGATGCATTTGGTTAAATGCACTATGCTTCTTATCTTGCTGGCATATGCAGCTTGTGAACATCATGCTGAAAACCTGGAGCGTGAAAGTAAGTGAGATACTCACTTTTAAAATTATTTCTGTATGCTAATAGGTAACAAAATGCAGTGAATGTATATTTGATAAAATATTTACATAATGTTATTCTTACTTGAGTTACATTTATATAGCAACCATTAGATCTTACTGACTGACTTGGCAGTTCCCACTTAATTTATATTCATAATCAGTAGGTGAGTCAAGTAGTATTCTCTGAAGACTGAAGTATGCAGCAGTAACAACAATATCACAAGCAGAGATAAGCAACTGACCTCTAATTATAGACTGATCTCACTCTTTCTTGTTTTCTCAAAAATTATTGAGAAACAGAATAGTGAACCCCTTTTTCTTCTTTTTAGAATAAGTTTTGAACAACAGCTTGGTTTGCCTCCCATAAGGCTTCTTTATTGAAAATGCAACATATAATCTCAAAAAATCAATTCTAGTAGAACTGAACAACAAAAATTTTGCTGTTGGCATTTTCTGCGATCTTTCTGAGGTCCTTGACTGTGTAGAACGTAACAGTCTGCTAGGAAAACTAAAATGGTATGGCATTCTTCAAACATGGATGGAGTCTTATTATAACAGCAGAAAACAGAAGATCACACTAGCTATGATACAACAGTAATAAGACGCAATTCAGAAATGGAAAACATTAAGCATGGTTAACACAAGGTCCAGCACTAGGTCTGTTCCTATTATTGATCTGTATAAATGATTTTCTGGGGACACTGGTGGACACTTCAAAAACTGTAATGTTTGCTGATGTTGTAAGGATATTGATAAAAGGTCCGAACACATCAGTACCAGCAGGGCCAGGAGAATAATGGAACAGGCTTACAACTGGTTCACAGCCCACAGCTTAAATCTTAATTTTGTTAAAACTCGTATTACATAATTCCATACAAATAAAACTGACTTACAGGTAGGGGAAGGTTAGAGAAAGGTACATAAACAAATCTGTGGCACAGCCATGACACCTTCCTAGACCAACCTGTTTATGGGCCATCTAGAGGAAACCTTCCTAGTCTCCCAAAACCCCAAACCCCTTGTCTGGTTCTAGTTCATTGATGATATCTTCATGATCTGGACATAGGGCCAAACACCCAATCATCAACATATTCTCCTCAATTCACTTCTCAAACCAAGGTGCCACCCTCCTGGACATCTACTGCCATCTCTGTAATTGCTCCATCCACACCTCTGTCCATAATAAGCCCACTAACCACCAACAGTAACTATATTTTGACAGCTGTCAACCCTACCACACCAAAAACTTGCTCCCACACAGTCTGGCCACTCATGGACAGCGTATCCACAGTGACAAAAAATTCCCTTGCCCAGTATGTTGAAGGTCTCACAGAGGCCTTCACAGGCAGACCTTACCCCCAAAAACCTGGCCTGCAAACAGATTTCTTGTGCCATATCTTCGTGCATCCTTCATCCTACCACCACACACAAGAAGCAGCTACAAAGGAGCACCCCCCTCATCACTCAGTGTCACCCTGGACTGGAGCAGCTGAACTATATCTTTGTTAGGGCTTTGATTTTTTGTTATCATGCTCAGAAATGAGGAACATACACATGATACTTCCCACCACTCCTAAAGTGGTATTCTGTTGATCACCCAACCTACACTACATCCTAATGCATGCCTATGCCACTCCACCTCCGAACTCCTTAACAGAGGGGTCATATTTCTGTGGAAGACCAAGCTGGAAAACCTGCCTGAGTCACCCACCCAGCACATTCTACTCCATTCTTCCATTGTCTGCCATGCCTCACTGGCTCCAGTGCCCATGTGTCACAAGCCTCTACACCTGCCATTACCCCTTCTGCATTCATATCCTGCACATCTGCTATCTCCATCTGAGGTGCCAGCCTCTTCAAGAACCTAAGGATTCTTGCCCTTAGATGCCAATACATATACTCCATAATGGTATTTGTGATTAATACCAAGAATGAATTTAGGATGAACTCAGCAATTCACAACCACAGTACTAGAAATAGAAACAATTTCCCTCTGTAGAGTTCAGATGGATTTTTATATTTTAGGGCAAAATTCTATAACAGATTACCAACAGACAACAGAAAATCTCCACATATTTAAATACAAAGCAGAGTAATACCTCATTTGTCACCCATACAATATATCTGAATGCTTGGAGACTGGAATGTAATATTTGTATCAGTTATATCCCAAGTTTTCTGGTCTGTAGACAGCTAATAATGGTCTTATAAAGCTAAAATGCTTTGTTCCTGGATTTTCCATTGTTTGTTCAAAGTATCACATGAAAACAGCAGCTAAATGTATAGGAGGAACAGTGGTGCCTTCTCCTCCTGAAAGTAGCTGTTTTTCATTTTTGCTTAACATATAAAGTAATTGCCACAATTATCAATGAGAGTAGATAAGTGTTTACAGAAGTAGCCAGCAGTAGTTGATTATGCCTGTTAATTTTTAACTTGATTTGTCCCATATCTGAGAAGGCTCTCCTCCTAGTCTCTTTTGCAGTAACAGTCTAGTAGCTTCTATTTTTGCAACAATATATGAATAGTATCATTAAATCCGTGTGGGTGTTTGTCATCTTTTATTACTCTACTTGGAACATACTTCTCCAGGTTGTAGCTTCTAATGCCTTTCAGCTTTAACTGCAACTGTTCTGCACTTGCCAAATCTGAACTAAATTTTCTCAGTTCATCCCTCAAATAAGTTGAGAGTGACACATTAACAATTCGACCAAACACAAACCTTAATCCTTCTCTCACTGGTGGCACTATCAAAAAGACTGGTTCTGTTTGTAACTAGAACTGTCCTTGCCACCAGTAATGTATGTATAATTTTCTCAGTCAATACTGGACAGGGTAAAATCACCACCTACTGTTACCATATATTCAGACTATTTCCATGCTGTTGAGTTTAGGCTACCTTTGAATGACTATGTGACCAATTTTTCTTAATCTGGTGACTGATAAAAAAAAATCCAATGATTAATTTGAAAGGGTAGTTTGAAAAGTTCACAGAACCTCCAAGTTTCAGCACTAGCATAATAACTGGTCATCCTTTATGATTAAACATGGAACATGTCAGTGGTCTGTGTACAGATCTGTGGTGCAGATGTGTCTCTATTGTTGTTCCCATATAGCAATTTGTGAAAATGGAAAAGAAAAATAATAAATAAATAAAAAATCAAGCTTTGAACAGTGATTAAGTATTTTGTGCCAATTTTCAGAATACTCTGCTCCTTCATATTCAACTGAATGAAAGTAGGCAAATGAATTTAAATTTAGTCAGGACAGCTTAGATGACAGTCAACACAGTGGTTGGCCAATATGTATGACTATCCCATAAATTATTGCAGAGGAGCATCAAATGGTCATGGAGGATCACTGACTGAAAGCACAAGAAATTGCTGAAGCTGTAGGGATGTCATCTGAATGGGCATACTAAAATTTTGGGTGGTGGAATTACATATGGGAAAATTATTTGCTAGATGGGTGTTGCAACTCTCAACATACAGTCAGAAACACATCAGAATAGTATTTGACCCATTTTCGGAGCAACCAACAAGATTTTTTTCACCAATTTGTGACCACAAATGAAACTTGAGTCTGCTACTATACCCCAAAGACAATGCAACAGTTAAAGCAGTGGAAAATATTGATTCACCACCAACAAAGAAAACAAAGGCAGTATGGTCTGCTGGAAAGGTCATTGCATCTGTTTTCTGGGATACAAAAGAGATTCTGCTGACAGATTATCTACCCACTGGTCGAACAGTTATCAGACAATACTACACTAATATAAAAAAAGTTCCACTGAGGTAAGTCATTTGTTTCTATTCCATTCTGAGAACTTTTCAAACTACCCTCATAAGTCTACCGACACAAGCTACTCTTATTCATATTAGTTTTTAGTTGAAATCATTTTGGACCTTCCTAGAAGTAATGTTTCTTCTTGTCACTACAAACACTTATCTTCCTGGAGAGTCTGATCTATCTATCCAATATACTCCCATGTGTTGTCGAAAACTTCCTTACTCTTTACTTCGGGTTCCAACCAACTCTCAGTTCAGTTCCTAGTGAGTTGTAAGGACAAGTCCTTTCTATGAGAGACAATAGTTCTAAGACTTTACTGAGAGTACTATGGCAGTTAACAACTAATATTTTGAGATTCTTACTCTCTGGATTTACTATGTGGTATATTGAAATATTGGTTTACCTCATACTGGTTTTTCTTTTACATCTCTTGGAATTTAGTCCAATCCTTTTTAACCCATATGCATTGCACACATACTCTACTATCTGAGTGGCCAGTTCTGGTGTGTAGCACACACCTGACCTATCCTGGGCACTTCATAAGTCTCAACTGTGCAGCATAGGCCAAGGACTCTACATCCAATCTTGTCACAGAGCCAGAGAAGCCTCTGCTTTAGACTCACACAGACTTCAAATCATTGTCTAGAGTCCAGAATGGAGATTCCTATTATGACAGAGAAGTCCTTGAATAACTGCCGTCAAATGATGCTTTACAAATGAAAATCCAGGGGTATTGCCCCAGTTTAATTCTCGCACTACTGGAAAGATGAGTGACATAAATATTATTGTTTGTGGAGTTGAGAAACAGATGAAATTGAATGAATCTCCACAGTCAGATGGAATTCTTAGTACATTCTATTGTGAATTTGCAGAGGAGTTAGTTACTCTTTTACCTGCAATCTACAATATATCCTTCAAACAAAAAACTGTACTCTGTCACTGAAGAAAAGCACATCACACCTGTCAAGAAAAGTATCAGAAATAATCCAAAAAACTACCATCCAATCTCCTTGACATCCATTTGTTGTTGAATCTTAGAACATATTCTGAACACAAACATAATGAGGTCTCTTGGACAGAATGACCTCCTCCATGACAACCAGCATAGGTTTCAAAAATGCACTTTTCTTACATGACATCCCAAATGGCATGGCTCGAGGCAGTAAAGTAGATGCAGTATTTCCTAATTTCCGAAAACCATATGTTTCAGTACCATATTTACACTCATTATCAAAAGTATGATCCTATTGGGAATCAAGTTAAATTTATGACTGGCTTTAGGATTTTTTGGTAGAGAGGATGCAGTATGTTCTCTTCAATGAGAAGTCTTCTACAGATGCAGAAATAACTTTGGATGTGCCCAGTGGAAGTGTGTAAGGACCCTTTGCTCATGTTGTATATCAGTGACCTCACAGACAATATTAAAAGCAACCTCATACTTTTTGCAGATGATGCAGTTATCTATAATGAAGCACTACCTAAAAAAAAGCTGTGCAAATATTCAGTCAGGTCTTTATGAGATTTAAAAGTGGTCCAAACACTGGCATCCTGCTTTAAATGTTCAGAAATGTAAAACTATACACCTCACAAAACATAAAAAGTAACACCCTATTACTACAGTATCAACAAGTCACAGTTGGAATTACTCAAATCATATAAATACCTGGATGTAACGCATTGTAGGGATATGAAATGGAACAATTACATATGCTCAGTTGTAAGTAAAATAGGTGGAGACAGACCCTGGTTTATTGGTAAAATACTAGGGAAATGCAATTAGTCTACAAAGGAGATTAGTTACAAATCATCTGATGGGATATCCTAGAATACTGCTCAAGTGTGTGGGAATCTTTAAGAGACAGGAGTTACAGGGGATATCGAATGTACACACTGAAGGGCAACATGAATGGTCACAGGTTAGTTCGACCCATGGGAGTGTCACAAAGATGTTGACGAAACTCAAGTGGCAGACACCTGAAAATGATGCAAACTATCCCGAGACAGCCCACTTACGAAGTTTCAATAACCAGTTTTAAATTTTAAGATAATTCTATGAATGTACTTCAACCCCTTATGTATCACTCTCATAGGGATCATGAGGACAACAGATTAATTACAGCACACATAGGGGCATTGAAGCAGTCATTCTTCTCACACTTCATACAGAAATGGAATGGGAAGAAGCCCTAACAACTGGTACAATGGGAAGTACCCTTTGCCATGCACATCAGAGTGGTTCACAGACTAAGGATGTAGACATAGGGCAGAAAATTGGAAATATCCACAAATTTGAAAAATCACTGAGATTACATTTCATTTGTTGCTTCCTACTTAAAGTATCTAGATTGTTCAGAAGAACATTCATAGTAAATTTAGTTTCCATTCTGAGAGCTTTTTTTAATTGCATGTACAATACTTTTTTTAAATATGCAGCTCTGTTAGGCACTTAGTTGTGAATTGCAGAGTAGTCATGTAGATGAAGATGTAGCTACTAAAATGCAGTTTAATATCATAATTTAATAAACCATGCTCTTTTTAAAGTAGCATTTTTGATAGATGGTATTTCAGGAGCATACAACTATTGCTTTAATTGCTGTCATGTCAGCCACTTGCACAGAGAAATACACAAAGCAGAGTGATAGGAATCACCATTCTGGGTTGGGTAAATTAGTTGTCTACATCATGAGTATTTGAACAAGGGCTGCTGTTCAAGAATGCCAATTATGATTTTTGAATGAAAAATATTGCATAAAACTACATTTCTGTGACTAAAAAAATGAGATACTGGCAAAAGTAACGCTGTAAGGATGGGTTGTGAGGCTTAGTAGGGTAGCTCAGTTATCAGAGCAATTGCTCGCAAAAGGCAAAGGTCCTGGGTTCAAATCCCAGTCCGGCACACAGTTTTAATTTGCCAGATAATTTAATTTCCATGACTCTTGACACTTTGCAGCACTGTAGTTCTCCACCCAGTTTCTGTGTTTTATTTCCATGAAATGTGTACCATGATGAAGTGGAAAACATTGTTAACAAATTGAATACCCCATGGATAGTGATGGATGCTTCAACACTGGGCCAAGCCAGGCTAGCATTAGACATGAGGCTCTGCTGTGACCAATGGTAGCCTTGTGGCAGCCAACACATTAAAGTGATGGAACTACCCAGCAAGTAGCTGTAACCCTTGGCATGTACATGAGGCTTGTGTGCAAGAGTATGTTAGGAGATAATGCTCTTTCATTTTCCACACAAATCAGTTACAGTTCACTCTCCTGAGCAAGTCATGTGGCACCCAAGTTAAAAACACTACACTTGTATTTGGAAGCAGCAGGGTTGAAATTCCCTTTCAACCATCCTGATTTAAGAGATTTATGTAAATAATTTCAAATGGTACAAGGGGGTTAGCTTCTTGCACATTCTATATTTCCCCACCTGGAGTTTGCAGTACTTTGTGCTCTCTGGCACATATTTCCATTACTGCTGGTACAGAAACTACTGAAAAGTGCTGAATATTGTTTTTCCTTCTGGTGTAGCAAGTGACTGTATGTTAGGATAATCATAGAGATGTGTGGAAAACATATCTGAATGCTTGTGAAACAACCATTCAATACAATATTTTTTCTAGCTGCATTTCAACCTTCAAAGTGTACAACTGTTACTTTAATGTTAAATTATTTTTTTAATCCACCATCACAATTTTATGTGAAGTTCAGCCAGTATGTGTGCAAGTGTGTGTGTGTGTGTGTGTGTGTGTGTGTGTGTGTGTGTGTGTGAGAGAGAGAGAGAGAGAGAGAGAGAGAGAGAGAGAGAGAGAGAGAGAGAGTGAGAGAGAGAGATTTGAGCAATTCCAAAAAATGTAGAGAAATCATTTAGAAAGTAAATCAAAATGAGAAGGTGGGTGAGGGGGAGGGAGTAGCAACCTCTTCAGTAGTTGCAGAGGCATCATTCTGGATGACTGAATCATCTGTCCTTGTAGCATTAGCCAACATGGCCATGCTATGTTGGCACTGTGGACATCTGAAATCAAGAGGAAGCTAAAGTTGCTATATTTGTTGAGATTAATTGTGATGGCATGTTTTTGGATCAAATATTCCCAAGGTACGACAGTCTTCCGTTTGGACTCTGGGCATCATGATGATGATGGTAGCTGATAAAACACATCTGGAGGGGCTTCTCAGGTTTAATTGATTAGTGGTGTACTTATGGACATTTAGCCAAGCTTTCAATTCCTTTCTTTTGCATGAAATTCCAACAAAACACCTGGTCATCCTCTTCAGATGCTGCGAGCTGTGCTGTTAAGCACACTTGCTGTCTGTACTCACTGCCTGGAGACCAGGTATAGTGGGGACTAGTAATGTACTGTGGCAGAAAGAGCAGGACTTCTGGTCAGTTGAGTACAGGGTTATCAACTGAAGATCAAACAACGTTAACTCATGAGTAGAACTAGTATTAAAATCAGGAATGGAGTTGGGCTACTACAAATAGCATAATGAACACATTACTGTAGTCAAGACAGACACAACACCAACTCCCACCACAGTAGTGAACATTTGTGTGGCTGCTGGTTCCACAGATGAAATA
Organism: Schistocerca serialis cubense; assembly: GCF_023864345.2. NCBI lineage: Eukaryota > Metazoa > Arthropoda > Insecta > Orthoptera > Acrididae > Schistocerca > Schistocerca serialis. Next base: position 558,539,558 of record NC_064641.1, on the reverse strand, counting down.
ACATATGATGAGACACAAGAAATTATTCAGATCATTAAGGCAGACGAAAATTAAATTGTTACGGGAGGCTGGAATTCAATAGTGGAAAAGGAAAAATAGTAGCAGAACATGGAATTAGGGGAAAAATTAGAAAGGAGGTTGTCTGGTAGAATTTTGCACAGAGCACAATTCAATCATTGTTAACATGTGTTTCAAGAAACATGGAATAACACTGTAAGTGTGGAAGAGACCTAGAGACACCAGAAAGTTCCAGATAGATTTTATAATGATATGACAGAGATTACTAAACTAGATTTTAAACTGCAAAAATTTTTCAGTGGTAGATGCTTGTAGTCTGGCCATAATTTATTGGTTATGAACTACAACTTATATGTTGTTTTCTTTTGTCCCACAATAAGAGTGGGTAAGGTTTCAAATTGAAGAGCAAGTTTTACTTTCAATAGCAAATGCAACATGAACTGTTACACAATATAAATTTGCAAACCAGCTACAAAAAGTCCCGCTAGCAATGGCACCAAAGATTTCTTTTTAGTAGAAGCATGGATTCTAATTTTTAATTTCCCACACACTAAAGCTGAAAAAATTATAGGAAGGTAGGAAATGAAGAAGATAGGACCTGGATAAATTGAAATAACCACTAGTTATTGAGAGTTTCAAATGGAGCATTGGACAACTTGCAAAAATATGTAATGTGATGGCTTGTGCAAATATAACAAGCTGATTATCTGTAAGGAGCACACTTTTAGAGTTGCTATGCATTAGTTTGCTGTGTTTTCTTAGCCTCACTTTAGAATATTATGGAAAATGAACCATCACTTAAAACAATGTAGAAAAGTGCTACAAATACAAGGATAGATGCTTGACCAGCACAGTATCAAGTGGACACATTTGCAGCAACTTACTGGCATAGTATCATTAAAATGTTTACATGACATTTGCAAGAAGTATACCATTCTTTTCTTTCTATTTATATGTAGGAAGACATTTTCTGGACCTAATGAAGAACTTGGCAACTCAATAAATTAGCAATAACCCAGTTAATAGTATTATTAACATGAATAATATTTAAGTGATTTGTACACTTTGATGTTGAGCGCTAATGGCTCATTGTGTGATGTGAATAAATTAATGATATAAGATTGGAAACATTATACATTGTGATTCGTTCCAGTACACACAGGTATCATTTTTTATTTTAATTGGCAAAAAAAGAAAATATAAAAATGGAGCAAATAAAACAGTCAAAAGAGAATACAGATGCCTAAAAATACATTCCAAAGGAGGTGTAAAGTGACAAAGCACAAATAGTTAGAGGATTTGATTTGATTTATTTCGTGTTTCATAGGTCCAACTGTGTTGGATACACAAGGACGTGGAACGAGCCAGTTTTTTACAAATACAATCTGATAATCTTATAGCATATACAGAAATTTGAGTAAATAATTATATAAAAATTTGTACAGTAAATTCGTTGGGCAGCAATACAGAAAAAGAAAATACATATTTTCTTAGAATCATTAAAACACTACAGAAAACAGATACGGAGCACACACAGATACAGAGCTCAGGCTAAATAAAATTCTTAGTGGCATTATGTCAACTTGTATTATATAATATTAAAATATTACTATTTATTTACTTAAAAATTCATCTAGACTGTAAAAAGCTTTTTCTAGCAGAAATATTTTTAGTGCTTTCTTAAACTCACTCTTGTTATGAATCTTTGTCTTTATTTTGGGAGGAAGAGCATTGAAGAGTTTTGCTCCAGTGTAGTGGACACCCTTTTGTGCCAAGCTCAAATTTCTGAGTTCACTGTGTATGTCATTCTTCCTCCATGTGTTATGCTCATGATAATTACTGTTTGGTTGAAATATATCTATATTTTTACAAACAAAACACATGAGAGAAAAAATATATTTGCATGTAGTTGTGCATATTTTAAGATTACAAAAACTATTTCTACAAGAGCCTCTTGGGCGTAATCCACATATAATTCTTAAAGCTCGCTTCTGTGCAATGAACACTTTCCTTGCTAATGGCTGGTTGCCCCAAAAAATAATTCCGTACTCAATGAGACAATGAAAATAGCCATAATATGCCACTTTTGCAGTGTAAGGTTCAACACATGTAGTGACAACCCGTAAAGCATAGGTAGCAGAGCTAAGCCTCTTACAGAGATCAATAATATGTGAAGACCAGTTCATTTTCTTGTCAATGTCCACTCCAAGAAATTTTGTTGTTTCCGTTCTAACTATTGGTTGATTACCACATGTCACACTTATCTCTCTCTCTTTTTCTGTTTTTGTACAGAATTGACTAAAGCTGGTCTTACTGGAATTTAATGAGAGACCATTCACCTTGAACCAATTAACCATATCTGAGAGTATGTGATTAATGAATTCCTCAAGATTGTTGTCTGTTCTACTGCTCATAAAAATTGTGGTATCATCAGCAAATAATGTAAATTTACACAGCAGGCTTGTACATGATGGTAGATCATTTATAAAAATCAGGAATAATAGTGGCCCAAGAATTGAGCCCTGGGCAACTCCACATGTAATGGAACTCCATTCAGAATCTGAGGAAGTGTCATATACTCCACCCGAGCTATTCAACACAACTTTTTGTTTTCTGTCTTGGAGGTACGACTGTTGCCAATTGCCTGCAACACCACTTATTCCTGCTAATTTTGCTTTTTGCAAGAGAATCTGGTGATCAACACAGTCAAACGCTTTGGATAAATCACAGAAGACACCAAGTGCTAGCATTTTTTCATTAAGGGTTTCTAGGACTTCATTTGCAAGTGCGTAGACTGCGTCTTCTGTTGAATGGCCCTTTTGAAAGCCAAATTGGCTCTTGCTGAGAACTCCATTCTTCATGAGATGATCAGTAATTCTTACATGTATTAGCTTTTCTAGAATTTTGGAGAAAGCTGTCAGCAAAGAGATAGGTCGATAGTTAGTTAGTTCAGCTTTATCGCCCTTTTTGTACAGGGGCTTCACAATGGCATACTTAAGTCTACTGGGAACAACACCTTTCTGAAGAGAAGCATTGCAAATATGACAGAGAATGTCCCTTATCCACACACAAGAATATTTCAATAAATTACTAGATATATTATCAACCCCTGCAGAATTCGTACTTTTTAGAGTCATGATGATTGTTTGAATTTCTTCTACAGTGATAGGATTAAGGTGCATTTCTGAAATTGTGTTTGAATATACAGCTTGACAAAGAGTTACAGCTTCATTAACATCGGGCTTGCAACCAGTCTGTTGAGTTACTGATAGGAAGTGTTTATTAAAAATCTCAGCCACCGTTTTGGGGTTATCTACTAGGATACCTTCATATCTGATATTATTTATATCTTCTTTACTTGTTGTATCTCTTCCTGTTTCTTTTTTTACAATGCTCCAAATTGCTTTTATTTTATTATTAGAATTATCTATTTTCTTCTCATAATAAAGGGCTTTTGATTTCTGTATTAGTTTCTTCAAAATTTTACAGTATATTCTATAGTGTTCCCATTTTTCTACATCTTTACAGAATCTTATTGCAGCATAAGTTTCCCTTTTGGTTTTACATGACTGTTTTATACCCTTTGTAATCCAAGGCTTGCTTACAGAATTGGAAGCACTGTTTCTGACCCATTTCTTGGGAAATATTTCTTCAAAAAGAGCACAGAATTCATTTATAAAACAGTTAAATTTAGTATCAACATCATCATGGCTATAAACTAAAGACCAATCCATTTGCTGCAACCTGTGGTTGAAAGTTCCTTTCACCTCTTCATTAATTACTCTTATGAATTTCCATCAAGGAAATTCTTTTTTGAACAGAATAACGTCATAAATAGTGAGAATTTGTCCATCATGATCTGAAAGCCCACTTATAACCTACCTGAAAATATAATTCTGATGTCTATTTACATCTAAAAAAATGTTGTCTATCATAGTTTGGCACTCGGATGTAATTCTTGTTGGGAAGTTTATTACTGATGTTAGATTGTGTAAGGTCATCACAATCTCAAAGTCTATTTTATTCTTATTTTCTGTCAAAAAGTTTATATTGAAATCACCTAATACTACAATATCCTTCGCTTTTGAAAGTAACCATGACGGAAGGAGTTACATTGAATGCAGAGAAGTTTTTATGTCACCTGAAGGAGCCCTGTAGACAGCCAACACTATTATTGGGTAGAATTTAGTTGTTATTTCTGTGGCACATGCCTCAAATTGTTGTTCCACACAATATTTCTTATCTATAGCTTTGTATGCTACACTATCCTTAACATAAATTGCTACTCCACCTTTATCTTTACTTTCCCTACAGTAGTATGTTACTAAAGTATAACTTACTATAGATGGCAAGGCGCATTTATCAGTAACATAGTGCTCAGTTAAGCACAAAATCTGTGCATTATTTATACTGTCCTTTTCACTAATGTTAATAAGGAGTTGATCTGTTTTGTTTAAGAGGCCCCTTATATTTTGATGAAAGAAAGAGATGCCTTCCTCTTGCTTTTTCATTCTATTAGTGCTGTTACCTGACTGAGAATCCATTGGAGTCTGCCTTGAGACAGGAGAGAGGAGACACCTGACACTACCTACTGTTGTCCCTTCTTTTTCTTCAGGCCCACACATAAAAAATTGTTGAGATGAGAAGGAGGCTCAGCATTTCTTCTGTCCAACAGCCTTCTATTTGTTGTTGTTGATGGTGGTGCTGTTTCTGACACTTCAAATGTTGGTTCTACCACTACTGCTGTGTTTCCTTGTGAACTTGGAGTCTTCTCGTTTTTGTTATTTTCGTCTAAAATAATACTTGGCTGATGAGGAACAGTAGTTCTTTTGTTGTTGAAATCGATGTCCACTGTTCTTTCTGTTAAAATTTGGTCTTTTTTTACATGTTTTGCTGCTGCTGATGAAGTCTCTAATGAATTTTTTTGAAGCGTTTTCGTTATGGAGTCAGGCGATGGCAATGCAATTATCGTTTTGGTTTTGAATTTATTTTGGTGGTTTTTTATTACCCTGGTTATCAGGCTTGTCAGATATTCTTTCCCCAAGCCATTCAGGTGAAGTCCGTGTTGCGTGTGGAATCTACGTCCAATACTGCTTATATCAACGCATTTCACGTTTTTAAAATGTCTGCAGATTTTTGCAAACTGACTGTTGGCACTTTCTATTTCCCTGTTAACACATGACCATCTTACAAGATCATAGCGATGCGGAATATTGACAAGTATTACGTTAGTGTGAGTGAGGTTCCTCAGACACTGTTTAAGATCGCGTGTTGCACTCGCTGTTTCATTTTTGTAGACATCGTTTGCGCCTCCCATAAGTACAACGAAGTCTTTATCATGCAGATTTTTTGCCTCTGCAGATTCGGTCATTTTTTTAATTTCGCAAAGCTGTACAAACATGCATGACCATGGGAAAGATAGATACCACATAAAGTACAATTAAGGAAAACCTTAGGCAGCAGCTTTATATGAATATTACAAGTTCAGATGGCAAGCTGCTACTAAGCAAAGAAGGGAAGGGTGAAAAGAATATGGAAGGGCCATACAAAGGAAATATAACTGATGATAATATTGTGGAAAGAGAAGAGAAAGAAGATAAAGATGAGGTGGGAGTAATCCAACAGAACACTGAAAGGCATACTTGATCCAAGGCACTGGAGTAGATGACATTCTTTCAGAATTAGTAACATATTTGGGAGAACCAGTCATGACAAAACTATTCCAACTGGCATACCAAAACTTCTATTTACTATGCAACTGGTATGCAAGGCACATGAGACTTACTAAATACCCTCAGACATTCAAGAAGAATGTAATATTTTTGCTCCAAAGAAGGAAAGTGCTGACTGGTGTGAATATTACTGAACCCTCTCTTTAACATGTCTTGGTCATAAAATATTAACACGAATGCAAGGTACATGAGACTTACTAAACACCCTCAGACATTCAAGAAGAATGTAATATTTTTGCTCCAAAGAAGGAAAGTGCTGACTGGTGTGAATATTACTGAACCCTCTCTTTAACATGTCTTGGTCATAAAATATTAACACAACTCATTTACAGAAAGAAAGATTGGTAGAAGCTCCCCTCAGGTAAGATCAGTTCGGTTCCCACAGATACATAACAGTCAAAAATGACCCTGTAACTTACATTAGAAGATAGACTGAAGAAAAGCAGACCTACAGTTCTAGCATTTGTAGATTAAAAAAAGCTTTTGACAATGTTGAGTGGAATAAACTACTTGAAATTCTGAAGGTAGGTGAGAAATTACAGGGAGTGAAAGATTGTTAACAACTTGCTCAGAAAACAGACTGCAGTTACTAGAGTTAATGGCCATGAAAGGGAAGCTGTAGTTAAGAAGGGAGTGTGATAGGATTGTAGCATACTATGCCCCATGTAAAGGAAAGCATGGAACACTGGAAAAAAATTAAAACTCTGAAGTTTGCTGATGATATTGTAATTCATCAAATGACTAGGAAGATCAGTTGAGTGGAATGGATGGTGATTTGAGAAGAGGTAATGAAATGAGTAACAGCAATAGTAACAAAGGGTAATAGAGTACTGTTAATTAAATCATGTGATGCTGTGTGAATTATAGTAAGAAGAGAGACACTAAAATTAGTAAATGAGTTTTTACACAATACATTTAACAGACATGCCAACAGTCACAATAGGGCAACAAAGTGACACTGTGAATAGTCAGAGCCAAGAGGATATAAAACACAGACGGGCAATAACAAGAAAAATGTTTCTGAAAAAGAAAAATATTTTAATATCTAATATAAAATTACATGCTATGAAGCTCTTTCTGATAATATCTACTTGGAATGTAGCCTTGTGCAGTAAAGAAATATGGACAAGAAGAGAATGCAGCTTTTGAAATGCAGTGATACAATAAAATAAGACAAGATGGGTAGATCCAATAATTAATTAAGGGATGCTAAATCAGATTTAGGAGATAAGAAATTTAGGGCACAACTTGAATAAAAGAAGGGATTGGTTGATAGGACACATCCTGAGGCATCAATGAATTCCACAAATTGAGGGAAGTTTGAAAGGGTAAAAATTGTAGAGGAAGACAAAGGCTTGAGTAAAGTAAGCCGGTTCAAGTGGATGTAGGTTGTTTTAAATATGGGTAGATGAAGAGGCTTACACAGTGCTGATTAGAGCTGAGAGCTGCATCATATCAGGCTTCAGACTACAACCACACCATCATCCCTTTTCATCTCTTTCATAGAATGCTCACATGAAAATGCCTTCACCTTCTGAATTATACTCTGTTGGCCATCTGCATGAACTGCTTTGTATGTTGTGCTCCTAACCTGAAACTGGCATGTACCACAATTAATTGGGCCAAACATTTTCCATTTTTCAGTGTACAAAGGCATTTTTCATGCATCAGTACTACTACTGTTCATTGTGTGTGTAGCAATCAGAGGTACACGTAAATTGATGGCATTTGTATCCTATAGTGACATGGTTGTTCTTGAATATTATGGCAGCTCCCTTGTTGGTTTGCTGCTTGGCAGCCCTTATATCTGCTATTACGATGTATGTCATCAATATGCAGACTCTGGAAGTAGTGATTTTTCCTTAATTTAGAACTTGCAGTACACCCTGGACACAGTGACACATGAAAAGGCCAGTGCCTTCTAACACTATCTAGATTTAATCAAATGTGTCGATGTTTCATTTTTATGTCATACACTTAACTGACCTTGCAAGAGCCACTACACTGGACCTGAAGGCGACCGTCATAATGCTGACTGTCCCTCCCTCCCCTTTTTGCCACTTACCCAGTACTGCAGCTATCTATAACTGCATTATTCATGAGTGTAAGTTCTCAATCAGTTAATTAAAAAAGATTGGAAAGGGCTTTAGGTACAAGTGGAGAATATGTGTACCCTTAAGACAAGAAAGAAATGCTAAAAAAAATCACACTTAGGAGTTTATATCTTTCAAATACTTTATTGTACTGACAAAACACAATCACAAAGAGAACATCTTCACATCACGGCATTAACAGGTTTTTGTTATTGAAAAATGAATATCATCTTTTTTACACACTGTCGGCTCTTGTGCCACCTTTCTCAATACTGTCTGTTAATTAAGTAACCAAACTGTGTTTCTTACATAGGTAACACTCAAGCTCAGCCACGTCTGGGCCACCGCATTCAACTCCTCTTCCCACTGCTAATTGCTGTCGCAGCACGTTTAGGTGCCCTGCTACCAATGGCTGGCAGCATCCTCACAGGTGTTGCACTTATGGTGGTGTTTGCAAAGGTATCACTCATTGTCAGTACAGTGACACTCTTAGTATCTTCATTATCAGCCTTCCAGAGAGAAGAACACTATGTTGTATCAATACGACAAGAAGGTCCATACCATTTGCTAAATTCACAGTGAGTGGATACTTCCCTTTTTAACATTAAGACTGAAAAAGTAACAAAGTGTGTAAGTACTTAAAATGAGTGTAAATATATGCGAAAAATGGATTATAAATTTACTTCGGTTTTGGAGGATAATTTGTATCTATTTCATTGATGTAAGTCAGTAGAGGATCCTTTGTTCTTATTACCTCAGTGTTATGCTTAAGATAAAATTGTATTAAATATTGGGGGTAACTGTTTTTATTCCCATCAACTAAATGCATTAATTTTCCTAAATTTGTGTGTTATTGATATATTCCTTTGTATCTTGACTTCACTCTGTCCGTCTTAACAACTGCCTTTAATAGCCCACTCAATCACCCTTCTTCCTTTTGTTTCCCCACAATTTCCATATTTCTCTGTGCATGCATTATTTTATGTGATTTCTCTACGATCTCTTGAAGATGAAAAGGAACCAAAACAAGGTACAAACAATTGTGAGAATGTCAGGAAAATACCAATACCTAAAGGTACACAATAATCTTACTGCACAAGGCAACAGTGAAACTAGCAGCTGTGAAGGTCATTTCAGTCCTTTCAGTGACCAATACCACACCGGACTGGAATAACTGAACCACATCCTTCATCATGGCTTTAATTATCTATTATCATGCCTTGAAATGAGGGACTTCCTATCGAAGATCTATCCCACTCCTCCTCAAGTGGTGTCCCATTGCTACCCAACCTCCACAGCATCCCTGTCCATCTGTATGTCACTCCCAACACCAACCTCTTGTCACAGGGACCATATCTCTGTGGAAGACCCAGCTTCACGACCTGCCCAATTCACCCACCGAGTGCTTTCTATTCCAATCCTGCCAGAGGCTTATCCTACCCAGTCAGAGGCCTGGTCACCTGTGAAAGCAGCTATGTCAATACCACCTGTGCTGCCATCATTGCAGAGCTTTTTATACTGGTACAACTTCTAACCAGCTTCTACCAGGATGAATGGTACCACCAAACTGTGGCCAACGGCAAAGTAGACCAGCCTGTGGCACAACGTACAGCTGAAGGTATCAAGCTTGATTCCAATCAATGGCTGCTTCACAACTCGGGCCATCTGGACCCTCCCCTCCACCACCAGCTTTTTCTGAACTGTGCAGGTGGGTGTTATCCTTAAAACACATTCTCCTCTTCTGAAATCGTCCCAGCCTCAACCTCCAGTTACCTACTGTCCCCACACTCTCCATCCGACAGTTTCTGACCTTTAAGTTCTACCCCATTCTCCCAATTTACATCCACTCAACCCTCATTGTCCTCTGCTCTCTGCCAACACACCCACAGGTCTTTTCTTTTCCCCTTCACTATTGCTCCCCCCCCCCCCCTCCCCTTTTCCACAGAATCCCAACATTTCACCCGACAGCCTTACCCACTTACCACCTAGTCCCTGGGTGATCCACCAGGCACTGCTGACTCCTTTCCACCCACCCATCCCTTGCTATCCCTCGCCTTTCCCCACCCTACTCCGGATTGCTGCTAGTGTTCAGCACGACATCACTGCATTCTGGCCAGAATGGTCAGAAATAGTGGTCATGTGTGCATGGGTGTGCTTTCTTGTGTGAATGTGTGTGTTCTTTTCTGAAGAAGGCTTTGGCCGAAAGCTCAATGTGCAACAGTCTTTTCATTGTATCGTCTGCAACTCATCGTGTCATCTTTAAGGTAGGTAGCAATGTGTCTTTTTCATAGTACTGTTGATATTCCAACCTAGATTTTCCATCCTCTGACTTTTGTAGTGCATTATTGGTATTCTTTTTTAAGAATTAGGTTGGCTCAGTTACATTGCACAATGAGTCAAATGGATACAGATTTGTCTGAAGCTTTAAATACCATCCAGAAGAGACATCTTGTCGGCATGAGAGATTGCAAACAGCATACGTGTGTGGCAATTCGCTTCAAACAGGGCACAGAATGCGGCCAAAAGCATGGAGAACAGAAACCTGTGACCAGTAATGAAATTTCAGTCACCAAGGAAAGATTAGTGATGAAAAACTGTCAGCAATTTGAAGGATTTTCATAATACTGTATTAGAATTTGATAGTCATATTGATATCTGCCATGGCAAAAGGTGGGAGATTAGTTTCACAGGGCCACAATTTAATCGACAGAATTCTTAATTCTTTGGGATTCAGATACAAAAAAGGGAACAGTGGAAGGGAAAAACCTGGTGGACAGATACAATACTTAGCCAAATTTTCAGGAGGCTGGGGTGGGAGGCATAACATTGAGGAAGATAATCATTTTCACTATGTTATCATCTTGATGACACCTGACTCAATAAAAATCGTGCCAGGAAGTATCGGGTGGGTATAATGAAAATGAAGCTGCTCATGGAGGTCCAATGTGGGCGGTAATTATTGTATGGCAGCGAAACTTGGTAGACATGCTAATGCATTAATGCAGAACCAATTTATGCTGGAAAAAAATTAGCTCCAATTTTGGCTACTAGGTGCAAATCTGGCACTCTGAATGCAAGAAAGATGTATAGAAATGTTTTGATACATAATGGATAAGGAACGGGACATGGACAAGAAAGGTAAAACAAGTGAGAAAGACATAACATTGATTTAAAAATAAATTAATTAAAAAAACATGGGCGAAGAATAAAAGGTGCTTGTGAATCCACATCACACGGTCACATACAACAAGTGCAATCGCTTTTCATGCATAACACATAGTTTGAATGTACCCCAAATTCGGCATTTTGTGTATTCGCTGCACCCTGTAATGTAAAATGTGCCTCATTGCTCCGTAGAGTAATGCCCAGCCACATGCCATCAACTTTGATCCACACCAGGAAACAGAGCAAAACCATGAGGTTTTAGATGCTGTATAATCTTGATCTTGTGCCAATACTAGTGCAAAATACAATGCAAA